>NW_022436984.1:7900287-8114999 GCF_009761245.1 Sapajus apella | reverse complement strand
TGTGTGTGTGTGTGTGTGTGTGTGTGTGTGTGTGTGTGTGTGTGTGTTTTGCTTCTAAAATGGCTATTTCAGTGCCAAGCTTGTCGGAAATAGGCAAATCAGTGAATAGTTCACAACTTCCTAGATTTAAAAGGGAGCTCTCTGCTCCAAATATAGGTCAGCCTCAGGACTCAGCATTGCCTTTCCAAAGGCAGCTTGTCTGTGGGGTGCAATTTGAGATGTCTGGGTGCTACAAAACTTTGGCTGGAAGCAGAAATGATTCTTTCTGAAAAAACAATGTAGTTTGCTCATATGTATCACAGAAACATGATGTTATTACAAGTGTTTCCACAGTGATTTGTTTGTTTTTCAATGCAAGAGTGATCCTTACCAAAAAGAGGTAAAGGAAATAAAGATGGCTTCTGCTTTGCAGACAAACAGTATTGATTGTTCAATAATCCAGTAAGGATAAGTAAGCATTAGATGGAAATCCTAATAACCCTATGATAATCTCTGGGAACAAAAATCAATAAAAAAGGAATGGTTTTATAAGAGACATACAACATTATTATTCTAATACCTCATGTCATACAGCTGAGGTATTTGAGTGTGACATGATGTATTAGCTAAAATGTCTGGGAAACTATGGCAGCCAAAATGATCACAAACCATTTCTGATAGTGCATTTCTCATCCTCTCCCTGTCCGCTCCCACTCACACACAGCAATTAGCTCCAGCTACATTTCTTCTCCATTCTTCAATTTGTCTGAATTCCTCAACATTGTTTTCAATTCCGGGCCTTGAATCTTTCCGTTTTTCTGCCTGGAATACTCTGCAACCAGATCTTTCAGTAACCCATTCTTCCTCATCAGTCAAGTTTCTGCTCAAAACCCATTTCCTGTGAGAAGAGCACTTGTCAAACCACTATGTCTAAAAAAACCTACAGTTTACCCAGTGCCAGCCAACATCTAGTCTCTGTTACCTTCTTTGCACCTGTTTCAAAACCTTTACTCTTCTCTGTAATTGCTTCTATATTTTCTGTCTCTTGTCTCAGTAGAACATCAGTTCTATTACCTATCATGTTCTGTACTGTCTTCCCCAGATTCTAGAACTCCACATGAAATATAGTCATTGCAAAATAAATATTTGTTGAATGGATAGATGAACAACTTTTAATGCCTATTTTTTTCTAATATATGTGACTGTCATTTTCCCCATCAGTTACAAATTTCCTGATGGTCAGGCTAGGACAATGTCCCCTCCCCTTGTCCTTCTTCCCCACAGAAAGCTGGGCAATGCAGCTCACTCCTTTAGATCTTTTCCATTTTTGATTCGTGGAACACGTATTAACTCTTTGTGGGGGAAGAGCCTTGCTATTTAGAAGTATCTGTTGCTTTGTTTGTTTGTCAATCAGTAGGACACCTGATTCTATCCGTATAATAAGACAGATGTAAGACATTATTTGTTCGTTTCTCCTTCTTATGTGCTGTTCAAGGAACAAGGTTACCACATAAAAGTAATCTTCCAAAGAACATAAAGCAGGCTATATCAGGAAAAGATTATTTGCTCTTTATCTGGGTATAGAAACTGGGAGAAAGAAGAAGAAAAGCAAGTAAGTGTTTTCCAGCCTTTGGGGCTGCACAGTATTCAATTGATTGGTTCTTATGGTTTAGTTACTGCCTCATTAGCTATAGTAGAACAATTATCATGAATTCAAAACTAAAGACAAACAATATCCTTTATTCCATAAGAGAAAATCAAATTATACCTTAAAGAGTCTATGTGAGTAATAGTGTTATGAAAGAAGAGGACTATTAAACTATCTCAATAAAGTATTAGTAATAGATGACTTTTAGGTCAGTAACATTTTTCCCCATTTTTCTGGAGAATAATTATTTATTCATTAGGTTCCTTTGGTAACTATGAAAGTACTACTTTCTATTTCCATTTTTATAATTGCTATCTTCTCCATTCCTGCCTCACATAAAACACTTTTAAAACAAAAATTTGTCATCTACTGCTGGAGTGTATTAGTGGGTTCAAGAATAAAACTTAGAGGCTACTTATGTATACCTGAGAACTCAACAGCTAAATTATGACTTGCAAGAAAACTTGTTAACATTTTAAACAATTTTCCCAAGTATAAATTCTGAGAAAATCAATTTACTTTCCCTTTTTTAATCTAAGGCTTAGGTTGTAATTTTGCAGTACCCAGTATCTCTCTGAAGTCTATGGTATATTATTCCACTTCTTTTCTAACTATGCATTTCATACCTATCCTTCGGAGTTGATCTTGAAAGAAAATTAATGGGCTCCTTATTCAATGTTGCAGTGTTTCAGGTAGCAAATGCATGACAGCTACTTAACCAACCCCTGAGTAGCCAACTGGTGAGTATGGCATTAACGATTTTGGAGAAAGTTAACTAAGTGCATCTATCACTTTGTCATGTGTGGTAAAAGAATGCATCAATCAAAGGTTAAGAGGGAACTGTCTTTGCTTCTGTCTGTGAGTACTACTGAAACCTGTAACAAAAATCAATAGAACAGGTATAGTAAGCTGCATTTATGTTGATTAAATAAAACAAATGGAAAAATAGATGGTAGGAGGCTGGTAATATAGCTCCTAGAATAAAGCAAAGGTCAGTTTCCTGATATAGGAATCATTCTTATGAGCTTGACATTCCTGAGAGGTACTTCCAAAGTCAGTGTCTTATAAAGGTTGAATTTTTTTCACAGGGCTATTTAACTGGATACCAGGAGAAGTAAATTACTAATCCAGTCATGGATGTTTTACCCCATTATTTAATTCCACTCTACAGGGAATTTATTTGGAAGATTCTCAATGCACTAGCATTCAGACATAAAGACCTAATGACTGTCATTGCAGCAGTATTCCTCTTGTATTGGTATTTTCTTGCCTTCAGATTTCCTCCATTTCTGCACATTCTGCCTTCTGGAATTTCATTAGCAAGGACAGATAAGGGGGAAATAATATAATAAGAGATGAAAAATGTACGCCCTTGCTGAATGATTGATATGAATGAAGGAATTGATGGAATAAATAAAAATAAAAAGATCCAGGAATACTGTCAGTCCCTGAGGCAGCCATGAAAATTACATGAGAAGGGAAGATGATAATTTTGGAACATAGCTGTGAGTTAACAAAAACTAATGATAAAGAAAATAATAAGTTACCTTTCTTCACAGGAGGACAAAACAATGATTCAGTTACAAGAAAACAAGAATTGAGGCCCACCTTCAAATAATTACCAAGTAAATACAAAATTCCAGGCCAGGCATGGTGATTCATGCCTGTAATCTCAGCACTTTGGGAGACTGAGTTGGGTGGATCACCTGAGTCAGGAGTTTAAGACCAGCCTGACCCAAATGGTGAAGCCCTGTCTTTTCTAAAAAATTAAAAAATTAGCAAGGCACGGTGGTGCACACCTGTAAACCCAGCTACTTGGGAAGCTGAGGCATAAGAATCACTCGAACCCAGGAGATGGGGGTTGCAGTAAGCCAAGATAGTCCCACTGATAGTCCCACTGCACTCCAGCCTGGGAAACAGAGTAAAACTGTCCTAAAAAAAAAAAAAATCTGAAAAAAAGTGATAGGCATACCCTCATGCACACCTAATAAAGTGTATACTGATACAACATTTCTGGAAAACCATTTTGTAAGATTTATAAAAACATTAAAAGTTCTTAACATTCTTTGACTCAATAAATCTCATTTGAGAAATCTATCTGAAGATAATATATTGAAATTAAGGAAGAAAACATAAAACACACTTTAAGCAGTGTTACTTATAATCATCAAAATGTTGAAACAATTTAAATTTGCAACAATAGAGAAACGTTTTGATGAATTATCGTACATCCATTCAAATGTATTTTTGGAGAATAAGACATAGAAAATGATTCATTATAAAATATTAGGTTAATAAAATAAACACTGCACAAAATTCCATGTATATTATAATTGCCATTTGTGTAGGTGTGTGTATGTCTGTATATTTGCCTAGTTATATTTATGAGATAGAAGCATCTCAGTTTTCATTTCTTAAAGAAATTCTGAAAACTAATTTCATTATTGACTGAAATGGAAATTATTAGAGAAAGCACACTATGATGCTGTGAAAAGAGCTTTGGAACTTCAATAAACTGAATTGAATTTGTTTCACTTCTTGGCAGAAATGCTTAGTAGTTATTGAATTTTCTATGTGCATGCCCTCCTTTTCGGTTAGGTGGGAGCTCTGGCAGTAGCTATGGGTCCAGTTCAAAGGATTATGAAGGGCACTGTTTTCATATCAAAAGGTCAACACCTATGTGTGCCTCTACCATCTTCCTCTTTCTCTGCCAATGTGTCCTTCGAGGCTGTGTGTTCCAGATAGTATCATCATAAGATAGGAAGGTAGTCCAAAACATACTGGACAGGGACATAAGTGAGAAATAAACTTGCTGTTCTAAGCTAGCAAGATTTCAGGGATTTTCTATCCCTATAGCATATCCTACTCTATCCTGATTCGCATGGTGCACGTTACTCAATAGCTCTATGAACATGAGACAGTTTTTTAATTTTTATAAACCTCTAATTCCTCACTTGTATGTCTAGGCATGAGGCTGCTGACATAGCTCATAAGACTGCTTTCAGAAATTAGTTAAAAAACATAGCAAATGATTGTACAATAGTTTTGGTTGAGTGTAAATTTCCTCCAGGCAAAATAATCAAATCTAATTTTTTTTACCTACTTCTTAGAGTATTTTACTCCCTCATACACATGACCCTTGAGAATAGAGAACAATCACTATATGTTCAATAATCTGTTAAAAATGTAGTCAGGAAATTTTAAAAATACATAAAATAAAGCCTCAAATTTGGGAGCAGGTAATATAAGGGGAAATAAAGACAAAGAGATAAAAAGATAGAAGTAAAACCTATGTGATCTCTAAAAGTAGATTCGTCAGCCTCATAATAAAAAATAAGATCATTGTTTCAAGATTCACTTTAAAATAACCATTATATACTTTACGTGAGTTAAAGCCATGCCTTTGTATTTGTCAGAATTATTAAATAAATCAACTGATAACATGTTATGGATAGAAAATAAAATGAAACTTTTTTAAAAAAATTCAAGATAAAATTTTATGTGGAGGGTGGAGTGGTAGCAGTGAGAATTAGCAAATTTACAGAAAACACAGAAGAGATGAAGAATTATATGGTTTACAAAAAAGAAAAATGACAAATAACAACCACTCACTGTAGCCACAGAAGTTATCACCACACTCTTGCAAGCTGGCCCAAATCGTTTTAATAGTAGGCTTTTCTCTGGGGTTACAAGCTCCATTAACAGAAGCTATGATATAACTTTGAAACTATCTGTGTTACCTTCAGTAAGTTATTTTCTTCCCCTGAACCCCACTACATAAAGCAGCAAACCCCTGGTTGGTTAAGCCAGCACTTAAATTTTGGAAATGTAATAAATGCATCTGTAAGATTTCCAAGATACCAACAATAATCCCAAAGGGAAAATATACTGATCCAATCATTTTGGTACTGCATCACAAGGCACTGAATAGAAAAGTCAATAAAAGCATCCGAGCACAGAGAGGCAAGCTGTAGTCAATATCTGATTTTGAAGGAAACTGTCAGATAAAAAATCAGCTAGATTGACTGAAATTTACTTCCTAATATCTGGCGTTTAGATTGCATGGAATTCAGAGCATATATCCAGTCTTCTTTAAATGTCTTTTTCCTTTATCCTCTCTTTAACCTTCTTCATGCACTGTAACAGGCTATTGGTACTATAGCCATTTTAAGAAAAATAGTTCAGTCTGAGTTATAATTGGCCACTTCATAACATATCAAAAACTTATTTGTAGAAATGAAATTCAGTATTACCCAATTCATACATTGACATCTAGTCAGGCTTAAATAAAATCACTTATTTTACAGGGGAAAAAAAGAAAAAGAAATAACCAGAAATTACTTATTGTATTTGTTGTTGATTTTATATCCCTAGCCACAATTCTCATCTGAAAATTACAAAGCCTCTCTATATATACCCATAAATGTTGGCTAGTTAAGCCCTGTTGTGTATAGGAAGTACTGCTATCTGAATCAGAGACCCCAGCCCTTCCACCAGCATAGGACAGTGACAGGTCACAGCCATTGGAAGAAAATGAGGCTGTACATTGAAGCTTTGCTTTGCTCCCTTAAGCAAATCCCTTAGCACTTGTGAAATGGGCATCATTTTGCCTTTGACTCCTATGAGTCACAGCTCATGAGACACAGTTAATACAAATAACCTAGAGTAATTAATAACAAGAGATGTGAAAGTTTTTCTCTCAGTCATTTTCCTCTCAGTGTAAAATGTTATTTCTGTAGAGGGTAGCTTTTCCTGACCCTAAAATTTCCATGTTACTTCAGATCTTCAATTTGTAAATTAGTGATCTAATTCAAGTAGAAGTATGTTTCTTTTTATTCCATTAGGTTTTCCTATATTTATTCAAAAATCATGAAAGAAAACAAAAATATTCTGGATGTGCAAACATATAAAAAAATGTGTCAAGTACCTCCCCACAATGAGTTTATAATGTTATGAGGTGACAAGCCAAAAACACAGAGAACAGCTAAGAAAGTAAGAAAATAAACCCATTCTGAAGGAACAACTAAGGGGACCCCAAAGGAGCTGGAATCAGCTGTGAAGAGAGGCTTTCTGGGAAAAGACCATCTAGAGAGCTTAGGAAAGTGATAGACAGAAGAGGAAATGCATACATCTCTCTTGAGGAGCGATTCTTTCCATAGCTATACTGCATTTCTTTTTTTCTATAAATTGTGGAGTAGGAATAGTGAATTTTACCCATCTCTGTGACTTCCTCTGGGTACAAAAAATATATATTGTGCTGCACTATTTAAACTAACCAAATACTTCCAATTGCCCTTCACCCCATGAATTAAAATACTAAACTCTAATGCAGAAATTAAATATGAAGAGTATAATGTATACTTTTTCAAAAATCTCAGAACTGTCTAATAGGAAAAGTTAGAAAAAAGTTGGCTGCAGATGAGATGCTTAAAAATAAAAATAAAAAGCTGAGAAAACAAGAAGAACACAGTCAGAAAATAGACAAAAATGTGTTCACAAAAATTGAGCCATAAATAATGAGATGACATACAACAAGATATCAAAGGAAAAAGGCAGAAACAATATAGCTTGAATATTTGAACTATGGTGAACTCTTTGGATAACGTCACCAGCAGAAAAACGTTCCAGAAAATTAGCATTTCTGAATCCGAAAACCTTGAGCCAAGGTTAGTTGCTCCATAGAAAATAGTTACTGTGGTTATGCAGGTTTGAGAATGTGGCCGGGCGTGGTGGCTCACACCTGTAATCCCAGCGCTTTGGGAGGCCAAGGCAGGTGGATCACGAGGTCAAGAGATTGAGACCATCCTGGCCAATATGGTGAAACCCCATCTCCACTAAAAATACAAAAAAATTAGCTGGGTATGGTGGCACGCACCTGTAGTCCCAGTTACTTGGGAGGCTGAGGCAGGAGAATCGCTTAAACCCAGGAGGCAGAGGTTGCAGTGAGCTGAGATAGCACCACTGTACCCAACCTGGCGACAGAGCGAGACTCCATCTCAAAAACAACTACCAAAGAAAAGAAAAGAAAAAGACAGAAAATATGTGCTTTCTTGATTAAAGCACTTTTTCAGAACTTTTAGCTAGTCAACATGCGTTATTGTAAACCTCCAAAAGATTGAGGGTAGCCAAAAGAGTTTCCAAAATTATTTGACCAAAGAATTCTAGACCCAAAGAAAATATTTAAAAACATCTTGAGGAACAGTAAGATTCTTTGGATCATAGTTTGGAAAGTACATCACCTAACACATGTACAGTCAGTCTATCAATACAGCAAACTTATATTGAGTGTCTAAACTGTGGAAAGAGTTTCTTAATTTGCTCACTGTCAATCACATAATGGAATTATTATGCATCCAGATAATTTACTCTGTGTTTTCTTTGAAACACAGTTTCAAATAATATAGTTGAACTTCCCCTTAGCTCCTGCCTACTTTTCCAGGTTCAGGATAGCCCAATGTATTCAGTAACACTGTGACAAGTGCACTTATGGATACATATTTGACTATTCTCTGATAATGTTATTATAGTCATGATATTAAATTGGCATGCTGGTGGGGCAATGGGATGAACAGCAGAGGCTGAATTATAGAACTTGAGAGGTATAAGTCATCTTAGAGATCTTCTGTTCAAACTCTCATTTTGTAAATGTATTGAATACAAGTGGTAAATGACTTTTCCAAGGTCTCATGGTCAACCAATGGAGATCATGTTCTCCAGTCCAGTCTAGTCCATGATGCCTTAGGCAAAAACAAATGAACAAATAAAAAAAAAAAACTCCTTAGTTGTTTTTTTTTTAAAGGAAATAAATACATCTGTTTTGACTTTATTTTTTATTTTTATTTTTTTGAGATGGAGTCTCACTCTGATGCACAGGCTGGAGTGCAGTGGCACAATTTTGGCTAACTGCAACCTCTGTCTCCTTGAATCAAGCAATTCTCCTGCCTGAGCCTCTCAAGTAGCTGGGACTACAGGTGCACACCACCAAGCACGGCTAATTTTTTGATTTTTAGTAGAAATGGGGTTTCACCCTGTTGGCCAGGCTGGACTCGAACTCCTGACCTCAGATGATCCACCTGTCTTGGCCTCCTATAGTGCTGGGATTACAGGTGTGAGCCACTGTGCCCAGCCGACTTTATTTTTAAAGTAGTCTTTAACAGCTTAAAGAGAAAAATATGAATAGATTGTGATTAATTCCCTATTTGCTCACCTGTTACTCCCAAAAACATGCCCAACATGTAGCAAATTATTTTATACCCAGTGGGTTCTCACTAAATGTTAAATAACTGTGAACATGTGAATTTGGAGAATACAAAATGAATAAAGTGATTGTTTACTTTATAAAACGATTCTCCCTATTAACATAATCCTTTTTATGGTCACCTCACCTGCTATGCTGCAAAAAGTGGAAAACATATGCTGAGTGCTAATCTTTGGGGCCACAGCAAGGCCAGAGCAACATTTCCTCTGGCTGCTGCATTAACACCCCTGTGCTAGACTTCTTATAAATTCTGACCACTGAGTGTGTGAGAGTCACTCATGCTTCAGTCTGAAAGACAGAATGCAGTTGATGAGAAAATTTGTGCTCTTCCTAGGCCAATTCTGGGATGCACGGAACTTTTTTCATAAAGAAGCTAAAAAGGGAATAGATTTTCAGCATATACTATGAGCACATGAGCTTGACAAATAAAGTTTTGGTATTTTGTTTTGTTTTGTCTAGCTGCTAAATTTAGTGTTATAAAACTATCTTCACTGTTTGAAAGCTAAAGACTGGATCTATGTCATCTGAACATTGTTCGACACTTACAACTTTTTGAGTTAAACAGAAAATGAGTTTTTCTAATTGGATACATTTTTAAACGGATTTTTTGTTCACATGTTTTAGAAATATTAATCCACATATTGAAATTTCTTCCATAACTTTACATCAAGAAGACTGAAAGCCCAAGTAAATGACATGACAATGAAAATGGAAATCTGGTTGGTAATTTAAATTTAGCATGTTTGAGTATAATGTGATTACATCAACTCTTTTGATGCTATAGTTATTAGAAGACTGACACAACAAAACTGGAAACTTTTTGCAACTTAGCAAAGTCTTCACTGAAAACCTTTTTTGTGTAAGTTCTGTATGTAGTATTCTGCTATTAATTCTTCCATTGTGTGATACAAGCATGGGATGTGTTTCCTCTACTCAGAACACCTATACAGGTTATTATATATGTGATTATGTAGTATGAAGTGATATAAAGGTGACATGCACATGAATGATTAAGATAAAATATAAATTATGAAAGAAACATGCAATAATACACACTGCTGTAGGGCAGAGATTCTTGAAGAAGTTTTAACTAGAATGTGCCTGGAAAACATGGATATCAACTCAACTGATAGAGCAAATGAGAGACCAGGACTCTGCAGTTAGGAGTATTACAGTAAGAAAGAGAGAATAATAAAAATTATATTTACCCACAAAAATCAATAAATATATGCACCATATTAATAAAGGGCTAAAATTATATTATTACATCAAAAGACTCCAAAAATAACTTGGCAAAATCTACGACATAATTTTAAAAATTAACAAAATAGAAGTAAAGGGAACTTCTTTGATCTGATCAAAGGCATCCAGAAAAACATGTACTTAACATTATTCTTAATGGTGAAAGACTGAATACCTAACATCAAAAGCAAGACAACAAGGTCTATCTTGATCTCCTCTACTCAATATTGTACTTGTGGTTCCAGCTAGGGAAATTAGGCAAGAAAATGAAATAAGAAGCATCCCGATTGGGAAGGAAGAAGTTAAACTGTCTCTCTAAATGCCATTATCATAGTCTTATATGTAGACAATCCCAAGAAATCTTCTACAATAGAAGTATAATTAGTAAACAAAATCAGCATGGTTAAAAGATACCAGATCAACACAGAAAAGTCAACCGTATTTCTAAACACTGAAAATGAAAACAATTCCATTTGTAATAGTATCAAAGTCAGGTAATATAGTGAGACTTCAACTCTATAAAAAAAAAACAAAACAAACAAACAACAAAAAAAAAAAACAGCTGAGTGTCCTTGTGCATGTGACTGTAGTCCCAGCTACTTGGGAAGCTGAGGTGGGAGGATCACGTGAGCCCAGGAGGCAGAGGCTACAGTAAGCTGAGATTGCACCACAGCACTCCAGCCTAGGTAACATAGCGAGATGCTGTCTCAAAAATAAAATAAAATAGTACCAAAATAAATAAACATTTAGGACTATGTTTAAGTGCAAGAGTTGTACATTTAGAGCTAGAATGATGTACAAAACATCACTGAAAGAAATTTTTTAAAAGCTAAAGAGGAAGCAATCCTATAATCATGGACTTAATGGACTTATTAAGATGACAATACTTTATAAATTGAGCTGTAGATTCAACACAACTCTTATCAAAATCCCAACTGATCTTTGTTTTGGGATGGTGGGGGCAGAAATTGACAACCTGGTCCTAAAATTCATGAGAAAATGCAAGAGACTCGGAAAAGCCAAAATGAAATAATCATGAAAGAGAACAGAGTAGTGGACTCACACTTCTTAAAAAGTTATTGCAAAGCTATCTTAATCAAGACAGTGTATTAGTGACATAAAAATAGACATACAGATCAATGGAATAAAATTGAGAATCCAGAAATAAACTCTAACGTTTATGTGATCAATTGATCTTTGACAAAGGGGCCAGGATAATTCAATGAACAGCTCTTTCAACAAATCGTGTTGAGACAACTAAATATTTACCTGAAAAAAAAAAAAAAAGCATTTAACCCTCTTCTTCCAACATGCACAAAAAATTAACTCAAAATGTACCAAAGAGATAAATGCAAGACCAAACCATAAAATTCTTACAATAGACACAGAGGTAACTCTTTGAGACCTCGGATTAAGCAATGATTTCTTAGCACAAGCAATCAAAGAGAAGATTTATAATTTGTATTTCATCAAAACTGAAGACATTAGGGCTTCAAAGACATCATCCAGAAAGTGGAAACGGCCAAGCGTGATGGTCACACCTATAATCCCAACACTTTGGGAGGCCATGGCAGGAGAATCATTTGAAGCCAAGAGTATAGTGACAAACTTAAGCCCAAGCAACACAGCAAGACACCTTCTTCACAAAAAAAAAAAAAAAAATTAGCCAGGCATGGTGGCACAAACCTGTATTCCCAGTTAACTTGGAAGGCTGAAGTGGGCGGATCCCTTGAGCCAGGAGTTCAAGGCTGTAGTGAACTATGATTGTACCACTGCACTCCACCTTGAGGGCAACATAGCAAGACGCCATTTCTGGAAAAAAAAGAAAAAAAAGAAAGAAAGAAAAGAAAGTGAAGAAAACCCTCAGATTGGCAGAAAATATTTTCAGATTATATAGCTGATAAGGGACTTGCACTCAGAATATATAAATAATTGCTAAAACTCAATAATTTAAAAATAAATAACCAGTTAAAAATGACCAAAGGATTTGAATAAACATTTCTTCAAGGAAGATATATGAATGATTAATCTTGTTAAATGATGCTCAACACTATTAGTCATTAGGAAAATGTAAAGACCATAACGTGATACCACTTTACATTTGCAAGAATGTCTACAATCAAAAAGACAAATAGAGTCTAAATACCAGTAAACATGTAGTGAAATTGGAACCCTCATACATTGCTAGTTAGAATGTAATATGATGCAGCCCCTTTGGAAAACAGTTCCATTGTTCATCAAAATGTTAAATACAGAATTATCATGTGATGAAGCAATTCTAATCCTAGGTAGATATCCAAGAGAAATGAAAACATGTGGGTATCTAAACCTGTGTGTGAATGTTCTAAGCAGCATTACACATAGCCAAAAGTGGAAACAACCTAAATGCTCATCAGATGCTGTATTGGTAAACAGAATGTGACATATCCATATAATAGAAACAATTGAACCACAAAAAGAATGAAATACTAAGACATGGCATAACTTCAATAAACCTTAGAAGCACTATGCTAAGTAAAAGTAGTCACAAAGATCAAATATTGTATTACACCACCATACGAAATGCTCAGAAGAGGCAAATCTGTAGATATATAAAGTAGATTTGTGTTTGCCTACAGCTAGGGGGAGGGAGGAAGGAGTGAAAGAAAACATGGAGAGTGATTAATAATGGATATAATGTTTCTCTTTACAGTGTGATAAAATTTTCTAAAATTAGAAAACATAGAAAATATTTTAGGATGGAGGGATGGTTGCAAAATCCTATGAATATACTAAAAATTACTGAGTTATATACTTTAAATGGGTAAACTTTATGGTATGTAAATTATATCTCAATAAAGGGTCAAAGGAGAGGTTAAATTTAAAACTCACTTTTGTCAATTACTAAGGTGTGATCCTGAGTCACAAACTCTCTGATCCACAAGTTCCTCATACAATGAATTAGGATAAAAACAACCATGTTACAGAGCTGTTGAGAGAATTCAAAAAAGACATAGAACATGTATAGAAACTTTAAAAAATGTAAAAGTAGGAATACAGGGCACTGTCCTCTATGTAATCCACTATAGCTGGAAGATAAATGGCATTTAAGACATGATTCCCTGGTAATTTATTGATTCCTTATTATGTGCCAGGCACTCTGCCATTTCTGGACAAAAGCAAATGGCAAGGAAAACAGACATAGTTCCTGTCTTCACAGAGCTTAAAATTTAATGGATAACACTATTCAAATAATATATCCCATATGATTAATGCTTCAAAGGAAAAGTGCAAGGCAAGGCCATAAGAAAGTATTTAACTTAGGGACATGATTTGGTTTGGGGGCTGTTGCAGAAGGATGTGATTTGTGGGGTGTTATGGATGACCATCCTGTGGAAGTGTTTAAAGTGAGATCCAAAGCATAAATAGGTGTTAACCAGAAAAAGAGGGGAGAAAGAGAACTTGCCAGATGCAAGGCCTGGGATGGGAGAAAGCATGGAGGAGTTAAGGACTCAAAGGAAGAAAGGGAGGGAGTAGCAGAGGTCAATCTGGAGAGACCCCAGATTGTGCAGCTTAAGAGTTTAATCTAAGAACAATTGGAAGCTAACGAGGGCTGTTAAGTAAGGGACTGGCATGATCAGATTTGGGATTTTGAGGGTCTCCCAAATATAAACGCAGGACAGAAGGCAATGATCTAGTAAAAGAAACTGAAAAGAAAGAGTTAAGAAGAAGAAAAATGGCCAGGAGAATTTGGCGTAATGGAAATGAAAAATAGTATTTAATAATGGGAGTGGCTTCAATATCATTGGTGGCTAGTGGGAGCATGGAACATACCCAGTAAATTTAACAAAATGAAAATCATAGTTGATCCTGGCAAGTTTTATTTCTGTGAATTTGCTCGGTTAGAAATCAGAATGAAATGAATTGAAGAAATGAGAAATAAGGACAGTTTATACACTATAGATTACTCAGATTGTAAAGGAGGATAGATAAAGAAGTGCACTCAGAGGAATTGTTTGCACAATCTTAAAGACAGAAGACACTTGAGCATACATAAATGGTAGTAAGAAAGATCACAGAGAAGTAGGTAGAGATGGAGGATACACAATAACCCTTCAAGGGTATGGTTTCTGAGATGCGGAGAAATAAACAGGAGGTAAGAGACAGAATAAGAACAGATACAAATATATGTGTAGTTTGGCATCCAGAATTTGAGTAACTCCATATATAAAAGCTTCTATTTAATTTTGTAAAAGAAAAGTAACAGCACACGGTAAGAATGAAGGTAGAGGTTACAGGGTTGGATATTTGAGGAGAATCAAACAGAATTAACACAGTTACAGGGAAACATAGTAAACATTCCAGGCAATGCTGAAAGCATATTAGCAGGTAGTGGCTCTTAATTCATAGCAGTGTAAGTTTTTCCTAATAGCATATTTCTTCAGCACTGCTTACCCACTCAGTGGGTAAAGTGACATCCTTTAGAATATTGTAAGATGGAAGTGATGAAAATATTGCATAGCAAGAGAATTTAGACTTCTGGTAGGAGAGCTAACAGAAATGAAGAGCTTTAGGTTCAAAATTGAAAGGTGAGCAGGGTGGAGATGGGAAGAACCAATGTGGGGAAATAAGAGAGGGTTATCAGTGGTCAAGATGATGTAGAAGAGGTATTATAGTTGAATAACATATGAAAGCTATCGGGGTAGGAGACAGCAATCAGAGAATGAAGAAAACCATCTACAATCACAAAAAACAATCAGTGCCATAAAGTCATAAAATATCTCTCTCCTGTTTTTCGGAGGGGACAGGGGACAGAGTCTCGGTCTGTCACCCAGGCTGGAGTACAGTGTGGCATGCTCTCAGCTCACTGCAACATCTGCTTCCAGGGTTCAAGCAATTATCCTGCCTCAACCTCTCAAGTAGCTGGGATTACAGGTGCTCACCACCATGCCCAGCTAATTTTTGTATTTTTAGTTGAGGTGGAGTTTCACCATGTTAGCCAGGCTGGTCTCGAACTCCTGACCTTGGGTGATTCACCTGCCTTGGGCTTGCAAAGTGCTGGGATTATAAGCATGAGCCACCACACCTGGCCCACTCTCCTATTTTTAAACCATGACCTTTCCCTCCTTGCCATTGTTGTATTTTCTTTCAGTTTCTAAAAATTAGCTGTCTTTCCCAGGTATAGCTGCTACTAATGGAAAAAAACAGAAATTACAGAATAGTAACACAGAGAATGAGATATAACTGCAACAAGAGCCAGGGAAACTTTATTCATAGCAAATTGGAAGTGGATGGGCTGATATAGCTTCATGTTTGTCTTTATACTTCTTACTTCGCAGTAAGTGTTGTAAATTGATAACATAGGTCTTATGGGCTGAAATCTTAATAGGCTGAATCATATGAGCTGAATGATAAAATCAAATCATCATTCAGTGAAGATTGCCAATAAAATCAGCAATATAACTGTAGTGATAGAAACTACCATTTATTGAGAATCTTAAGTGGTCCAATCATTTTTATAACTTTAAGTAATCCATCTAGTTTAATACAATACTTCTAATAGGTAGATCTTATCCTTCCTAGTTTCCACTAAGGAAGCCAAAAGCAAAAAAAAAAAAAAAGTTACATAATTTATCCAGATTACTCAACTATTGGCAAAATAAGCCTTTAAGTGCAGTTCTGTTAACTCCAAAGCCTGACTTGTTTTCACTCTGCCAAACTATAATATACAGAACATGGTATAACATAGGCATCTTTATATTTGTATATGAATGTATGTTTATGTAAATGCTTCCCCCACAGTAAACCTAAGAGATAAGTAAACTAACCAATTTTTATTATTTTGTTAATGTATGAAAACTCAGAAGCTCAAAGAGGTTGCAACAGTAAGTGCTATCTCACTATAATTCTCCTAGAAAAACAGACAGTCGAATTAAAAATTTTTATCACATATATTAAATGGCTAGATTCTTAAAAAGGCATAAGTAAAACCTCTGTACAGTAATGTACCATTACAGATTTGAGGAAGAGAAGTAAACTGAACATGAAGATTTGGCCAGAGATGTGCAGTCCAAGAATAAAACATTGCTACAAAACCCACTGAATACATTTCACTAGTAAGAAAATGACTGTATGAACAGCCTTTGTTCTAAATTTGTAATTATGTCATGCCACACATTTCCTTAAACACTCTCCATATTTGTTTAATTTTTAAAATGTGGTCTTCTAAGAACTGCTTGAGAGAGAAATAGCTAATAATGGCACTAAAAAAAGGGATTCCTTGTGACATTGCAATTTATATTGCATGTTTTACAAAGTCAGCTATAAAATTTTAAGATGCCACCCTAAAATTTGAAAACTGTAGGCCTCAAACCATCTCCTGAAAAACTTCTGTGTTGATTTTTCAGGCAGGGACAGACAAGATCTTCCTTACATTAGGTCATGCCAATAAATGCCTAAGCCCTGGCTCCCCAAAGGCAGCTTTCAAGCAATATCAGTAGGACCACAGAGGCTAATCTCCCTTATTTTGAGACTGCAATTGGGAGCAGTGATTTCTAATATAGTGGGAACTACAAACACTTAGAGGTTTTTAAAGCAATGTCAGAACCTTAAATTATACTCAGGAACAAGTAGTGACCAATGCAGTCTGGCTTGCTATGTATTGTGTGATGTAATTACCCATCTAAACCTTATATTGTTCGCTAGAGAACAGCAAATCAAATTACTAACTCTTCCAAAGAAGCGAAAGGGAAGTGCAGTGAGACAGCTGAGTTCAATCAGCCTCAAACACTTAAAAAAAATGTAACTTTTAAAAAAACATCAGTTGATAGGGCATTGATTGAAAAATAGTGCAATGTAGGCCATTCTTCCAAAAATATTTGAATATTTGAATAGGGCAGTTCAGCAATAAATCCAGCTGTTTCTCTGTACTCCTAACATGCTCCCTTTCCTAAGTATATAGTGCTGCTTAATGTTATTTTTAATCAGTGCAAAAGGAAGTCAAAAATGCCACTTTGTAATAAAACCTCTCTGGAAACTAGGACTAGAGATCAATCTCCTATTTTTAAATTTTTTTTAAATTTCATTCACTTTTCCAGTACAAGTGTTTTTGGTTATATGGATCAATTGTATGTATAGTGAAATTTGAGATTTTATTGCACCTGTCACCTAAGTAGAGTACACTGTACCCAATGTATAGTTTTTTATTCCTCAACCCTCTGCCACCTTCCCACTTTTGAATCTCCAAAGTTCACTGTACCATTCTGTCTGCCCTTGCATACCCATAGCTGAGATCCCACTTATAAGTGACAACATATGGTATTTGGTTTTCCATTTCTGAGTTACTTCACTTAGAATAATTACCTCCAGCTCCATCGAAGTTGCTGCAAAATAAATTTTGTTCCCTTTTATAGCTGAGTAGTATTCCATGGTGTATATATACCATATTTTCTTAATATATTTTCTTAATTCACTCATTGGTCAATGAGCACCTTAGGTTGGTTCCATATCTTTGCAATTGTAAATTGTGCTGTGATAAACATACTTGTGCAGGTGTCTTTTAGACATAATAACTTCATTTCCTTTGGGTACATAACCAGTAATGGGATTGCTGGATGGAACAGTAGATCTACTTTTAGTTCCTTAAGAAATATCCAGCCTGGCGCAGTGGCTCACACCTGTAATCCTAGCACTTTGGGAGGCTGAGGTGGGTGGATCATGAGGTCAGGAGTTTGAGACCAGCCTGGCCAAGATGTTGAAACCCCGGCTCTACTAAAAATACAAAAATTAGCCAGGTGCAGTGGCAAGTGCCTGTAATCCCCACTACTCCAGAGGCTGAGACAGGAGAATCACTTGAACCTGAGAGGTGGAGGTTGCAGTGAGCCAAGACCATGCCTCTGTACTCTAGTCTGGGCAATAGAGTGAGACTCCATCTTCGAAAAAAAAAAAGAAATATCCATACTGTTTTCTTCCATAGAGGTTGTACTAATTTACATTCCCACTAGCAGTCTATAAACATTCCCTTAAACATATCCATGCCAACATCTTTTTTTTTTTTTCCACATTTTAATAATAGCCACCCTTGCAGGGGTAAGGTAGTATCTCATTGTTTTAATTTGCATTTCCATGATAATTAATAAGATGAGCATTTTTTATGTTTGTTGGTCACTTGTATGTCTTCCTTTGAGAAATACTGGTTCATGTCATTTGCCCAGTTTTGGTTGCGTTTCTTTTCTTGTTGATTTTTTTTTTTTTTTTTTTTAGTTCAATGTAGATTCTGGATGTTAGTCTTTTGTCATATGTAATGTTCACAGATAATTTCTTCTAATTATTAGAAGCTTGTCTGTGGCCTGTCTGTCCTCTGATTATTATTATCTTTTGTGGTACAGGAGCTGTTTAATTTAATTATGTCCTATTTATTTTTTGTTGTTGTCGCATTTGCTTTTTGGGGTCTTAGTCATAAATTATTTGTCTGAGCCAATATCCAGAGAGTTTTTCCTACATTATCTTTTAGAGTTTTTATGGTTTTAGATGTTATATTTCAGTCTTTGATCCATCTTGAGTTGACTTTTGTATAAGGTGAGAGATAGGGATCCAGTTTCATTCTTCTACATGTGGGTATCCAGTTTTCCCAGTACCATTAATAGGTTAAATAGGATAAAGAAGGGATTTTCTTAATGTGATAAAGTATGTCAAAAGAAAACACATTTTAACCCACATATGTAATAGTAAAATACTTAATATTTTCTCCTAAAATTAGGACCAAATCAAGGATATTAGGTCTCATCACTCCAATTCAACATTGTGCTGGAAGTATTAGCCAGTACAATAAAGGAAGAAAAAGAAATAAAGGCATACTGATTTGAAAGGGTGAAATGAAACTCAATTTACAAATGTCATGATTACCTATGTGAAAAGTCCCAAGGAACCTATAAAAGTCTCCTAGACTAATAAATAAGTTTGCTATGCTTGCAGGATATGAGGTCAAAATTTATACATATATATAGGGAGACATACACACAATATAACACCAAACAAGAATGAAACATAAGTATAATTCTGCAAATCATGCATAGGATCTGTTTGCTGAAAAATACAAAGCACTAAAAAAAGAAATTGGAGGCCGGGCACGGTGGCTCATGGCTGTAATCTCAGCACTTTTGGAGGCCAAGTTGGGCAGATCACCTGAGGTCAGGAGTTCAAGACCAGCCTGGCCAACATGGAGAAACCCCATCTCTACTAAAAATACAGAATTAGCCAGGTGTGATGGCGCATACTTGTAACCTCAGCTACTTGGGAGGCTGAAGCAGGAGAATCGCTTGAACCCGGGAGGCAGAGGTTGCAGTGAGCCAAGACAGAGCCAATCCACTCCAGGCTGGGCAACAAGACGGAAACTTCGTTTCAAAAAAAAAGAAATTGGAGGCCTAAATAAGTGGAAAGATATACTGCATTTCCTGAATTGGAACAAAATATATCAACATATTTAAAATGTTCCTTTTCCCCAAATTCATGTATATGCTGAATATAGTCCTAAATAAAATCCCTGTGGTATCAGCTTATATATATAGTTAACCTGATTCTAAAGTTTATGTGGAAAGGGAATGGAAGTAAAACACTAAAATAAGTTTAAAGTGGATAAATATGGAAGATTCATACTACCTGGTTTTAATGTTTATTATAAAGTTTGAGTAGTCAAGATGATGTGGCACTGGAGAGGTGAAGGCATATAGATCAATGAAACAGAATATAGTCCAGAAATACATTCACACAAATATAATCAATTGACTTTTGACAAAAGTACAAAGATAATTCAATGAAGCAAGGATGGTTTCTCTAATAAGTGATATGGCAACAATTGAGCATCTATATATATATATATATATATAAAAGTAAATTGCAACCTAACCTTCACAGTTCATACAAAATTAACTAAAAATAGATTTAAAATCTACATGTAAAATATAAAACTCCAAAATTTTAGAAAAAAAAAATCATAGGAGAAAATCCATATGACCTTAACATTGGCCGAAAGTTCTTACATGGAACATAAAAAGCATGATTCATAAAATTAAAGGTTGGTATGTTTGACTTCATTAAAAAATGTTAACCGTGTGAAAGTTTCTTGTAAGAGAATGAAAAAGCAGGCTACAGACTACGAAAAACTATTTGCAAATCCCATATTGAACAAAGGATTTTTGTTGAATCAAAGGCCTACATATTCTGGGCAAGCAAAGGACTATACATTCTTGGTAAATATATAAAGGATTCTCAGAACTCAAGAGTAAACAATTCAATTAAAGATGAGCAGATTTTCCACAGGCACTTTACCAAAGAAGATACACAAATGGCAAATGAGCACATTAAGAGAAATTGAGTGTCATTAACTACTAGAAATATGCAAATTAAAACCACAATGAGATTCTCCTATGCACCTACTTAAAGTGGAAAGCAAACAACACTGATAATCTCAAGTTTTGTTAACAGTTCGGGAAAACTGAAACTCTCATGGGAATGCAAAATGGTTCATTTCTTATAAAAATATATAATATTTAATTATATTTTCTTTTTAATTTTTAATTGTTTAATTATTGTGGGTACATAGTAGGCATATATATTTATGAGGTACATGAGATATTAGATACAGGTATATAAGGCATAATAATCACATCAGGGTAAATGGGGTGACATCATCTGAAGCATTTATCATTTCTGTGTTACAAATAATCTGATTTTACTCTTTTATTTACTTTAAAATCCACAAGAAATTACTGTTGACTGCAGTCACTCTGTTGTGCTACTAAATACTAGGTTATATTCATTCTACCTAACTATATCTATGTACCAATTAACTAACCCCTGCCCCTCCCCCACCAATTATGCTTCTCAGCCTCTGGTTACCACTGTTCTACTCTCTATATCCATAGGTTCAATTGTTTAATTTTTAGCTCCCACAAACAAGTGAGAGCATGTGAAATTTGTCTTTCTGTGCCTTACTTATTTCACTTAACACAATGACCTCCAGTTCCATCCATGTTGCTGCAAATGACAGGACCTCATTCTTTTTTATGGATGAATAGTATTTCATTGCGTATCTGTACTACATTTTATTTATCTATTCATCTGTTGATGGACACTGAGGTTGCTCCTAAATTTTGGCTGTTGTGAATAGTACTGCAATACTCATGGAAGTATTGCATGCTTTCTTTACACTTTCTTTTAGGTATATACCTCGCGGTGGGACTGCTAGATCATGCAGTAGCTCTATTTTTAGTTTTTTGAGGAACTTCCAAATTGTTCTCCATAGTGCTTGTACTAATTGATATTCCCACCAACAGTGTACAAATGTTCCCTTTTGTCCACATCCCTGCCAGCATTTGTTATCCTGTTTTTTGGATAAAAGATTTTTTAACTGGGGTAATATCTCATTTTTTATTTGCATTCCTCTGATGATTAATAATGTTGAGCCCTCTTTTATTTGACTGCTTGCTACTTGCATGTCTTCTTTTGAGAAATGTCTATTCACATCTCTTTTCAATTTTTAAATTAGATTATTAGGTTTTTTCTCTATGGAATTGTTTAAGCTCCTTTCATATTATAAGGATGTTTAATCCCTTGTCAGATGAATAGTTTGCAAATATTTTCTCCCATTTTGTGGATTCATACTTTATTAATTGTTTCCTTTGTTGTGCAGAAGCTTTTTAACTTCATGTGATCCCATTTGTCCATTTTCACTTTGGTTGCCTTTGCTTGTAGGGTATTACTCATAACTCATACATTATTTTAAGGTTAAAGACACTTAACTATATGACCTATAATTCTACACCTAGATATTTGCCCTAGAGCAATGAAAATGGATGTTTACATGAAACCTCTATACAAATATTTATACCAGCATTATTTGCAGTAGCCTCAAACTGGAAATAACCCCGATATTGTCAAAGAATGGTTATATAAACAAAAGGTGGTATATTTATACAATAGAATACTACTCAGTAATAAATTGTCAGAAGGGCATATTTATATACTCAATAACATAAATGAATTTCAGAACTAGTATGCTGAGTGAAAGATGCCATCTAAAAAATTGACATATGCGATTCCATTTATTTGACTGTCTGGAAAGGCAAAAGCAGGGGATAAGAGCAGATCAGTGGAAATCACAGGTTAGGGACGAGGAAGGAGTTTTCGGGAAGATGGAACTGATCGGTGGTGATAAACAAGTCTATTGAAGGTTTTTTTGTTTTGGTTTGGTTTGGTTTTTTTTGAGACTGAGTTTCACTGTCGTTGCCCAGGCTAGAGTATATTGGCGCAATCTCAGCTCACTGCAACCTCTACCTCCCAATTCAAGCGATTCCCCTATCTCAGCCTCCTGAGTAGCTGGGATTACAAGCATGTGCCACTATGCCCAGCTAATTTTGTATTTTTAGTAGAGGTGGAGTTTCTCCATGTTGGTCAGGCTGGTCTCAAACTCCAAACCTCAGGTGATCTGCCTACCTCGGCCTCCCAAAGTGCTGGGATTACAGGTGTGAGCCACTGTGCCCGGCCAAGTCTATTGAGGTTTTAATTGTACTGCACACCAATAAAAAGAAGAAGAATATTATTTACAATGATAAACTTTTTAAAAAAGAGAGAAATAACATAACAACACATGCTTGCTTCTTAAAGAGCCAAAAAAGCTTTTTTTTTTTTTTTTTCAGCTTTCTGCACTCACTAAGTGGTGGACCTAAACAAAAAAAGGTTTCAAATACAGAAAAGATTTTTTTAAAGCCATTTCAGTGCTGGATGGCAGATGCCTAGAATTTTGGTGGCAAAGAAATAAAAATATGTTAGCCCCAAAGTGGTTTTGCCCTGTAGTGTAACAGCTCTTGATCTGGCCATCATGGTTTAATGCCCTCTAAATGTCATCTAAAGGTGACTTGCTTTGACAATACTGCCATTGTTGAATTCAAAGTTGAGACGCTTTATGCTGGGATTGCAGCATCCCTGGTTGAGTCACCCCCTCCAGCCACTGACACTCCTGACACTATTGCTATCACAACCACCACTCAGAACAACCTTGAGGTCCGGTATAAAGACTCCTATTCCAGAGACAGGCTTATTAAAGGATGATTCATAATAAGTCAACTAAACTCCCAAAAGTCGAAATCCTGGATTCACTCAGACAGCCAATTCCAACATGAAGGGACATGTTATGGAGGGACAAGATCTAACCTCAGACCCATCAGGAAATTAAAACAAATCTTCCTTTTCTTCAGTCAGCCCTAATACAGAGAACAGCCTTCTACCTCCAAAGACTGTAATAAATTTTTTCTCCAGGTCTCCTTCTATTTTTGGATATCTGGACATGCCCAGAGTCATATGTACAAGCATATAAGTAGGGAAAAGGGATTTGCCTAATTCTCTAGGCAACAGCCAAAAAATATTTACTGGTAGATATGTAAATTGAGGGGTCACTGACACATTACTGAAGTTTGAATGCATGCCTTAGATCTACCAAAATACATTGGTATATCTGTAACATGGATTTAGGAATTAGAAAGACCCTTTGATATTATTACATACAATTGTCACACAATATTCCAGAAAGACGTCCACCTATGTTCTATTGAAATATTTGCGTTGGAGGGCTCACTATATTTTAAGGCTGACTAATTCACTGTAAATCAGCTTTAGGTGCTAGAAAGCATTTAGCATAATTTATTTTTCAGACAAAGGGCAGAGTTTATATTTTTCTGTACAAATTTTTGTCAGTTTTGCCACATTCTTCTAGCTTGATGACATAGGGGCTTGAATCCATCACATATAACATTAGTAAGCCATTCAAGTTTTATTTATTAAACTAGGATAAACATTTTTATTCAAATCAGGTATAATAGTTATTGGGACAGGAATCTAGCCTTATACATTTTCTCTCCAGAATCCATATTCCTATTTCTTCCTACCTATGACAATTTCCAACAAAACCCACTTAGCAGATTCCTTTCTTTCACCCCCATTTGATTATCCATTACCTTTTACTCCAGAGGTACTGTTAAGAAATTAGTAACAGATTATTACACTGTGGCCATTCAGGGGTCATTAATGCAGTGGTCATTTTTCAAAGGCCAGAAAGTTTTTAGGAATTAAGACACCCTTCCTGCATCATGACCTTGAAAATGCTGGTATGTTTATCATTGCTGCTTTAAGTGGAGAAAGAACACAGAGCAAGCGAACAGAGAAATAATTGATTCATGTATGTAAATAATAACTGCATTTTTACTTGTACCTTTTCTGAAATGTCTTCATTGTAATGTTTTGAAATTTCTTCCAATTGAAGTCAATTACACTAGTTTTTAAATGACTCCCAGGAATTTAGTACAGATATACTGTCCATACGGCTAGACAGCCTGGATTCAAATTTCAGCTCTACCACCTACTCACTGTGTAACTTTGGTCTTAGGTCTCTTCTGCAAAATGGAAATAATAATACATTAAACTTCACGGGGTTGCTGTGAGAATTAAGTTATTTATAGGTGACATGCTTGCTGAAAGCTCCCCCGAACAGCCAAAGCTGTTTATAAACTTTTAATAAAGCAAAGCTGAGTCTATGACTTACTCAGGAGAACAGCACCTTGGCAGAGTCTGGTAGCAACTTAAAATGGAAAGGACAAAGTCTAACTTACTGAAATTTTGCAGTCTAGTTGAAAGTAGGTTTTTCAGTGAGGATCTTTATGAAGACTGGCTAAGAATAATGATAGTTTAGGATTAGTGAAAACAGCAAGGAGAATATTTTGAAGAGAGAGAGAGGGTCATGAATCCTAGGCAATAAATTGTTGATAATTTCCGTTGAAAAGGTAATGGGTCTTGAGAAATCCTGTAATAAAAAATAGAGTCATTTGGAATTTCTATCTTCCTGCAGAAGAGTCTTTTAAATTAGGAAAGTTATGCCAACAAAGGCTATGAAAAGCGTGAAATCATGTTAAGATGGATTTGGTTCTTAGTGTCCCAGCAGTATGAAGGTTCCTGACACATGCTATAGACTATGATGTAAGTGTTGTTTTCATGTTTATTGGTATTGTTAAATTAAGCAAGCCAAATTTTGTATAAGTCCTTCAACCAACTAACATTATTTGGATTTTTTCCCTCTATTTTGAGAAAGATAAGTCTTTGTTATTTTGTGTCAGTCTCTTGGTTACAGTAATATTTTCCCATCCACTTTACCTACGGTAAGCAACTCACACTTTGTGCCTCGGACTGCACAGAGTGATAAGATACATATTCTACTGGGGCAGAAGGACATAGTCATGAAAAATTACAACATAATAATTTTAAAAAATACAATGTAATAAATTAAGTGCTCTAAAAGAGGTGTGGATAACAGATCTAAAGAAATCAGCCCAACTATGATGGAGGGAGAGAGCAAGAACTTTACGAAATGCATAGCTACTGAGAGAGAACCACATCTTGAGTTAACCTAAAAAAGAATTATGGATATCTCCCATTAAGTCAGATTTCTCAGGGGGGCACTCAAGGTATTCTTACAAATATTTACACCAAGCTCTATCTTAGCATGCATTGTTGCTTCCATCCCAGTGTAGAGAGTGGCTGCTCCGGTGCATACCTTAAAGAGATGCCTTTTTCTTAAATCAGAACTGCATTACATACTAGGATGTTGACAGGTTTAACTATAATGTTCAAAATTCAGCTTAAAAGGAATGAGGTAATCTCCCAGATTTCTTACTTTTTATGTTCCACTTCATCAGAATAGTCCTGGTTTACACCTCTTGTCTCAGTGTATTTATGAGTAGTGCTTCCTTCACTCTTAAAGTGACCCAACTTTTAACAATTAATTATATGGTCACCCTACTTGTACTACATTTTGCTACTATTCCAATGGGGAAAAAATGGGCCAGGAGCTAGAAAGTAAATGTTTGAGTTCCAGCCCTGGATTCATTTTGGGAAAATGACTTTATCTGAAGTTATTATTATGATAAAATATGATGATAGTACAGAAATATAGAGTATATAAAAGGTAATCTACATGTTTTGTTAATCTTCATAGTGTCATATACAGTTAACGTCATAAAGTTTGAAAGTAGAAAACATGTAAAGATAAATGTAAATACCCTTTTACAAACATTTGTTTTCCAAATATAAATGATTATAGTTGATTGAGCTACCAGTGTTTGTGTTTATGTTTCAGTATCAGATTCAGTTGTCTTCCTAATGGGCCAATGGGGTATAGAAAGTAGTAAGAACCCAAATATCTGGGTCCAAAATTCACTGTGATGTTACTGTGGATAAACATTTACAGCTTAGATTTTCAATTCCCTCACCTCTAAAATAAAACACTTGAATTAAGTATTCTTAATTAAAATGTGGAGACCTTTTTGCTGAGAGAGAAAAATGTGGAGTCCCAGTTTGTGGATGAGGAGATTTACAAACACCCTTATATATTTCCTGTGATCTGGTCTTGAAGTCTCTTTTGAAGGTGGGTATAATTATAGCCCTGCCCTGATGGGGCTCCAGGGGATGTGATCATGGATATTCACAATGTGTCTTTCATAGGACACTTTTGCATTCTGGGGGATGGCCTAATGCATAAGTGTCTGATCCATGACCAGGTATGCCTTGCACAGAAAACCTTTCATCCTGGCAGATACCCTTCACAGCTATTTTTTGGTCTATGTCCAGTTTATTCCTGCTAAAGTAGCCACCCTCTAGGAGAGCCCTGACCAGGAGGAGAGTTAAGTTTGGGGCTGTGGGCCAGGTGAGACACAGAAGAGACAGTGCAGCAAAAACACATGAAGTAACAGAAGCAGCGTATTGCTTATAAAGCACAGACAGAAGAGGGCAGCAGGCCTTGTAAGGCCAATGGGAAGAGGAAGCTGTTCTGGACATGTGAGTCCAACCAGCAGGTGGAGAGCAAGATAAAGAAAGCAAGAAACCTATGAGCCAGAGCCTTTATTGGGATCTAAGGTGTTACCCACAAAGGTTTCCTTTGAAGAGTTCTAATCGGTAGATTTAGAGCAAGCAGCCAGGAGCTCTACAGAGCCATGCTGTACTGAGGGGTGGTCACTGCCGCCTATCTGCTCAGTCCATGAAGAGTATGAGGGTCAGTGGGCAAGTCGTGTAGGTTGTATCTAGCTGTCCCATTGGGAGATGGCCGCCAGGAGGCAGTTTTATAAGGCAGATGTCTGGGTCGACCACCTTTGGGAACTGGGAGAAGGTGGAGGACTGGAAACTGTGAAGGGTGACTAAGACCCGCTTCTGATATGAGAAAATCCAACCTATATTTAAAATGGATGCTCAGGTAACATAAAATTGTAAGAACTCACTACAAACCTGAACTCTGTTCATCCAATGTATCGACCTGTGCCAGGCTGCTCCGGTTTCCCCGGGTGCTAGAGAGAGCCCAGCAAATGTATGCTGTCTCTCTGGGATCTAGCAGTTCCAAAGGTTGTTAACATAGAGCTGGTTGATCTCTAAGCCCCCAATCCCTCAAATATCACACAGAGGGAAGTTGTATTAAAAAGTATTGATTAATTCTTTAAAAACAATCATTTAGGAGTGCATAAAAATCGGTAGTATTCATTTCCTAGGACTTAAAAAACAGAAATTTATTCTCTTACAGTTCTGGAGGCCAGAAATCCAAAATTAAAGCATGAAGGTATCTCTCTGAAGGCTCTGGGAGAGAATCCTTCCTTGCTGCTTCCAGTTTCTTGGAGCTCAGGTGTTCCTTGGCTTGTGAAATTATTGTTTGAGTTCTAGCCCTGTCATTTACTTTGGGAAAATGACTTTATCTGAAGTTATTATAATGATAAAATATGATGATAATATAGAAATATAGAGGATATAAATGGTAATCTACATGTTTTGTTAATTTTCATAGGGTCATATACACTTTATCTTCTTGGACATCATCCAAGAAGATGTCCTCTTCAATGGATGACGTTATACATTGCACAAAATAAGAAATATTACTCCAATACCCCACAAAAAATGATTTAGATGTTGTTAGCATATTGAGAGTTGTATTAAGTTTTGTAGGAGGAGAGGGAAAAGATGGATCTTCCAACAGTTACTTCAGTCAGAAATCAATATGACATGACCTAAGACTAGATCAAAAGAGCTTCAGGCAATGAATACTTTGATATCTCACAGTTACCTAACCATTTGCTTAAAACTTTAAAAATTTTGTAAACAGTGGTGTCTGGAACCTATGAAAATTCAATGTGCCTTTAATAATTAGTGAGAAGAAAAGTCTGTTTTTTTCATGGTATGTTCTTGCATTTGAAATTATTAGACAAGTAATAATTAGGACTAAAACATCTAAAATTTAAATTTGCAAGTTTCAAGTCAAACAGAGAAGACAGGCAACGTTCAAGATGAAATTTTAATGTTGACATCAACTGACTCATGATGAATAGTATAAACAGTAAATTAGTAATTGTATGCTATGCTAAATATATTTCCATGAAAATTCTATTACATTTCCTGAACAGTTTCATTCATAATGATGAACTAATTATATTTTCACATCTAATGAACAGAACTAAATGAGCTACATTCAAAGGCCACAGCTTTTTTCTTTCAATATATTTCTTTGATCTTGTAATAATGTTTTCTTATAGAAGTAAGAGGAAATCTAAGCATGTTTCTAGGGGCTAAAGGCATCTAATATTATTTTCCATTCTTTTGCCCAAATTTTTGTATAACAAGGTGTCTCTTCCTCATAAGTGCTACTGATGTTATTAAAAAGCTAAATCCTTTATTAATGAGAAACATAAATATCACCTATTAAAAGCTTTGTGGAGTTTTAATCACATTTTTAATTATTTAGAAACAGAAGCCAATCTCATTTAAAATTAGTAATCAAATACGCAGATCAATGCTATCCATTGGTTATATAGGAATAGCCGCATTTGTATAATGAATGAAGGTAGGGCTAGCACAACCTACTTTTACTAGATTGGGATACATATCACGCCATCTTTTGATCCATAAGCCCAACTCCCAAACTCATTCATTCAGAAACAGCCTAGTTTAGTGGACAAGCAATGGAAACAAGTAGCCATTGCACAAATTGTCAAGTTTTACAATAAAGGTCTGAGCAGAAGGCATGGGTACTTCTGGCGTGATGGTTGCTATGGCATTCTACTTTCAGATCCTCCCAGTCCCTGCTTTAAGGACTGAAGGGACTCATTCCCTCAGCTGATAAAATATGAGTTATCCAAAGCTCTCAGCAGCGTCCCTCTTTAAAACTTGCCCTGGGGCTTGCCCATGTCACATTTCTTCCTGGGACAGTCCACATACAGTCACTTCTCAGTATTGAGGCATAAAAGCCCAGTCCCCTTGTCCCAGTTGAGAAAAACCCTGAAGGATCATGCTAGCTCCAAAGCTTCTCGTAGAATTGGCTGTGGCCTTTGTTGTGACTGCATCATAATTCAACTTCTCTCTGGACAATTCTTTTTCCTTTCTGCCCTTCCACCCACACAGGTATTGAGTCTAAGGACACACCCCCAATAAACTTCCTACACGCAAGTCTCTGTGTTACAGTCTGCTTCCTGGGGAAACTGGCCTGTTATATCTGGTCCAGGGAGATTAAAGAAGAGTTTTTAGATGCTTTATAATTTGAAATTTATCTCTCGGTAAAAATAAGAGTTTCTCTAACAAAGAATCAGGGAAGAAAGTTACACTTCATTAAAAAAAAATGCAAGGAAAAGCAGAGATGTGAACGAATACGTCTTATTAAGATAAGTTGTACAATTTTGTTATAATACTAGAGAAGCAATTTATGATGTAGCAGGAGGAGGTAGAGCCCAGGTTGTGAAAAGTCTTCATTGTTAATCGGAAGATTTTGCATTTTTCTCCATAGACCCCTTACTGTCTACGGAGAAAAATGCAAAGTATATTATGTACTAGATGGCATAATTCCAGTTATTTCCAAAAGAAAACCAGAAATAGATTGGAAGGTAGATTGGAAAGTAGTTGAGATACAAAGGTAGAAGGGAGACTAATACTGGAAACAGGTTTTCAAGGGTTAAACTGAAACAGATAGTGAGTAGGGAATGAATATGAGCCACATGACAGAAACAGAAACAACTATATAAGGTAATTGAATCAGATAAAAAGGAGACATAGAGGTTTCTAGCTTGGGTCAGTGAAGGAAGCTGTGGCTGTAAATGGTAGGTAAAGCGACAGGTAGAGGGGGTATGGTTGAAATTACAGTATTGCAGAATCAAGGAGACTAACAGCCTGCCGGGTACCCGGCTGACGATGTCCTCTTCAATGGATGATGTTATACATTGCACAACATAAGAAATGTTACTCCACTACCCCCTAAAAAAATGATTTAGATGTTGTTAGCATATTGAGAGTAGTATTAAGCTTTGTAGTGGGGGAGGTAAAGACTGATCTTCCAACAGTTACTTCAGTCAGAAATCAATACGACATGACCTAAGATAAGGTCAAAAGTCAGCTGCACCATTTGCCAGAGAGAAACAACATGTAACGCCTGAATGAAGCCACAATCGGCACCATTGAAAATGCTCGGTAGCAGGACCATAGAGAAGTTATAACTTGCTTATTTTCTCTGACAGCAGGGATCCTGGAAGCAGTTATCTGCTACAATACTTTTCTTTTGTGGGACAGTAGAACAGACTACATGCTGTAATTGTGTAGGCATAGACTTTGACAATGGAGCCGACAAGGCTGTCAGACCTGACTAGACAGTGAGGGTGTTAACCCTGGCTTGCTTCCCACCGGTAATAGTAAGTCACGCTGGTGGTCCGTGAACTTCATTTTAAGTATTTTATATTAACAAGAATCATGCATATTGGTGAAAAACACTGGATGTTTTAATCGAATGTTCTGTGTACCTAATAATGTTCTCATGGCATTGAACCACAGAGAAATAAAATAATTATTCAAAGAAGGTATTTTGAGAGTCCATGAATCATCCATATCAGATCAGACGGAGTACCTGCTAAAAATGCAAAATCTATTGTCCCAGTTTACCTACCAAATTAGAATCTAAGCAGAGTTTCTCAACCTTGGCCCTTTTTACATTTAGGACTGGAAAATTCCTAGGGGCTATCCTGTGCTTTGTAGGCTATTTAGCAGAATCCCTGGCCTCTACCCACGGAATCCAGGAATACAAACACAGACAGACAGACAGACACAGACACACACACACACACACACACACACACACACACACACACACCCCTCTATTGACAATGAAAAAATATTTCCAGACACTGCCAATTGTTCTTGCAAGGAAAAATCAACCCTCGCTGAGAACGCAGGATTTAGACGGAGGGGTCTGGAAATCTGCATTCTAAAAAATTACTGTCTCTTCCACTACTATTAACACTCACTAAATGATTCTTATTACCATCAATTTTGAAAATCAGCATTGTGAGAAAATCCATTGTTATTTATTCACTGGCTTATTTTAGCTTTTAATATTTGTTGAGTGCCTACTCAGTGCCAGCAAATCTTGCTAAATTTGGAAGATATTACAGAGAACAAAAATAGACAAAATTTTTGCTCTCACTGAGCTAACTCAGAGTGGAAAAAAAGGTAATCAGTTAAACTTTCTTCATCAATATTTGTGCTCTGAAGAAAAATAAGTCAGGCTGAAAAGACAGGGAGTGACTGTAAGCAGTATGTTAGTAAGAGGATAGGGACTCGTCTCCACCTCTGAACTGGAAATATATGGGCAGACACATGAATAAACTTGAGTCAAGTTGCCTGCAAATGCTGAGCTAGGACTCCTGAGGATGGCATGCCATTAAAGCTTGCAGTGAAACACTCCAGGAGACCAGCAGCTGGGGGTGTTGAAATCTGGATGGCCTCTGTCAGTTTATCTTCTGCCCTCAAAACTCTGAGTCAGGGGCCACATTGCCTGGAGCAGAATGATTCCAAAGACAGTTTTGACAAAAGTTTTGTGTCAAACTAATCAGAGCCCTAATTGAACAGCAGAAGCTCGAATGCTCCAGCCAAAGAGGTCATCTGTCATTTTCAGAATCATCTTAATTTCCCCCATGACAGGTGCTTGCTTCAGTAACACATACATTAATTTCCCTATGATCAAAGCTTAAAGATAACGCTTACCCAACTGGAAATGCCAGGTCTAGGCTGAGGCAAATGAGGTGCACAGGGTAGCAAATGTACAGACACTCACTCTAGGGTCATGCAAGTACATCCTTATGTGTCCTGTCCTGGGCACCTCACTGGCTTCATCCTTGTTTCAGTCTATTCGTGTTCAATCTGATAACCACCAGGAAACTCAGCTTGCTTAGGTGACAAGGCATCATTCAGATAGTATTCCCTGATGAAAACCTCATCTTTAAAAATAAAAATACTGGAATTAAGAAACTAGGAGGGCCCCAAAGAGTCTCTCAATCAGCTAGTGCCCTCCAAGCTAACAGCCCCTAATTTGAAAGAGGAAATAGTCAGTCTTCTTGATTCCAAATGATTTTCCAGGAGGAAAGTGTCTAAGTTTCCTAATTACTGGTTCCTAAACTATCAAGCACTATAGTCAGAGTTTTCCTTCTGAAATCTAAATCTAAACCCATTCTACTGTAAACTGAATCATGAGTTTCAGAGATTATTCGAACCATATAGAAAGCCAACAGATAATCACCTATTCCTTTTCTTCAGTCTTTCCTAAGTTTGAAAATAGCTGCTAATTTAGTTTCTGATTTCTTTTTCTGATGAAATTATTTGACCATTCTTAGCTTTTACTTTTATTATTTTTTAAATCACTACTTTAATTCCCTTTGAATGGTACTTTATATGTTTTTCCTAAGACATTGAAAAGATCTTCCACTTGAGACTATAACTGTTGCATAGCACCCCACCAAAGTTAGCCCAATATAAACTACTAATTAATTTAGTAGACTTTGCAATGCATTTTATTTATGCACATACCTCAATTTACCATGCACTGGATCAGAATATTCTATGAAATTGTAATAATTAAAACAACATTTTTAAAAGGCTTCAATTTCGATTTTATCTCCAACACTTACTACATGTAAGATCAGCAAATTTAACTCTCAATATCTCCGTTTCCTTAGTGACAAAATGGGAATCATAGTAGTACCTATCGCATACCTTTTGAGAAGCAAGTAAGACAATCCACAAAAAACACTTAGCACAAAACCTGATACATAACAAGTTTTGAATATAATTTTGTTACAGATACCTAAGGAATTAATAACATGCTCTAGGCAAGAAAGAGATCAAATCCAGAGTTGGTCATCTTTAATGAAAGCATTAGCCATTTCCATTATTTCACGTTTTCCCACATGACTTTAGCACCCTTGCTTGTGATAGGAATGGCAAGGCTTCTTGGAAAGAGGAAGATTGTTGGTAGCCACTTCCAGGTTTAACGAGGTGTGGAATGGCATGGCATAGGTCATTAGCAGGGACACAATCCCAACACTCTGGTGAATCACTTCCTTTAGTCTTTTGCTTCTTTCCACCTAATAAATAAATGTGTGGTAGAGGGGTGGAAAGGGAAGATTGTGTCTGTTGGGGAGAGCTCTTTCTCCCCCTCCTTCCATTTGTTTACCTGTTTGTACAAGCCCTGAATGTTACCTAGCGTCAACTACATGAGTTGGCACAAAAAGCTATTAACTGCCCCAGGGCAAGACACCTCCTCCTGTGCAGGAGAAAAAAAAGATGTATGAATACATTTTGCATCCAAGCTATGGACACAAAATTGCTAGGCACTGAGTTTTCAAAAATGAAAACACATGTCTCCTGATCTCCAGAGTTTACAGACCAAAGGGAGAAAGAGGCAGTCATTAACACACGCTATGGAACCTTGCTGCTGGCCATTAAACCAATCTGATTAAAATTATATATATATTTTTTAATATATATAAAATAAAATTTTACATATATATAAAACTGCTGCCACCACCGGGTCACTGCTGCCCAACTCTTATATAAGGTGGGCTTTTTATTTTTATTTATGTCCCCAACTAAGTAAGTTTATCTTCCCTTGATGATTGTCCCAGTTAGAATAAATAGAGTAATGAAAGGATGCAGCCTGGAGAAAGCTGTGCCTGGGATTAGAGTGCCAGACGCCAGAACAGAGTTGGTATTTGTTTTGTCATCTGTTCTGGGCTTTACGGACTGCTAAACTAATTGAAGCTGATTAATAGATTTTTGGTTTTAGTTTATTGAGTGCCTGAAACAGTTGCAAACCATTCATGGGCAATTATTACAATGCATATTCTTCATATCTTGAAAAGCATGCATATATAACTTATTTATATAAAATAATTTGTTTAAGAATTTGTTTTGTTTATATGTAACCAATCAATTATTTATTGATTGCCTAAAGTGACTTGAAGTAGTTATTGTGGCAGCTGCAAGAAGAGATAGGACATAATCCCTGATAATAAGTAGCTTGTAAATCAGTTGAGAAAATTGGAAATGCTTACATATAAAAGACAATTAAATTTTTAAGTTTTTATATGCAGAATGGCAAATGAGTTACTATTGAAAAATGGATGCAAGAAAGATGCTGGATAATCAGTGGTGACTTACACAGAATACAGGAAATAAAATGAGCTGTTAAACATTCATGTAGTTCCATCATGTGATTGGAAAGAGAGGAGGAATCCTCTCTTGAGGCAATGGCAAGGGTAGAACCATAGAACCAAGATCGGACAAAATGTCCACCTAAAACAAAGTCTAAAACTTAAACTGGGGTCTAAGCTGAAGAAGTGAAGAAGGGTTACATAGAGAGATTACAATCAGATTTGCCTATCACACTTTTGGCTTTTTAAGAGATACTGACACTTCTGCTCATGGTTAGATTGACGGTAATCATGTTTTAGAAAACAGACAGTTATAACGCAACATCCGATGATGGCAATGTAAATAAAACAAACACACAAAAAGAATTATGATTTACAAATGAAACTAGCAGGGCTTAGAAACTAATATTATAGCCTTAAAATAAGGGGGCGAGGGAGGAGAATGACTGTCGGTTGAAATCTGAGTTTTCAGACTGGAGGATTAAGAGGATAGCCCCCAGAAATAAAGGGAGACCAACACACTCAGTGAAATAAATTTGAGAGTAAAATGAGCCATAATCAGTTTTAAAATACCAAATTACCAGTGATAGTATGTGAGAGGATATACCAGCAATATTTTGGTGAATTGAGTTTAACAGATAATTCAAAACTAAATATCTAATTTAAGGAGTCATTCATATTAAGTGACTGATGAAATCATAAAGGTAGATATAATATCAGAAGATGAAATCCATCAGAAAAGTACTAAGAATAGAAGTTCAAGGTATTACTACCTTTGAAAGCATGAGGAAAGGAAAAAATCAGAGAATTGAAGCTAAGAAGAGAATTACACAATGCAGAGTTGTGAAATTTAAGGGAAGAGAGAACTTCAAGAGAAAAGTGGTTAAGAATGTCAAATGCTGCACAGAGGTAAGAAAAATAATTTGAAAATCTCTAGCAGCTCTTTCTCCTTAAAGTACGTGGATATATTTCATGTGTTTTTTGATCTACTGCAGTAATGGCAGTATGTAAAAGTCTTATGAATTACATGTAAATAAATCTGTTAATTAAAATAATCGTGTCTATTTTTAAAAAGGAAGAAGAAAGGCAATACTTGCAATCAATGATAAAGAGGTATTCTGACTTTCATCTGCCTTTGTGTTAAGTATGAGAGAGCCAGACAGAATTGCAGCAGGAATCAGAAGGAGCAAAGAAAAAGATCATTGTTTCTTTTATAAAATGGTTTTTATTCTACTGGTGTCTCTTTAAAAATAAAAATCAACAAATAAATGTCCATTTAAATTGATCTTCTGTTGGACTATGTTATTGGTCTGACATATAAATTAGTGCTTCTAAGATTTAACTATGAGACTGAGAAATAACAATAATATTTTATGGAGAGTGTCAAATGGCTTGCCTTTACAGCAATTCTTTTCACTGTATCTATTTTTTTTAATATGGATAGTGGAAGCCACTTTAATCGAAAAGATAATAATACTTATTTGGAGGTGTGATAAAGCAAATGTCTTTGGCCACATGCTGTTACTGGAATTCAAGAACTATTATCTTTTGTAGGACAAGTTTAAAATGAAGTTGATTCTACTCAGTGGCCTAAGTTTGTTTCTTACTAGCCATGACCTTGAGAAGCTCACGTTACCTCTCTAAGCCATTCTCCTCCTCTGTGAAATGGGAATGTTAATATCTACTCTTGTTACTCTCAGAGTGCAATGAGGATCAAATGAGAAAATAAAAATAAATGTGTTTGGTTAACTATGAAATACCATGTGAATGTTATTATGAATTATTTCTAGACCATACACTTGATGGAGGCAAAAAGTAGAACTTTGTTGTTCTCATGAAACCACAGTACTTACCACAGTGACTGACAAGAAGTAAGAAAGCAATAAAAATTTGTTGAATTTAATACTCCCTGAGAAGTATAATTATGAAAATGATTGCATGTAAAAATATCAATAAAATATATACTAAGCTACCACATAGAAAATTATGAAAACAAATGTAGGCTCAGCACTCACAAAAACACAAATCTATTCTGATAAATATGACATTGTGTCAACCAGCCCACATCTGTCCTGTATGTTGAAAGCTTTCCAAGAAGAGAGATGGCGTAATTTCCACAGTGCCTTTCATTTCATATCTAACAGCATTTCTAGCCATATTCCAAACTAGAGATCGTCTATTATTAGTAAACTGATACAATCTAAGCCAAAGGAACTGGCAATACCCACAAAATAGTGTGTATAAGAATTCAACAAAAGGCAAGGGATGAGAAACAAAAAATAGACTATGTGCGAAAACGGCAAGGCAATCTCAATGTGGAAACAAATCATTGTAAGATAAAATGTTTCATGGAAATGTCTGTTTTCACTGGACATACTTTATTAAGATACTAGAGTGTGTTTAAATAAATTTGACCTCAGAATAAAATCAGTACTCTATTGTTAATTTCTTAATTATTTTACTTTGGCTCTTAACATGGTAACATTTACAAATGGGGAACATGGGACCAAGCGGCCAGCAGAGAAAGGAAAGGGAAAAAGGGACCGCCTGCCTAGTAAAGGGAAACAAAACAAAGCAACCTAATTGAAGACCTGCTACCTCTACTCACTTCCAAATTTCCACAAACTGACCTGCTTATGCTATTAAGAGTGGCATATGTCTCAATATTTCTCTAAGCTATCAAATAATGCTTTAGCATTAACTAAAAATCTATTACTTGATGCTGTGGCCTGAATACTTACGTCTCCTCAAAATTTATATGTTGAAAACTAATCACCAATGTGGTAGTATTAGGAGGTAGAGCCTTTGGGAGGTGATTAGGTCATGCATGCAGAGACCTAATGAACTAAATTATAAAAGGGCACCCAGAGAGGTTTCTTGTCCTTTTCTATCATATCAGGACACAGCAAGAAGGCACCATCTATAAACCAAAATGTGGATCCTCAGCAGACACCAAATTTGCTGCCACTTTTATCTTGGACTTTCCAGCCTCCAAAACTGTGAGAAGTAAATGTTTGTTGTTTATAAGCCAGTGAGTCTAAGGTATTTTGTTATACTAGTCCTAACAGACTGAGGCACGTGATAATAAATTTTTATTTGGCCCTCATTACCCCAAGGTAATGATATTAAAATGAATGTGCATTTTGAAAACAGAATATCGTCACGATGGGCAGTTGAACTAACTGGGAAGAGGGCACAGCTAAATAACTGGTGGATGGGTTACCTTCTATTCAGTGAAAATCTTAGCTAGACCTTATTCTCACCTCTAATGTCAGCCAGTATTCTCATATAGAGGCCAAGAAATATCTCATAATACCATTCACACCTTCTAGGCATAGAGATCCAGGTTTAGAACAAGACTCAGAACTGGGTACGGGTTAATCAGAAGGTAAGTCTGTTCACTAAAGCCAAGTCAAAAATATGCTGAGACAAGCGAAAGGTCAACAGTTGCTTGTCAAGAGTTTCAATTTGAAAACCAAGGCATAGATATGGAATGCTCAAAGATATTCCTTTCAGGAACCTGAAGACCAAAAGATATTCCGGCAGGGCATCATTCTCTGCATGGTGACAGCCAGTCATACTTAGGGCCTGGCATTTTTTCTTTTTTTATTTATTTATTTTTAGACGGAGCCTCACTCTGTCACCAAGATGGAGTACAGTGGCATGATCTTAGCTCACTGCAACATCCAACTTCCTGGTTCAAGCAATTCTCCTGCCTCAGCCTCCTGAGTAGCTGGGATTACAGACACGTGCCACCACGCCCAGTTAATTTTTGTATTTTTAGTAGAGACGGGGTTTCACCATGTTGGCCAGGATGGTCTCAATCTCCTGACCTCGTGATCCGCCCTCCTCAGCCTCCCAAAGTGCTGGGATTACAGGCGTGAGCCACCATGCCCGGCCCTGGCATTTTTTCTAAAACATCTTCAAGCAGAGGTGGCAACAGAAACAAGAGACTTGGAGAGACACTCTCATTGTTGCTAGAGCTCTGCCTTATCCCTGGGCCAATGGTGGTCACATATTCTAGTAATCTCACTGAAAAGGAGTGGCCTGCAGCATATCTGTCTGTAGCAATTCTCTGCTGAGATGACAGTGACAGCAAGCCTGCAGGAGGGCTATCTTCACATGAAGTCCTGATGACGGATATTTATTCTCACAAAAGGCTAAAAGGAATGAACTGAGAAGACTCTGCAATAGCATCTATGCTGCTTTCCTCAGGCCAAGCAAACAATTGCTCCCAGAGAGCAAATGGACAAAATCAGAGGTAAATCATCATCCATACTGTATTACCTGCATCATTAGCTTCTATCCTTTTAGTCACACAAACTATGGAAATAAAATAGAGGAGCTTATTCATTCTCCTAACAGCACACTGAATTATAAAGGATCTCTTTATAAAGGGTCTCTTTATAATAGTAAATAATAAAACAAATGTTCATATTTTATTATTCTCCCAATTTCATATGCAATGGAAGCATAGGGCCTCTATTTTGCAGGGAAGTCAGTGAAGAGAGCAAGAGAATAGTGAGTTCAAATTATTATTCTTGGGAACTTTGTAAGATATTTTAGTAAATAATATTGCAATGTTATTACATGCGCCAGAGACCATTTCAGCATTATATACATACTTTAAGTCAAGGTGGGGGCTGAGATTCGGGTAGTAGTGATATACCTAAGTAAACTCACAGGCCAGAGATCACAAAACATGAAGTAAAGAATCTCTGTAGCATACAACCATTATTAACATTCAGCCTTGCATTGCATGGAACAGATGCTTCTTCAAGTTCATGGGGGATTCAAAAACCTCTAGTTTTCTGCTCTTAGTTTCCCTACGAGCATTTTTTACTAACAAAACTACAACATATATAATATATATTCTCACCAGCCATTCTTTTGCTTACAGATTTATCTGTTTTATTGATTTGTTGCATTTTGAATTATCTTTCAATCCCAGGAAAATTACTCCTTTTTCCTCAAAAATTTCCTTTTCTCTCCTCACTATTCATAAGCCTCTCCTGCAGCCTGCTTCCAGAAATTAAATTTTAGAATGAGAGGTTTTGCACGACTGCCTTTCTTCTCATAATATGGGAGTACGTCTCTTCATATATATTATGAGAAGCACTCTCATATTGTATATATAATCTATATATAGAGAGAAGTACTCATATTATGAGAGTATTCTGTCTCTTCTCTTTCTCTCTCATGTGCGTATATTCATATATGTATAAATACATATACATATATACATATCATATACATATATACGTGTGTGTGTGTGTGTGTGTATATATATATATATATATATATATATATATATATACACAGAGAGGTAGAGAGAGAGCGGGAGAGAGAGTACACATATGCTCACTTCTGAAAGAGTGCAAGGGGGAAGAGGGAAAGGTGGAAAACAAAGGAGAACCTTTCTGAGCAAACATTCCTACTCACTCATTCTGTTGTTCTGTCATGAAATACACATCAAACACAATTCGGCTAAGTTAGACAAGCAACCTCCAAGGAAGATATGAACTCTTCTGGGAATGTGTACTAATGATTCCTTGTCTATATTATTGACCTGGCATAGGGTTGTAAGGCAATATACTGTCTTTTAGAAAGTAAATATGTCACAGCTTTAAAGAAGCTTCAGTAAACTCAAAAGGCTGAAGGTGCTACTCTGATCCAAATACCATGGCAAGATAAAAAATATGCCAGCCCGGTGCAGCGGCTCATGCCTGTAATCCCAGCACTTTCAGAGGCCAAGGCAGGTGGATCACGAGGTCTGGAGTTCGAGACCAGCCAGGCCAACATAGTGAAACCCTGTCTCTACTAAAAATACAAAAAAAATCAGCCAGGCATGGTGGCGAGCATCTGTAGTCACAGCTACTTGGGAGGCTGAGGCAAGAGAACTGCTTGAACTCAGGACACAGAGAATGCAGTGAGCCAAGATCGTGCCACTGCCCTCCAGCCCAAGTGACAGAGTGAGACTGTCTCAAAAAAAAAAAAAATTGCCAATAAGCTTTAAATTATCCAAAGTGCTGACACGTATCCTTTTAAAACATCTCTGGACTTGCCCCACCACTAAGATATGATTAATTGAACTTGAATCAGCATTACAAAAAGTATCACCAGTTTCCTCCTTTATGAATCTGGGTGAGGTGGTACGTGTTGGTGTGAAGGAAGAAAGAAACAAGAGTAAGAGAAAAAGTCCTGGTGATAGTCGGTAAAATTCATGGATTTAAGATTAATTCTTTCTACCAATTCTTAGGCAATTGAACCAGCATCCCTCTAGAAAAAAGTAGCTAGGAAACTGCTTCTGGTTTAGTAATTTTTTAATAATTAGAAATTTATGAGGGACTGTGTGGAAGATTAATAGAATGTAATTCTAAAGTCTAAAAACGTAATCCATTTTCTACAGTAACGATAATTGAATTCAAAGTAGACTTATGATTTTTTCATGTAGTTAATGTGATAAGTAGTACAAAAATAGGTAAATCAGACTTTTTCCCCTCATAGGTATAATTCTCCAATATAGGTATAATTCAAGTAGTATCAAGTAAATGTCTTAAGTGAAATGCAATGAAGTGTCAAGCAATTTCAAGAAATGAGTCATCTCAGAAAATCAGGAAATCAGAAAAGTTTTCCCAGAGTAAATGGGATTGACATACAAATGGTTAACATTTGCATAAGTTCAGGGGAAGTATCCCTGGCACGGTGCTTGAAAGCAAAGGATATGGGAAACAGTAGCTATCTCAGTTTCACCATAGGCCAAGGACAAGGGAGCAGGAACAAATAAATGAAGGTGAATCTAGAAGGTGGGTAAAACTAATGTTACGGAGGCTTTGGGATATGAAAAATTAGGATGCAATTTATTTTACGAAAAATATGAGAGTATTAAAAGAGTTTAAAGGTGAAGACTAAGTATTTTCAGAGGCTTTAAAGGAGAAGTCAGTTTTAGAATACTATTTGACAAAAATACAACACAATTTGCAAGATCAAATATAAGCATTTAGGTGATTCAAAGATGACTGAAATCTAGAATCTAAATGATAGAGAAACTTGGTAAGATTACTTACAGGGCTGTGAGAACAGTTTGGCTTAGGGAATAAGATAATGTGTTTCTTTGGGATGCTTTTATGAAAAAGAGGAAATCTCTCAAATCAATATAAGCTTTGATATTAAGAAATTAAAAAATAAAGAACAATTTATACTGAAGTATGTAAAGAGATGAAAAAGTAAAAAGAACAGAAATAATTTCATAATGAAAAAATCTAGAAAAACTCATAAAAACTAAAACTGGTTCTTCAAAAAAGATTAATAAAATTAATAAACTCCTATCTGCATGGCAGATGAATGAAGGCTGTAGAGAAACAGAGACAGAGAGGAAGAATAACTTATCAATATCAGGACTGAAAAAGTATATATCACTACAGATCCCACAGACACTAAAATGTTAAAATACAGGAGGGGCATCAAGATGGCTGCTTAAAGGCATTTGGTACTCTCCTCCTCCACAAAGCAAAAATAGCAAGTAAGAAATTGACTTCAAATAGATCATCTGAAAGAGAACACAAGAACTGAACAGAGAAAGAACAGAAAATGCCTAAAGCAAGGAAGGAGGGGGAAGTCAGGCAGCCAGCTCAGGTAAGATTGGCTAGGAGACTAGAAGGACTCCCCAGTGTGGGGAAAGGATAAGGGAAAGGTCTCAGTCCACATTCCCACCTCAGACTCCTGATATGCTAGCGCAAGAGAGTTCCTCAACCCTTGCAGACCCTGAAACTAACATAGGAAGCTGCCTAGAGACTGTGCAATGCCATTGGTCCAAAGAAGGAGGTCATGCTGGTGCCAAACAACCCCTGAGTCCTAAGCAGCTACAGTGCCATTTTTGTGCCATTTTGAAAGCCCAGCCCCTACCAGACTACATCGTGCCCTGGGAAACAACAGCTCCTGTATCTCCACATCCCTGGAGTCCTACTGACATTCCTTACCCACAGCCACTGCCATGGCTGGCTGCTGCTGCCAGGGCCAAAGTACAAGCTATTGGTAGCAAGCCCACTGCCCCACCAGTGGAGCAGCCGCCATGCATTTTTGCATGCCTCAGGAACAGATTTCTTCACCTGCAGCTGCTGTCACCAGCAGGGTTAAAGCGCAAGACCCTGGTAGTGATCCCAGTGCCTCTGGCAGCAGAACCACTGTGCATTTACTGGCACCTTGAAGACAGGTTACCTCACCTGCAGCCACCACCTAGGGTCAAAGCACACGCTCCCCAGCTGCCTGTCAATGGCTATTGCCACTGGAAACAACTGTGCCTTTTCCAGTAGCAGGGCTGCAGTGCAGCTACTGCTACTCCCACCCAAGCATTCTGCTAGGAGTCCAAAACCCCATCTGTGCCTACCACAGCCAGCACCTGCACATACCACCAGAGGGCCTAAGGACAGGTCCACTAGACTCATCTCTGCCACTCCCTGTGCCAAGCTTGCCATCTGAAGGCCTGGGGATTGCCCATCCCCATCCATAACTGTTGCCATATGAGAAGCCTCCTGGGTACCTGAGTTGAGGACCACCCAACTAACCCCTACCACCACAGCTGGAACCTGCCTACATGCACCACCTACAGGCCTAGGGACTAGCCTGTCCAGCCTATCAGAGCCAATGCCAAAAACAGTGCGGAGACTTGTTGGGAGCCAGAGGGTTGTCTTGCCATTGCTACCATTATCAGCCATTTCATGCTCACTTCCCAGAGGTCTGAGGACCCATCTATCTGCCCAGCCCATCTCTGCCACTACTGGCATGTGAGCAAACTGTCTAGAGGTGCAAAATTGGCCTACCTAAACCTGCTAACATTGGTGCAAGTGTATGCCACCATGGGGCCCAAGACAGGCATGCTTGGCTCACTGCTGCACCACTGGTTCCTAAGGACTGGCCCACCCGATATTCCCATCTGCAGTGAAACTTCTTCACAGCCAGCAACAACAATTGCACCCCAACTCATTGAGGAACAGACACCCCTGATGCTGTTTACAGTTGAAAAAAATCATATAGAGGCTACAGTACGGAAACAAAGCCAGAAAAACACACCCAGAAACAAAGCCAAAATACCCCACCAACCAACACCATAAACACATCTTACAGAAGCAAATTAAAAAAAAATAAAGTGACTGGTACACCATATGAGCATATATCAATGTAATGATACCAGAAACACTAAAAAGCAAGGAAATATGATGCTTCCAAAGAAACAAAATAATTCTCCGGCAACAGATTCAAATGAAAACAAATTTATGAAATCTCAGGAAAAGAATTCAAAATAATGATGTTGAAGATACTCAATGAGTGTATTAGTCTGCTTTCACACTGCTGTAAAGAACTTCCCAAGACTGGGTAATTTATAAAGGAAAAAAAGTTTAATTGACTCACTGTTCAGCATGGCTGGAGAGGCCTCAGGAAACTTAGAAGGGGAAGAGGAAGCAAGGCACCTTTTACACAAGGAGCTAGGAAGGAGAAATGCCAAGCGAAGGGGGAAGAGCTTCTTATAAAACCAGATCTCGTGAGAACTCATTCCTTATCATGAGAACAGCAGGGGGAAACCACCCTCATGATTCAATCACCTCCACCTGGTCTCTCCCTTGACACGTGGGAATTAGGGAGATTACAATTAAAGATGAGATTTGGGTGAAGACACAAAGCCTAACCATATCAGTGAGATACAAGAGAACACAAATAATTTAAAAATGCAGGCTATGCATGATAAATTTACCAAAGGAGTAGCTACTATTTAAAAAAAAAAAAAATAGAGCTTTTTTAGGCAGGGCCAAGATGGCCAACTAGAAGCAGCCGTGATCTGAGGCTCCCATTGAAAAGAACCAAAACAGTGTGCGGATCCTGCATTGGCGACCAAGGTATTGAGGTTCTTACATCAGGACTGACTAGGTGGCTGGTGTGACCCATGGAGAGGAAGGAAGAGCAGAGTGGTGTGGTGGCCCACCTGAGAGCCAAAGTGGACAGAGGAGCCCTCCCCACCCCAGCCATGGAAGGCAGTGAGTGAGCGTGCTACCCAGGCTGGGAAATTGTGCTTTTTCCATGGAACTGTGCAACCAATGATCAGAAGATCCCACTCATGAGCTCATACCACCAGGGCCTTGGGTCCTGACCACGGAGCCACGTAGATTCTCAACAGCCACTCAGCTGAAATCTGCCTAATCCTGCTGAATTCCCGGGCCGGGCGAGGGGAGGCATCACCACTGCTGCTGCTGCTTGCTAAGCCTTCTGAGCTCATTGGGGGAAGGGGCAGCAGCCAACACTGTGGCTGCTAGTTACCTAGCACACTAAGCTCCAGGTGGGAAGGGAGCCTTCCCTTTTGAGGTCTAAGCCTTCTAAGCTCATTAGGGGAAGGGGCTTCAGCCAACACTGTGGCTGCTAGTTACCCAGCACACTAAGCTCCAGGTGGGAAGGGCGGTAGCCATCACTGTAGCTCCAGGCTGTGCTGTTCCCCTGCTGGAGCCAGGGAGCCTGATGGCTTGGTCCTAAGAGGGATTCCCCACACCAGCTTTAGCAGACTGTGGCCAGATTGCCTCTTCAGGCCGGACCCTGACCCATCCCTCCTCACTGGGCGGGGCGACCCTGAAGGAATTTTAATAACTTCAGCCAGGGACTCAAAGACAGAACTCTGATCTCCTTGGGCCTGAGACCTTAGCGGGAGGGGTGGCCATAATGTAAGTGGACCAACATACTTAGTCTTTCCTCCTGCTATCTCTGAGGAATCTGGCATCATAAACAAGTGGGTTTCTCTGCAGCTCAGCACACTGCCTCCACCAAGGGACAGCCAAAGGGCTTCATTAAATAGGTTCTGCTTCCTGTGCCACCCAACTGGGTGAGACCCCCACCACAGGGATCATTAGACAGACACTCTATACAGGAGCATTCCTACTGGCATCAGGTTGGTGCCCCTCAAGGTCAGAGAACCCAGAGGAAGGAGCAGGCACCCATCTTTGCTGTTTACCAGCCTTCCTGAGTGGCATTCTCTGGTGCGGGAGCAAATCAGCGGAATAAGACCTGAAGTAAACCCTCAGAAAACCACAGCAGCCCTACAGAAGAGGGACCTGACCATTGAAAGAAAAAAAAAAAAAAGCCACCCACAAAAACCACTTCCATGGGTCAGCAGCCTCAAAGATTGAAACTAGACAAATTCAGGAAGATGAGAAAGAATCAACAAAAAAAAAACACTGAAAACCCAAAAAGCCAGAGTGCCTCTTTTCCTCCAAATGATCACAGCTCCTCTCCAGCAAGGGCACAGAACTGGACAGAGGAGGGGATGGATGAAATGACAAAAGGAGGCTTCAAAAGGTGGATCATAACAAACTTCGCTGAGGTAAAGAAGCATGTTCTAACCCAATGCAAAGAAGGTAAGAACCATTATAAAAAGTTACAGGAGATGTTAACTAGAATAACCAGTTTAGAGAGTAACATAAATGACCTGATGGAACTAAAAAACACAGCACGAGAACTTCGTGAAGCATACACAAATATCAATAGCTGAATCAATCAAGTGGAAGAAAGATTATCAGAGATTAAACACTATCTTGCTATCTGGGCGCAGTGGCTCACATCTGTAATCCCAGCATTTTGGGAGGCCGAGGCAGGTGGATCATGAGGTCAGAAGTTCAAGACAAGCCTGGCCAAGATAGTGAAACTCGGTCTATACTAAAAAATACAAAAATTAGCCAGGTGCAATGGCAGGTGCCTGTAATCTCAGCTACTTGGGAGACTGAGGCAGGAGAATCGCTTGAACCCCAGAGGCAGAGGTTGCAGTGAGCTGAGATTGTGCCACTGCACTCTAGCCTTAGTGACAGGGTGAAACTCTATCTCAAAAAAAAAAAAAGAAAAAAAAACTCATTCTCCCTATCTTGCTAAAATAAGGCAGACAGACAAGATTAGAAAAAAAAATGTATATGAACAGACAAAACCTCCAGGGTCTATGGGACTATGTAAAAAATGTGAACCTACAGCCAACTGGAGTACCTGAAAGAGATAGGAAGAATGAAACCAAGTTGGAAAACACACCTCGGGATATTATCCAGGAGAATTCCCCAACCTAGCAAGACAGGCTAACATTCAAATTAAATTAAAACAGAGAACCTCACTAAGATACTCCACAAGAAGATCAACACCAACACTCATAATCATCAGATTCTCCAAAGTTGAAATGAAGGAAAAAATGCTAAAGGCAGCCAGAGAGAAAGGCCAGGTCACTTACAAATGGAAGCCCATCAGACTAACAGCAGATCTCTCAGCAGAAACCCTACATGCCAGAAAAGAGTGGGGGCCAATATTCAACATTCTTAAAAGAATTTTCAACTCAGAATTTCATATCCAGCCAAACTAAGCTTTGTAAGAGAAGGAGAAATAAAATCCTTTTCAAACAAGCAAATGAGGAAATTTGTCACCACAGGTCATTGCAATAGCTCCTGAAGGAAGCACTCAACATGGAAAGGAAAAACCAGTACCAGACACTGCAAAAATACAATCAACATATAAAGATCAATGACACTATGAAGAAACTACATGAACTACTGTGCAAAATTACCAGCTAGCATCAAGATGACAGGATCAAATTCACACATAAAAATATTAACCTTAAATGTAAATGGGCTAAATGCCCCAATTAAAAGACACAGGCAAATTAGATAAAGAGTCAAGACCCATTAGTGTGCTGTATTCAAAAGACCCATCTCATGTGCAAAGACACACAGGCTCACAATAAAAGAACGGAGACAAATTTACCAAGCAAATGGAAAGCAGAAAAAAGCAGGGATTGCAGTTCTAGTCTCTGACAAAACTGACTTTAACCAACAAAGATCAAAAAAGACAAAGAAGGTCATTACATAATGGTAGAAGGATCACTTCAACAAGAAGAGCTATCCTAAATATATATGCACCCAATACAGAAGTACCCAGATTCATAAAACAAGTTCTTAGAAACTTATAAAGAAACATGGACTCCCACACAATAATAGTGGGAGACTTTAACACCCCACTGTCAATATTAGACAAATCATCAAGAGAGAAAATTAACAAAGATATTCAGGACTTGAACTCAGCTCTCAATCAAGTGAACCTAATAGATATTTACAGAACTCTCTACCCCAAAATCACAGAATATACATTCTTTTCAGTGCCACATAGCACTTACTCTAAAATCAATCACATAATTGAAAGTAAAACACTCCTCAGAAAATACAAAAGAACTGAAATAATAACAAACAGTCTCTCAGAACATAGTGCAACCAAATTAGAACCCAAGAATAAGAAACTCACTCTTATTCAACACAGTATTGGAAGTTCTGGCTAGGGCAATCAGGCAAAAGAAAGAAATAAAAGGTATTCAAATAAGAAGAGAGGAAGTCAAAGTGTCTCTATTTGTAGATGACATGATCCTATATTTAGAAAACCTCATTGTCGCAGCCCAAACACTCTTTAAGCTAATAAACAACTTCAGCAAAGTCTGAGTATACAAAATCAATGTGCAAAAATCACAAGCACCCCTATACACCAATAATAGACAAGCAGAGAGCCAAATCATGAATGAACTCCCATTCCCAATTACTAAAAGGAGAATAAAATACCTAGGAATACAACTTACAAGAGAAGTGAAGGAATTCTTCAAGGAGAACTACAAACCACTGCTCAAGCAAATAAGAGAGTACACAAAAAAATGGAAAAACATTCCATGCTCATGGGTGTGCGTGTGTGTGTGTGTGTGTAAACACAGACTACATCAAAAAATCTTTTAGATATGATAAGCTCAGTAAAGTTGCAGGATATAAAAATCAATATACAAAATAAGTAGTGTTCTATATACCAACAATGAACTAGCCAAGAAAAAAAAGGAAAACTCATTTTTATTTATTTACTTTTAAGTTCAGAGGTACATGTGTAGTTTTGCTATATAGGCAAACTTGTGTCATGGGGGTTTGTTGTACGGATTATTTCATCACCTAGGTATTAAGTCTAGTAGCTATTAGCTATTTTTCCTGATCCTTTCCCTCTTCCCAACCCCCACAATCCAGTAGGCTCCAGTGTGTGTTGTTCCCCCCTATGGGTCCATGTGTTCTCATCATTTAGCTCCTACTTCTAAGTGAAAACATGTAGTATTTGGTTTTCTGTTCCATCATAACGGCCTCAAGCTCCATCCATGTCCCTGCAAAGGACATGATCTCATTCTTTTTTTATGGTTGCGTAGTATTCCATGGTGTATATGTGCCACATTTTCTTTATACAGTCTGTCACTGATGGGCATTTAGGTTGATTCCATGTCTTTGCTATTGTGAATAGTGCTGCAATGAACATATGGGTTAGTGAACATATGGAAACATATGTGAATAGTGCTATAATTATTTATATTCTCAGTAATGGGATTGCTGGGTCAAATAATATTTGTTTTTAGGTCTTTGAGAAATTACCATACTGTCTTCCACAATGGTTGAATGAAATTACAGTCCCACTAAGAGTGTATAAGCATTTCTTTTCCTCCACAACCTAACCAGCATCTGTTATTTTTTTACTTTTTAATAATAGCCATTCGACTGATGAGATAGTATCTCATTTTGGTTTTGATTTGAATTTCTCTAATAATCAATGAAGTTCAGCTTTTATTCATATGCTTGTTGGTCACATGGATGTCTTCTTATGAGAAGTGTCTGTTCATATCTTTTGCCAAGTGTCTGATGTCTTTGCCATTTTATCACCAAGACCTCAGAAACACAAGCACTTGTTAATGGGGTTCCTTTTTTTTTCTTGTAAATTTGTTTAAATTCCTTATAGATGCTGGATATTAGACCTTTGTCAGATGCAAAGTTTGAAAAAATTTTCTCTTATTCTGTAAGTTGTTTGTTTACTCTGTCAATAGTTTCTTCATTTGCTGTGAAAAAGTTTAATTATATCCCATTGGTTAATTTTTGCTTTTGCTGTAATTGCTTTCGATATCTTTGTCATGAAATCTTTGTCTGTTCCTATGTCCTGAATGGTATTGACAAGGTTATCTTCCATGGTCCTGATGGTTTTGGGTTTTACACTCAAGTCTTTAATCCATCTTGAGTCAATTTTTATATATAGTAGAAGGAATGGGTCTAGTTTCAATCTTCTGCATATGGCTAGCCAGTTATCCCATCACCACGTAGTGAATAGGGAGTCCTTACTCTATTGCTTGTTTTTCTCAGGTTTGTCAAAGATCAGATAGTTGTAGGTGTGTGGACTTATTTTGGGGTTCTCTATCCTGTTCCATTGGTGTATGTGTCTGGTTTTGTGCCAGCACCATTCTGTGTTGGTTATTGTAATCCTGAGGTATAATTTTAACAAAACTGGAGGTAGTGCGATGCCTCCAGCTTTATACTTTTTGCTTAGAATAATTGCCTGGCTATTTGGGCTTTTTGGCTTCTTATGAATTTTAAAATAGTTTTTTCTAGTTCTATGAAAAATATCAATGATAGTTTAATGGGAATAGCACTGAATCTATAAATTGCTTTGGGCAGTATGACCATTTTTATGATAGTGATTTTTCCTATCTATGAGCATGAAATGTTTTTCCATTTGTTTGTGTCATCTCTTATTTCTTTGAAAAAAGTTTTGTAGTATAAACCTAGGAATTAATCTAACCAAGGAGGGGAAAGTTCTATAAAATGACAACTAAAACACACAAATTAAAGAAATTGAAAAGAACATAAATAAATGGAAAGATATATCTTGGCCATGGATCAGAATAATTAATAACACTAAAATTACCATATTGCCAAAAGCAATATTCAGATTCAATGCAATCCCTATAAAAATGCAATGACATTCTTTCCATAAATAGAAAAAAAAAATCTTAACATTTGTATGGAACCAAAAAGGAGCCCAAATAGCCAAAGCAATCCTAATCAAAAAGAACAAGGCTGGAGTCATCACACTAGTTTACTTCAAAATATATTACAAGGCTTCAGTAACCAAGACATCGTGATATTGGTATAAAAACAGACACACTGACCAATGAAACAGAATAGAGAACCCAGAAATAAATCGATGTATTTACAGCCAATTGATTTTTAACAAAGTCACCAATAACACATTGGGGAAAAGATACTCTCTTCAATAAGTGGGGCTTGGAAAACTGTATATCCATACAGTTAATAATAAAATGGAGCCCTACCTCTCAGCCTACACAAAAATCAACTGAAGATATATTCAAAACTTAAATTTAAGACTCTAATCCACAAAACTAATGGAAGAAAACATAGGGAAAATACTTTAAGATATTTGTCTAGGGAAATATTTTGTCACCAAGACCTCAGAAGCACGAGCAACAAAAATATAAATAGATAGATGGGATAATGTTAAACTAAAAAGCTTCTGCACAACAAAGGACATAATCAACAGCATGAACAGACAACTTGTGAAATGAGAGAAAATAGCTGTAAATTACTCATCTGGCAAGGGACAAATATCTGGAATATACAAAACATTGAAACAATCCAACAGTTAAAAAAAAACAAACAAAACAAGTAATTCATTTTAAAAGTGAGTAAATAACATGAGTAGACATGTATTAAAAGAACACACACAAATGACCAACAGGTGTATGCAAAAATGCTCACCATCACTAATCATTAGGGAAATGCAAATCAAAGCTACAATGAGATATCATTTTACCCCAGTTTAAAATGGCCATTATAAAAACAAAACCAAAAAATTACAGATGCTGGTAAAAATGAGGTGAATGGGAGCTCTTATACAGTATTGGTGGGAATATAAATTAGTGTATCTACCATGGAAAACATTATGAAGATTTCTCAAAAAACTAAAAATAGAACTAACATACAATCCAGCAATTCCACTACCGGATAAATATTTACCGGGAAGAAAAATATTATATCAGAGGAATATCTGCACTCCCATGTTTACTGCAGTACTATTCACACTAGCAAAGATATGTAAGCAACCTAAAAGTCCATCATTGGATGAATGGAAAAAGACAGTGTGAGATAGATAGATTAGAGATATATAGATAGATAGATTATAGATTAGATAGATCGTGTAGCATTATTACAGAAGTACAGTAACATTACATTCTTAAGAGGTGCCATACACAGTGCTAATTATTTCACTTACATCATTCAATTTAACATTCACAAGAAAGAAAAGAAGCCTCCACTTTAGAGGAGAATAGAATTTACACTTTAAAATATTTTTCAGGCTTGGTGCAGAGGCTCACACCTGTAATTCCAGCCCTTTGGGAGGCAAAGGCAGGTGGGTCACGAGGTCAAGAGATCAAGACCATCCTGGCCAACATGGTGTAACCCAGTCTCTACTAAAAACACAAAAATTAGCTAGGTGTGGTGGTGTCCACCTGTAGTCCCAGCTATTCAAACACTACGGGTTTTTTTTCCTTCTACTTATTTCTCTTTCTGGATTTGTAACTTCCATCTCAAAAATAAATAAAAATTTCAAATTTTCAAGGTCATCTAGCTAGTAATCTGGGATTCCAAAGATCTGTCTGACTCCCAAAGACACTATGTGACACTCCTGCTTTGATTATGCCTGGATTTTAATAAACAGGTTGAGCAAAGATGACAACCTGTTCCTCTGAGATAGAAGCAGAAAATACTGGCATTCTTTTTACTGGCATTCTGAATTAATAAAAACCATAGAGTCTCCATTCAAGAAGATCCAGGTGAACCAATGTTATGAAGAGAATCCAGGTTTTAATCAAAGAAAAAAACATGGAGGTGGAGAGCAAGCAAAAGCCTAATGGGAGAAATAGGAGAACAAAATGGGCCCAGAAATATTGTCTCAGAGTTATGGAAGGAAAGGAGAAATACAGCATTTGAAGACTGTTTAGAAGCCTTATTAGGGAAGTGCATTCAGTGAGAGGCTGAGTGTTTTCCTAAAATTGTGGTAATTCTCTGGGAAGAAGAATGTCACTACATGATTATCAGATGCCCTCAATGCCTTGAGATGAATAGGAAGGGTACACTTTTCCTACTGAAAGTCAGGGAGTGTTCTAATATCCACCCAACTTATTTTTGCCATTTTCTCCTATCGTAGCAGCAGGGCACGTATTTACAGAGACTAGAGCCAGATAATCAAGAAGCAGTCTGTCCACCGACAACGGCAATGTGACCGAATGGAAACATGCCTAATGAAGGAGAAAGGAATAAAAAGAGGAAGGAAGGGCAGCTCAGTGAAGCAATCACTTTGTTCCAGCAGCCATGAGATGTTTTCAATTGAACTTCCATTTGTTACAGTAACAGATCTATTTGTCTCTATCCAGGCAGAAGGTCACAAAATAATGTTGGAATCAAACTAAAATTCTAGCACAGAACATTTACTTGATATTCCTTTGGGTTCTATTGCTTTATATTAAAAGTAACTGTCAACCCACAAACTCAATTATATATAGCTCTTTAGTCCATCTAATTTTACTTCTGGCTGTGATTAAAGAAAATCAAATATTTTAATACACTGTAGAATTCATTACCATTATTTATTCAACTATACTGATAAAATGATCTGTTGCAGGAAAAAATTATATTACCTAATTTAGTGAGAAAAATTCATTTTTACAACTTGTATAATATACAAAACATGTGGTAATTAAAAATTGCTAATATGGTCAGTAGCAAATGAAGATAGGATGTTGACAAATGTGATAATACTGTATTAGTGAACATGAATCTTTACTATTTCACTAATGACTAATCACCAGTTTATTAGATGATTTTATTTGAGACACTAGGAAATGGTGAAAGGAAATATAAGATGAATAATGCGAGCTAAAATTTTGAGCAATTTCATTAAAACATTATTTTAATAAACACTGTGTTATTGGGACCAAAGAAGTCTTATCTCATGCCAGATGTAGAGCACCAAGAGATGTGTTCCTCCAGTTTTCCCATTTTTGTCACTCACAGAATTCACAGGAGGAAGCTGAAAGGCATTTTTCAGCATTATGGGTTCAAAACCAGCATGTAAGGTGCTCTGGATTTTATTACAAAGTGTCATCTAGTTTATGCTAGAACTTGTAGGCAGGAGTCAGCAGATATCTGAATTCTCCACCCTACTGACATCCTTTAAAGAAACCTGCTAAAGATAGGGCACATCTAATTACATTATAGGTCTGAGCTCCAGGAACGGGACCCAGACCCTGTATTTTTCATTTTTACAGGACAACAATGAAAGCAGGCTATTAAATGGAAGATAAAGAATCTCAACTTCCATTCTTAAAAGGTTCCACTGCTGGAAATGCTAACTTCTGAAAGGCAGCCAAAAAAAACAAAAACAAAAACAAACAAACAAACAAACAAACATGACATCGAAAGACTTTTCCCTAACTGCTTGCCTCATAACTTTCAGTCTTTATTTTGTTTTTCTAGTCCCTTCAGGCCACCGTTCCTTAATCCCCACCACAATTTTGCCAGCACAACTTTGCATACAGGCCTTCACTTCTACTCTTCTGCAATCTCCTTCTCACCCCATCTGAAATGTCTTCACCTCCTCTTTCATAATCCATGACTCTGCGTCTTCTTAAAACCTTTCCCTTAAACTTCAGATCAGATAATCACTGTTCCTCTAAATTGTATAGTAAGAACCTTGAAAGGTTCTTTCAAATGTAAATGTCATCTGGTTAGGTTTTGCCCTTATGCAGTCATTTGTCTGAATCTCTGGGGAAAGCAAAGAAGTTGTTGCAGGATGGCAGAAAAAGGAACTTGAAAGAGATTTTGAGCTGATGGATAGATAGCTAAAATGTATGTCCATGGTTATACTCTGTAAAGTCTTGTAAAGTCTGCAGAACTCATAGTGTAAAATAGTTAATAGAGAAAAACAAATTTCAAATCTTTTTTCCTTTTCCAAGTATTATGTCAGTCTCAGAATGACTGTCAAGAATGCTGTCAGAAATATAATGCTGTGAGGACTACTATCTTTCAAAGTATAATGTGCATTTGTCTGAAGTGGATTAATTCATTTGCTGTGCTCTTTGTGAGCATTTATTCTGCTCTCAGCATGGCAGAATTGAAGAGTGAGAGCTGGAAGGGACCCCAGGAATCCTAACATGCACCCTGCCCTCATTGCTTTTCTGTAAAAAGTCATTATGGGAGTGTGGCAAGTATAACAGTTGTGCAGCTTCTCATGTACTGCCACGTAATACGTGAAAAAATAAGCATGTTGATACTTATACTGTGGCCTACACCTCAGTGCTCAGGCATTTTAAAGGTGGAGGCACAGTAGGAGTTGGGAATTTGTATTAATAGTCAATAAAAATCCTTGCATACTTTGTCTCATTGACCCAATTTATCTTCCTCAGGAGAAACTGTGCTGGATGATGAGGCAGAAGACCTGATCATCCCTGGGCCACACCTGGCTATGTGTGGAATCTTGGCAATTCTTTCAACAGTATCTGTCTGAGCCTCAGGTTTTCCAGCAGTAAAACAAAGAAAATGAATGAAGAAAATGATGTTTGTCTCCACAAAGTTAAGAGATGAAGTGAGACGCAGGTTGTAACTTCCAGTGTGCTTTATGGCTATAATAACATCAGTCTGTTCCTGCTTTTAGGAGGTTTCTGAGGTAGATATAGCAATAACTGCATTTTTACATGGATAAGTTAAACATTTTCGAATTCCAAGATAACACATTTCAACAACAATGAAGATAAAAATTCTCCTTTTCACCAAGCTTGCACTAGCCACTGCTTATGAAACTCTGCTGCCCGACAATTTTTAAACATCTTTTAGCTTATCTCAATATAATTAAGTCAAGGTTCTGATAGAGAAAAGGGATATATTTTAATGGGAAAAAAATAGTAAATTTCATATTATAAATGTTTAACAATGTTTATTATCAATGATACCTATGAATTAAGACATATTCCAAAACTTTGAAAAGATCTCTCCTAGTAAAAATCTCAAAGTTAAGATTAAAATTCTTTTTTTTTTTAAGGTAATGATTATGGCCCAGAACTGTTAGTTGTGATAGTATATAATCATTTTTTCTTTATTGTATCATTTAGCAAGCTTAAATCTTTTTTTTTTTAATTTTTGTTTTTTGTTTGTTTTTTGAGATGGAGTGTCAAAAAACAAAGAAACAAAACTGTTGCCTGGGCTGGAGTGCAACTGTGTGATCTTGGCTTACTGCAACTTCCACCTCCCAGGTTCAAGTGATTCTCCTGCCTCAGGCTCCCAAGTAGCTGGGATTACAGGCACCCACCACCATGACCGGCTAATTTTTTGCATTTTTAGTAGAGATGAGGTTTCACTATGTTGGCCAGGTTGGTCTCCTGTTCTCTTGATTCACCCGCCTCAGCCTCCCAAACTGTCAGGATTACAGGTGTGAGCCGCTGCACCCAGCTGGTTATTTAAATCTTAAGATAAAGTCATAAAAAATATATTACATAAAAATGTTCTAAGTTTGTCCAGAAACAGAATTTAAGGCTGAAAACATTGTTAAAATATATCTGTGTGCCTTAATAGAAATAAGCACCAAAAATGATGAAATATATTACTAAAACATTTTTTTTTTTTTTTTGAGACGGATTTTCGCTCTTGTTACCCAGGCTGGAGTGCAATGGCGCGATCTCGGCTCACCGCAACCTCCGCCTCCTGGGTTCAGGCAATTCTCCTGCCTCAGCCTCCTGAGTAGCTGGGATTACAGGCACGCGCCACCATGCCCAGCTGATTTTTTGTATTTTTAGTAGAGACGGGGTTTCACCATGTTGACCAGGATGGTCTCGATCTCTCGACCTCGTGATCCACCTGCCTCAGCCTCCCAAAGTGCTGGGATTACAGGCGTGAGCCACCGCGCCCGGCTACTAAAACATTTTAAAAGGAGCTGCACAGCTCTGGATTCTTTCCACCACCTATTCTCAGTTGTAAATTATTTGCAAGTTCATCAAATTTTAAAATAAAAATGTGAATATTTTAGACACAAATATTCCCTTTGTTGAACAGAAACCTCTCTTGTCCCAGATCCGCTTATAGATTAATCATTATTTTATTTTTGTGATAAAACTTAAAATATGCTTGGTTGTATATTATGCCCAACTAAAAGGATAAACTGAAAAAAATAATGTATTTTAGAAAATATTATGATTTCAATTACTGTAATGAAAATTTTTATTACTATGAATAAAAAACAATTGAAATTACCTTTGAAATAATTCTTTCTTGTTTCTCCATGTAATCTAGTTGGGTTTTGACAATAGATTGAAGAGTCTTTAGATACATGAAAAACATGAGTTTAATTTTTTTTCACATTAAGCCACTGTCATTTTGCATTTCTTTGGAAAAGTAAGTAATTTTTTTTGCTTTCATTACTGTTGAGAATGTGCTAAGCCATCAGATAGATTAAAAAGCCCCTTCTAGTAACTGATGGCCAAGCCTTTTAGAAAACTGAAAATGTCTAAGACAAAGAGGATATAATTAGTTAAATTAGGGAATTTTAAAGAACAGAAAAATTGAAGACAGGATATTAAAGTAAAAAAGCAATAAGCAATATTTGACAAAAAGGAAACTACAGTACTTTTTGTTATTAATAAAAGAACTATAGCTTTTACTGTCTTTTTCTTTTAGCTAACTGAAAGATTCAGTGATTGTGGTTTCTAAATTAATCTGACTATAATTTGCTGATGGTATTTTGAAAGAGACTTTGGAAGCAGCATGCACAATTAAAGTTTTTGGTCTTCACCCCTTAATTACTACTTATAACACTAGAAATTAAAAATATATATAATTTCCCTCTCAACTTTTGTTCTGTGCCTAACCATGTACTATCTATAGATATTAATCAGGCATTGGGCATTAAAAATTGATTCCAAAGTATGGGTTTGCATCAGATCTGCCTGATTGCTGCAGCCCACAGCCAAGGCTAAAACAATGGAACCATGGGCCTTCCCTGGGACTATTCTATTCAAATACACAATTACACAATTCAGGACTATTGGTTCAATAAAGATATTTCTATGAAATTGAATATTTTGTCAAAAACCCAGGTTATTTTCTGAAAGGAGGGATACTTGGAAAGGAATGACTTGGCTACGAGCTAGTCATTGACCTTAAAGAAGTCGTTTTTCTCCTCTGGATTTAGACTTCTATTCTGTAGACTGAATGGAGTGAATATTTTACCACTTTTTACAGCAATGCCAGGGAACGGCAATGAGAGAGCACACGGAAAATACAGTGGTGGAAGTGTTCAGGGCATTGCTACATGGGCAAAGAGGAACAGATTATGTCTGGACACCTTTTAATTCCACTCAAATCCAAATTCTCTGACAGTATCTCCAACTCTGTAACTGCAGGTCGGAGACACATCTGATTTCTCACTAAATGCAAAATAAGGTGCAAAACTGGGAACCTTCTTTTGCCCGTGCTCCCTTTCTTTAGGCTGCTCTTCAGATGTACGAATCAAGTTTTCAATACAAAGTCTAAACAGTCATCGAATTTAATTCTTGGAGCCAAAAGAAAAGGGCAAATGATGAGGATTTTCTACTAATGTGTCCTACAGAAAATGAATTTTTATAGAAGATAAAGAGCTTGCCTGCTGAGTCAGAGTTAGGGTCCCCATCTTATGTGATTCTGCATTTATCCATACAATACAGGTAATCAGAATGGAAATATTACAGTCATCCCTTTGTAGAGCTCCTGCATCGTGAGAGTCCCGAGAGCATGGTGTAAGCCACTGTGAAACAGGGATTGCAAATCATTTGATCACTGCAGTCTTGTTTGTGGCTTTCCTAGTGAGGTGAAGGTGTTGTGTACTTGCCTTGCGCTCCCTATGTAAACCTCCATTCTCCCCCATATATTCTGCCATTCCTTTCCATATATCTCTCTATTGCTCCAAAGCCTAAATAAGAATGTAGCTATTTTCTACCAAAAGGTTGGTGGCTTTTGACTTTAATGATACCTATAGATTTGAGGAAGGTGAGTATCTCTTTTTCCACTACAGCATAATCTTCAAAAAGTATTACTGCAGTTGGAATTATGTACTATGTATTAAATTGAATACATTTCTACATAAAAATTTTGTTCAGGAGTTTCATTGATTGACTAAATATGTTCTGTGGAATATACAGCATCAGGGAAAAAATAACCTTATATTAAAAATATATGTTGACCTTTATTGTCACCCCTTCAAAACATGTTTAAAGTATTTTTGCTTGCATGGCCCTTTTGTAATTGTCCTTTACCTTAAAAAGTCGAAAAACTGCAGTCTTGGGAACGTATAAAGAAGGGATTAAATTTATACAATTAGGAAGCATATTGCAGCTTTCCCATCAAAATATATCAAAACTCTCATTTTCCTGTCATTTTTGCCAAGCAAGCACATAGTTACCATGCCTACCTATTGTCACCAAACTAAGGCTTATGCTATTATCTACATCATCAAGGAGAATTCAACTGCTACTGTTGATGAAGCATGCCATTCCTAGCTCTTTTATGCTACATGCGCACAGTGGCATATTTATCTAGGGTAACACAGTTATGTTTGCCAAAATGCCCTCTAGCAATGATTATGTTAGGTTAGGGGAGATGAATAGAAAAACTAAGAGCAGTCAGTCATGTAATGAACTCAAGAATATTCACCAAAAAGTCAATATAATGAATATAGCACATTCACACCTATGCTAAAATAAAAAATAAATATGAAAGTTTGGTGACAACATATGTACCCGTATTAAGATAACTCAGAGATCTTGCAAGTTGCTGGCATGTTAAAAAATATTAAGTCCATACTGCAGTATTCCTCTAGTGAAGAAGAGATAAATGTCAGATATTAGGAAACAATTCTTTTTTATGTAACCATTGTATTAAACAATGAAGGGCAACTCAAAGTGGTTTGAATTTAGAGATAAGCCCTGGAAAGACAGGTTTGCTGTCAAATTGTCTTCATTTTTCAAGAAAACAAAACAAAAGATAAGTTAAAGCTTCCCAGTGGAAAAGGGTAATGGGGAAGAAACTTAGTTGAGAAAAGCAACTGAGATTGGATGGAAAAAGACATGAATGTATAAAAGGAATGCAAAAAGCCACCTCTTCTGCATTTTACCCCACAAGTGAAGCCATTTCCATAGTACGTTATCTACATTTAATTCAACAACGTCAAAACTTCCCATCAACACTCTCATCTAGTTGAGAGTCTTTGTTACCCACTTTTCCTCCTTAAGACACCGAACCTTGCATAGCAGGCACCAGGTCATATTTCCTTTGAGACAAATAAAATTTAAGTTATTCAATTTTTCTGTGCTTACATCCTTAATGTATTTAAAATTTTTTTTAATTAAAAAGAATTTCTGTGTAAAATGTCTCTGAGTTTAATAATCTCTCTCGTCTTATAGATTTTACTATGAGAGCAACTTTAACTTTTGACCTGAAGTATTAACGAAAAAGAAAGTGCTAATAAGAATAAAAGTTTTTTTAAAAAACACTTTGTCTTCTGTATATGTTAAGGTATACACATTTCAAATTAATGGATTTTAGAAAATAACCTATTTGTTTTGATGTCTAACTCATAGAAAATGCCATTTTCCTCTATGTGTCTTATGCACATGGGAGTTTTTCCCTCCAGGATTTATCAATGCATAACCAGCTTTCTGGGGCTAATTCATCTACCTCTGTATACAAAGTGTCCAGGAATAACAGGAATTATCACATTTATGATTGATCAAATGCCTACATATTGCAAGTACTGTGTTCTTTAAGCACTTCCAACTGATTGACATTTTCCTACTCTCCTTCCCATATGGGTCAATTATTAACTATACTTATTTTCCGCTAATACATCACTTACAGGTTTTAGCTTTTTATTCTCACAAAATTAGACTTCTTTCTCTTCCTATTTGTCACAACTCTGTCTTATAAATGAATGGCAAGGGTAGTCTATGCCAGAGGAAGATTCCACTGATGTGGGATGGTTTATGTTTTCCCATGCACAGCTCTTACACCCTTTCTCTTTTAACTCTCTAGCAAGTGTTTTCAAATTAACAGAAATGATTATGCCTGGCAGCTGTCAGGTCATTATTGTTTGTACTAGGTTGAAGCCCTTCAACTGGTGCCACCCTTCTTTAAGAGAAAACGGAAAGGGAGTTGATGCATTTCACTAAGTCTGTTTGTGGGGGATACTGTACCTCAAATTCCAGAAAGAATACTACTAGGGAAGGGAAGCAGATGAATTGATACAAACATAACACCTTCTAAAAGCAGAGACTGAGAGCACATACTTCTGTTTCTCATCTCCAAATTTTCATTCTCCCTGCTGTCCCCAGCAATGTAGCTTAGGGTTCTGTAAATTTGTTACTAATTCCAGAAGGCAGCATGACAGGTAGAAATACATGATTTATAGGACACAGACTTAGGTTTAAATCCTCGGTCAATCTCCAAGTTTTGTAACATTGACAATTTATTGATCTCTATAAGACCCTGATTTCTTTTCTACAAAATGATTATTCTAACACAAATCTTACAAGGTAGATACAAAAACATAATGAAATAACATAAGCAAAGTAAATAATATATTTTCACCCCCGCCAAAATGCACAAAATATGTCCCCTATTCACAATCATTTTATGCATGATGTTTACATTTGTACGGTTTGTTATTTACTCAATAGAAGAATATCACAGAACACATTTAAAACTTTATTGGGCTAGGTTAGATTGATTTTGTTGATAATGTGCTTGGAATTCCTTTCATATGTGTACAGATTTTAGAGTTTGCTGCTGATATACTGCTAACATTAGATCATAACTTTACTTAAGGTGAAATTTGTAGAAATAAAAGGTAAACTTACAGCAGGGAAGTGCCAGAAGCTATTTGGGTCCCAAATATTTGGTGGCAGCTCTTACCCATGCTGAGCAGATGAAGGCCTCAGTCATCCATGCTTAGAGATAGCTCTGGCAGAGAACATCAAGGAAAAAGACAAATCCTGTGTAACAAAACTGCCCACTGAATGCTTCATTTTCTGCTTCAGAACATGAGCTATCTTTAAGGCTTGGTCAGCAGGTATCTGGGAAAGTGTTCCCTTAGGCTTATGAGATGGTATGAGAATCTGCCTCTTCTCAAGAAGCCTAAAGTATCTAAGGTTTCTCTTAAAACAACTGAAAAATTTTGCAGTTCTATCACTAAGATATAGGAATTGGTGGCAAGCTGAGTGATTTAGATTCTAATCAAAGCAGCTATTCTCTTCCTGGGATCAGGAAAGAGAATATTCAAGAAATTCAAGATTCAATGTTCAATAGAAGTACTTGTTTAATAGCCAATTGTTGCTCTGTGGAATTGCTGACCTTTCCCATGTGTCTCTGGGATAGGAAATGCACATCCTAATATGCACTAATACTTCTCCTAATCTTCTCCCTTCCTCCCTAACCCTCTTCACTCCCGCTCCTTCCCTACTCTTCCTGAAAACAAGAAAAAATCACTCACTTGATGTCTGTAACTAAGCAATAGTTAATACTCTAACATTCAGCAAAATTGCTAGTCTTACTTCTCTCCATTTATATTTTTATGTCTTCATATGATCTGATAGAGAAGGAGCATCCATGAGATAAGAGTCTGCTTGGCCCAAGAGAAAAAATGTTCTGATCCCTGCTCTCCAGGGAGATTCCCAGAAAGACAGCAAGATCCCAGGAAGAGAATAGCTGCTTTGTTGAATTTAGACAAACAAGGCCATAGACACCTTACAGATTCCAGAGTGCAGTAAAGAGACTCTAGATTGACCCATGATTCCTGCCTCCTGCTAGTCATACCTTCTGTGCCCCTCCCCTTGAGTGTGAACAGGAACTGTGTCTTGCTTCTAACCAACTGAATGTAGCAAACATGATGGGATGTCACTTTCATGATAACCTAAGATTGAAACACATTTTGATAGATTTCCTTGATGGCTTTGAGGAAGCAAGAGGCCATGTTGGGAAGGCCCACATGGCAAGAAGTTGAGGGTAGCCTCTAGATGACAGTTAACAAGACTATCCAACAGCCTACCAGGAAATGAATGCTGTCAACAACTGCATGAGCTTGGAAGTAGCACCTTATCCAGATGAGCCTCAGGTGAGGCTGAAGCCCTGGCCAACACCTTGATTGCAGTCTTACAAGATTCTGAGGGCCCAGTCAAGCTGTGTGAGACTTCTGATCCACAGAAAATGCCACATAATAAACATGCGTTGTCTTAAGCCCCTAAGTTTGTGTCAACATTGTTATGCAGCAATAGAGAACTAACATATAGAGCACACATGGAAGGACAGAAGCAAACTGAGAGGGGCAAGGGATAGAGAGAAAGGATACAATAATCAGCTATAGCTGATTATTGAGAAGTAGCTAGGACCAAAGATACAATTCTAAGTTGTGAGCCCTGGAAATCAGGCTCTGAAATAGAGTTTAGGATGCAGAAAGTTTATTAAGAAATGCCCTTGGGATCAACACAAATTATATACTCTTTGCATACCACAGCCCATGGTCTGAGATTTCATACTTGCTGCAGTAGCTATTATAATTAGGAACCCAAAGGAGGTATCAATTTCATATGGAGAAACTAACAAAGATTTGATATATGACAAAGGAACAAATGGCGCTGTCAGAAAAGGAGATTGAAGAAAATCTAATGAAGAAATTATTAAAGACAATCCAGCAGGGTTATGGGGACAAATGAGTGAAAAACACAATGTTCTTATCATCCTTAGGATGAAAGGGTCAAGGTGAGAGAAACATAGCTGAGCCTCAAAGAGAGATTATTATAGTAGGGGAATGCTGGCTTTGGATAGACACTGAAAAAAAAAGAAAAGCCCTCTATCTTTCCACTCCCACCCTCAGATCCTGTGACAACACCTCCCATCAGCCATACTTTACCACCAAGCTAGAAGGCAAGAAGGCCAAGAGATACATTCCAAAGTAACCAGCCTCCCAGCCATTGAGCAGGTGTAGAGGGTGAATCTGGAGGGGTAAACTGGAGTATGGACAGCTTTGGACAGGAATTGAAGGAATGCATTTTAAGCATTTTATTGATCCTGTTGGATCAATAAAGGCAGAGAAATAGAAAATTCTAGAATGTGTCTAAGCAATGATCAGTATCAGGGGTCAGATCTAAGATCTGATGTGGTTGGATTATGGGTACCTCAGGGTAATAATCTGAAATAAAGCAGAATTGGCTGAGGAATGAAGGAGGTGATGGGGAGAAATAGGACCCAGCTCCAGAGGCTCAAGCTCAAGGCTCAGATTGAGAAATCCAGAAGATTCTAGCAAAATAGGACATGGGTTATAATCCAACAGTCTCATCCCCTGTTTTCACTTCAGAGAGTTAAGATGGGAGATTTGACTGGACTGGTGACTGTCTGTGTAATAATGAGTCATGTTGTAACAGTTTGTATTGACTTGCAATTGACCAGCCCGATCAAGTTCTATCTACTCAAGTTCCTTCATTTTTTTCATCAGAAAATGGCCTACTGAACTCTTAATCATTCATCTTGATCATTCTGATCACCCTTCAATGTCGAGAGACTGAAGAGGCCCTGAAAAATGAGGTATTCCGGACGCATGCCCATCATCGCCATGTGGAAAGAGCTCTCTGTGCGGTGTGAAATCACACAGGCATGTGTTGCAGCTAATTAATTGGATGACAACCAATCCCTCAAGTCTTTTTCAACCTTATTGCTTTTCTGGTTTTTCATGCCCATCATATCAATATATTTTCCCAGTCTGTTAGTTCACCCTTTGACTAGAAATCTAACATTAATTGCAGACAGATTGTGTAACCTTTCTCCCTTCTTTCTGGCTGTTTTTCCTTCTTTGATATTTGTAATATCCCCTGGGCCAACATTGCCTCAAAATTTTATTGACATAAAGCTTGCTCCATCTTCTAGAAGAATTTATCAGTGCACAGAAAATCACATTTTAAAATGCTGTATTTTTCTTCATAACATATTTCACTTTATACTTTTTTCTTTTCTCCGGAAAGGAAATTATCTATATTAGACAATTATTTGTTGCCAGACACTCTACTGAATATATAGTGCTACATGCATTTCATTTATTAACTTGCTCCTACAAGAATTTCATAAACAAAGTGTTTTATTACTCTTTTTTATACAACCTTATGGTTCAGAGCAATCATGTAATGTGTTCAACATCACATAAACAAAATATTTCAGAGGCAGGATTTACACTCAGGTTTCCCTGACTCCAGGAACCACAGTGTCTTCCCTTATGCCACACTATAAGAACTCCATCATTCTTTGTTCTTCTCAATTGGTAAATAATCTTCTGAGAATGGTCATTAACATCTTAGTGTAAATGAATTATTATGTCTTCCAAGGGCATTTACGTTTTATGAGAAGTGTTAAAGAATAATTCCAAGAAACGACTCTAAGAGTGGTTTTCAGGCATTATTATTGACTGTAGCAGTTACGTTTAAATAAAGAAGTGTTTAGGGGTATTCAACATTTTACAGGCAGACTGGATCTTCCCTCTATAACTAATGTTTCCATCTGTAAGAGCTGCCTGACACTGAACATCTTGTTCCATACAGCATGGTAGCATTTTTTTTCTTTCTGAACAGGATACCACTTAGCCTTCAACTTTTCATCATAGTATTGATTAAATGATGAAGTGTGAGTGCTGTGAGCTGTCACTACCATCAGCAGCCCTAGTCCCATCCCCTTACACACACAGTGATGCAGATGACTTGAGAGGTTCTATATTACAAGAACACTAGACTGTCTCCCTCGAACAATAAGAGGTTCAAGACTAAAACTATGATTATTACTTACTTTGGCCCAGAAGGAAATACCATTCACTTTAGAGATTTCTTTTGGTATCAGCACTCTAACCAGAAAGATTTCTAAATTAGAAAATGGTGCCTTAGAGAATCTCTAGATAATCCTGTCCATTTGAGGGTAACTTTGAAGGGGACATATTTACTGGGACTCTGGAAATTTTACTTTTTATTTTGATCCTTTAAGACTTCAGTGATGTACCATGGAAAACACATGGCCCCTCCATAGTGGATTTAGGTAAGAGTTTCTATCTACAATCAAGCCACAAGAACGGCAGCCTGTTCCATCTGATAATTAATCCCAACACAAAGAATGGTAGAATACTAAATAGCCCATAGCAGGTTCTCAAGAAATATAAGTTGAATTAACGAATAAATGAATTCTTAACATTTCTTGACTATAAAAGATGCAAATATCAAATAAAACATCTGCTGAGATCACAGTTTAGAAACAGAATAAATAATTGAGTTGAAATACAAGGTTCATTGCACCCATAAAGCATTCTCAGAGACTCCAGATTCTAACAACCACATGCATATTATGAAGCAGACAAGGCCAGTCTCTACCCATTAACTGGCAAGTTTGATATAAAATTATAGCCTTCATTTCCTAAGGAAAAACAACAGACAAGAGGAAAGTGAAAATCTATATCCTGTCATTTTTGCTGTTTACATGAACTTTAATTGGAATATAACAAAAATATAGCAAGGCAAAATTTGTCATCGTATAGCTCCATGAATTATCATTAAAAGACCAAGCTCATATAACCATCACTTAGGCTAAAAATTAGAATATTACAATATTATACTCCAGAACACACCCTATTCATTCCTGCATCACTAAACACTCCTTCTTCTTAAAGGTCATTATTATTCTTACTGCTAACACTATGGATAGTTTTGTCTCTTTTTGATGTTTATATAAAGGACTTCTTATTACAGACAATTTTTCTGGCATTTTTTTTTCAATACTTTGGGATATTCATTCATGTAGTGTTTGGAAGCAGTTTGTTGCTTTTATTCTTTTTGTTCTACACTATTTCAATATTGAATATTCTGCAATTTAGTTTTATTCTGCAGAAGATAAATAATGTATTTGTTTGCACTATTTTGGTTAATGCTATTATGAACATTTTAGTCATGTATTTTGTATAAAATGTGTGAAATGTATGCATGTGATTATCCATGTATGTGTGTGTAGTATGTGGTTAATTATACTGCTAGGTAGTAAGAGCTCTATCTACGTTCTACCTTCCTTCTTATCTACCTATATTTTCAAATTTAGTACACAATAATGGTTTTTCAAAGTGTCTTAGCAATGAACACTTTGCACAACAATATATCAGTCTTTTTAATTTTCATCAATTTTAGACTGAATGTCTGCATTGGCCAAAATTGTGCTTCTAATTTCCTGATAAGTAGTAATGTCCAAAGTCTGTACAGCCATTTGGGTATTTGCATGTGTGTGAAATGCCTATTCAACTCTCTCATCATTTTTTTCTATTCAGTAAAATTTATCTTTTCTATTGTAAGGTTATGTACAAAACATACATGTGTGTCAATTATGGTCCCATTTTGTGACATATTTATATTGTTAATGAAATTTTGGTGAAAAAAAGTTCTATGTAATTGTAGTTCAATTTGCCAATCTTTACAGGTAATGAAATCTTACTGTTTTTATATTACATATGTGCTCTTTTTCACCAAATCTAATAATCTTCATTTACATGGATGTTTAGCCAATTTATATTTAGATATAGATATAGAAATTTCACCTAACAATTTTCCTTCCTTTTGCCCCATGCACTATGAGATTATTATGTCTATTTATTATTGCTTTTTTGATGTTTAAAATTGTTTTATTAAACTATTTCTTTTTCCTTTCATTAGGTCATGAGTTACACATTTAGTGCTTATCATAATGATTTCCACATGTCTACATTTTATTAACCTCTAAGGTAAAATAGTACTATTATCACTTTCTACACTATTCAATGGCCTTTATTCTATTAATCATCATCCCAAGATATGTGCTCTTCCTGTCAAATAATTTCTCTCATATTTTAAGCCTCAATAATTTATTATTGTTGTTACACACAGTTCATATTTTTTAGATTTACTTACATATTTACCATTTAGATTGTTCTTCATTCTCTCAAAAATCTCAAATCATCCACCTGAGACTGTTTTCATTCTCTCTGAAGAACATCTTCTCTTACCTTCTTTAGGGCAGGTCTGCCATATACAAAATCTCCCTGATTTTGTTCATGTAAAAAAGACATTTATTCTAACTTGTGTTTTGAAAGGATAATTTTTTGATATGTAATTGTTTTGTTACTATCTTGTTATTCTTTCAAAATATCATTTTGATTTTCCTTTGGCTTCCATCATCACTTCTGTTTAGTAGTCAGCTATCAGTCTTATTGTTGCCCTTTTGAAGATTATGTCCCTTTTTCAATGACTGCTTGTGAGATATTCTATCTTTAGCAGTTTCACTGTAATTATATCTGGACTTGTTGTTGCTGTTTTACAGTCTTGCTTTTTTGAAATTGATCAGTAATTATCTCTTCAAATATTGCTTCAGCCCTACTCTGTTTCACCTTTTCATCTTAAACTGGATATTTTTACTATATTTCAATAGCATTTTTTCTTTTTTGCATCTATTTATACTATTCTTTTTTCTTAGACATGTTTTCAATATTTACATTTCTTGCATATCTTCTGGTCCTTAAATATAATTTAAGCAGTATTTAATAGAACATTAATTTTGTTAGTTGTTTCCATTATTATATTATTCAGCTTGCTATAGACTAAATGCTTATGTCCTCTACAAAATTTAATGTGAAAACCTAATCCTCAATGTGGTGATATTTGGAAGTGGTCTTTTAAAGAGGTGATAAGGTCATGAGAGTGACACCCTCATGAATGGGATTACAATCCCTAAAAAAGAGATTCCAGAGAGCTCTCTTGCCCCTTCCAACATGTGAGGACATGGCAAGAGGATTGCAATCCATGAGCCGGGAAGTGGGTCTTCACCAGAACCTGAATTCGCCAACATCTTGGTCTTGGACTTTCCATCCTCTGGAACTGTGAAAAACCAATTTTTTGTTATTTATAAGCCATTTGTTCTATGGTATTCTGTTATAGCAGTCTGAATGGACTAAGACACAGTTCTTGACTTTTGTCTTTGATTATTTATTGTTTCCTGTTATGTGATACAATTCCCAATCTTATTTTTAATTACTTGAGAAAATTAACATGTAACATCTTAAAGTTGATATATAATAACTCCATTATCTGTCTCTCTTATGAATTTGTTTCTACTGTCATTTTTTTTTTAAATGTCCAGCTTAGATGTAGCTTGGTCTTCAATTGTTTGTCTGATTATTCTTGAAAAACTCCTATGTTTGTATATGAAAAATTATAGAGATAACTTGAAGCTGTCTATAAAATTATCTTCTATAGGAATGATTTATTTTTATTTCCAATATGCAGCTAGACTAAGGAAATCACCTCAATCTGGGATGAATAAAATTCAAAATTTGATTTTGTTCCTTAAGAAGGATAATCTATTTCTGGATTACCCTTAATAGGTGCTTCTCATTTGTGGCCCTAAACTTCAACTTTTATTCCATGATTCATGTGAATTTCTATAAAGCTCTCATTGGCTCTTTGTGTCCTTTACAATTGATAATCAAGAAAAAAAAATTGTACAAAATGCCTTGTTTACATCTGTGGGCATCTCTCCTCTTCTAGATATTATCCAAACACATTATTGGCACTGTGGTAGCTTTGTGATTTCCTCAAACAATTTTTTTTACATTTAATTCATGTTTCCTAGTTGTTCTCAGTAGAAAAATGGATTCCAAAACTCCAAGTAAACCACTGCTAGAACAGAGTTCTCTGTTTTCTTTTGTTTTAAATTAATGAGAGGTTTAGGTTAAATCCTCTCTTTTGCTTAAACCATTGTGAATGCATAACTCATCTGTGAGTATAAACAGAGCAGCCAAATTATGGTTTGGCCAAAATGAAAAATTTTAACTCTTAGTCACCAGAGCTCAGGTTTATATAGCACAATATGCAGCAAGGAACTGCTGTCAGAAGTTTCTAAGTAAAAAGATGCTGTTTTAAAATATCTGAATAACACACAGCCTGAAAGTTATTCTGTGACCAATACCAAAGCAACTTATAAACTTCCTATATTTGCAAGTTTTCTTGGGCATTTGTAGAAATTATTCAGCAGCAAATACTTTCTAGGTGTTCACAGAGCATGCATGCAAGAGAGGAAAGCCATGTGCTCAGTATGCTTGTGCATTTGTAAAACCGTAAAGAGAAATAACTAAAGCAAAAAGTTAAATCAATTATACATTTGCCAGGACAATTCATCTTTGAGCAGCTAACAATGAGAGTGACACCTTCTGTACCACTAGAAATAAATGATAACAGCAATAGCATACATTTATCAAGTGCTTCCTGCAAGAAATGTTTATTTTTTAATCCTAAATATATGGAAGATGAAACTCAAAGATACCAAATAGCTTGCCCAAAGTAATGCAGCTCATTAGCTGCACATGCATGTGACCCTGCAGCTGGACTCCTAACCATTATTCTACAGAGTCCATTCTAATGAAGCCACCAAACCATCACAAAATGTGTAGCAAATCATGGTGCATTAGATGATGGAGACACCAAGTAGAAGAGTATTGGGATTAAATCCAGATTCTCACTGTCCTAGTTCCCCTTGGTTAAGGGCCAGACTTACCTAGATACCTCTTACAATGATATTCCCCCCTCCTTTTGTATGTATGTGTGTTTACTATTGGTAAAGTGTTCATAGTCTGTATACTTGCATAAATCCAGTCAATTTTCAGATAATCATTTTGGGGTTAAATATCATGGTGCAGTTCAAAAGGTATCCAACTTTTCAGAGACAGGTAATTTTTTTCTGCTCCCATTATTTATTAATGGGCAATCTCAGCTGAATTATTTAAACTTTTTCACCTAAAAGCCAGTTTCCTCAAGTAAAAAATATGAATATGTTAATATTACTCTCTCATGGATGTGATTAGATTAAGATAAAGCTTTCTAATATGCCTGGTACATTGCAGGTACCCAAATAATATTCCAAGTGTTGTTTTGCCTTTGAAAAGAATGGTTAATATCCTCAGGTTTAAACTAAGAAAGACATCTGAACCTTATGAACCCCACTTCTTGTTCCCATTCTTAGGGTCAAGGACAGCACCCAAGCTGATTACTCATATGAGTGGTGGTGGGAGGGGCAAGATGACTGTGACCTGAGACGGCAGAGCCACAGGGGTGAGGGGCCAGGAAGAATCATCTAATCAGGGCCTGTGAGGGAAATCTGAGAAAATAATGTTAAGCACCAGGGCCAAAGATCACATATGAGATGGAATTCTGAAATGAGATAAAACAAAAACAATAAACCAGAAGTTAAAGGATCAATATTAGAATGGATTGTCAATCAAGGAGTGATGGTAGCCGTGGAGGCTGCTCAGGACCAAAAACCTGATCAAAAAGATAATGTAATATGTCCTGTTTATTTGGCTCCAGGGAAATGGAATTAAAACAAGGGATCATGTAGGATGATGTCAGCACCACCCTTTACTGAGTGTTGTAGAAGAGTGTCTATTCTTTTATAAATACATATTCCATAAGCATTATTCTGCCTTTATTAATTCAATACCAGTTTCCTTAATGAAGTAATAGCAACCTATAGCCTTTTCTGAATATCAGAAATCATCTGAATAGTTTCCAGTTTGGCATAAGTTATCTGAATTATAAATGTTAATGTTAAATAAATTGTATTTTTTTAACATTAACATTAACATTTAAGGATAAGTTAGAAATTTAGTTGAAACAAATGTTCTCATTGCATAGACTTAGTACATAGGCTGACATGTTTTAGGCATGAGCCAATGCCAGGATCAATTCTCTATAACCTAATACACCAGGGTTTCAGCACAGAGTAGAGCTGTGTACTTCAGTAATTATGGTTCATTTTTCTTGGCCACTTGGATTTTTTAGAAGCATGCTTGGACAGGAAAGCAAACCCAAGTGTTACTGTCTCAATTCAATTAGGTTTATTTATAAGGCATGTGGCTTAATTACTACTTATTAATAAAAGGAATCTAAAATAAGCAATATTTCCAACAAAAAAACACCAAAAAATGATCATATTAAGCTGTTCAAACATTCTATGTGAGGGTAGATTTTCAAGAATTCATTACCAAAAACAAGTTTTACCAGACAGACCTTTAAATTCACCTCTGTTTCACTTCTCTGCCTCTACTCACCAAAGCCTTTATGTGCTCTACGGTTGCCTTTAGAAATCTTAGCTAACTTTGTACTTCAGCTATTCTGCTTTTTAATAGTTTAACTTTTATTTTAGGTTCAAGGGTACATGTGCAGGTAAACTCATGACTCAAAAGTCTGGTGTACAGATTATTTCATCACTCAGGTACTAATCACAGTACCTGACAATTTTGTTTTCTGAACCTCTCGTCCTCCTTGCCTCCTCCCTCAGGTTGGTCTGAATGTCTGTTGTTTCCTTCTATGTGTCCATGTGTTCTCATTATTTAGCTCCCACTTACAAGTGAGAACATGTAGCATTGGTTTTCTGTTCCTGCATAGTTTGCTAAGGATAATGACCTCCAGTTCCATCCATGTTTCTGCAAAGGACATGATCTCATTCTTTTTTTAATGGCTACATGGTATTCCATGGTTTACATGTACCATATATTCTTTATCCAGTCTACTGTTGATGGGCATTTAGGTTGGCTCCATGTCTTTGCTATTGTGAATAGTGCTGTGATTAACATATGTGCGCATGTGTCCTTATGACAGAACAATTTATATTCCTTTGTGTATATACCCAGAAATGGGATGGCTGGGTCGAATGGTAGCTCTGTTTTTAGTTCTTTGAGAAATTGCTACATTGCTTTCCACAATGGTTGAACTAATTTACACACCCACCAGCAGTGTATTATCATTCCCATTTTTCAGCAACCTCACCAGCATCTGGTTTTTTGTTTTTGTTTTTGTTTCTTGACTTTTTCATAATAGCCATTCTGACTGGTATGAGACAGTATCTTATTGTGATTTTGATTTGCATTTCTCTAATGATGAGTGATACTGAGCATTTCTTCAGATGCTTGTTGGCTGCATGGATGTCTTCTTTGAAAAATGTCTGTTCATGTCCTTTGCTCACTTAATTGGAGTGTCTGATTTTGCTTGTATATCTGTTTAAATTTCTTATAGATTCTGGATCTTTGTCAGATGTATAGTTTGCAAGTATTTTCTCTAATTCTGTAGGTTTTTTATTTACTTTCTTAATAGTTTCTTTTGATGTGCAGAAGCTCTTTCCTTTAGGTCCCATTTGTCAATTTTTGCTTTTGTTGCAATTGTTAGTGGTTCTGTCATATTTGCCAATTTCTGTGTCCAAAATGGTATTTCTTAGGTTATCTTCCAAGGTTTTTATAGTTTTAGGTTTTACATTTATGCATTTAATCCATTATGAGTTGATTTCTGTATATTGTGTAAGGGGCCCAGGTTAAGTCTTCTGCATATGGCTAACCAGTTATCCCAGCACAACTTATTGAATAGGGAGTCATTTCCCGATTGCTTATTTTTGTCAGCGTCATCAAAGACCACATGGTTGTAGGTGTGTGGCTTTATTTCTGGGTTTTCTATTCTGTTCCTCTGGTCTATGTGTCTGTTTTTGCAGCAGTACCAGGCTGATTTGGTTACTGTACCTTGTAGCACAGTTTGAAATCCAGCAATGTAATTCCTCCAGCTTTGTTCTTTCTGCTTAGGATTGCCTTGCCTATTTAGGTTCTTTTTTGGTTCCATATGAATTTTAGAATAGATTTTTCTAGTTCTGTGAAAAACGTCATTGGTAGTTTGATAGGAATAGCAATGAGTCTGTAAATTGCTTCGGGCGTATGTCCATTTTCACAATATTGATTCTTCCTATCCATGAGCATGGAATGTTTTTCCATTTGTTTGTGTCATCTCTGATTTCTTTGAGGAGCATTTTGTAATTCTCATTGTAGAGATCTTCTACCTTCCTTGTTTGCTGTATTCCCAGGTATTTTATTCTTTTCTGGCAGTTGTGAATGGGATGGTGTTCTTGATTTGGCTCTCGGCTGGGGTGCTGTTAGTGTATAGCAATGCTACTGTTTTACACATTGAATTTGTATCCTGAAACTGCTAAAGTTGCTTATTAGCTCAGGGAGCTTTTGGGCAGACATGATGGGGTTTTCTAGATACAGAATCAAGTCATCTACAAACAGGTATAATTTGACTTCCTACATTTTTATTTAGATGCCTTTTATTTCTTTCTCTTGTCCGATTGCTCTGGACAGGACTTCCACTACTATGTTAAATAGGAGTGGTGAGAGTAGGCATCCTTTTCTTCTTCTTATATCAGACTGTCCTCTGTCAATCTGGGATGGAGAGGCTGGGATATTCATGGTCTTCTGAAACCTTTCTCTCAGTTCCTCTGAAAACACTGATTATCTGTATAAGCAATTGCTATGCTTATTTGTCTGTCTGACTTCTTGTTCCAATTAGGAGAATTCTGAAGGAGATTCACTGATAGTTTTAGCCAATAAATATTCATGATATAGGCAAAGAGTATGCAAATTTTGGCATTCTTTTCATAATAAAATGGGTCACCTCTTTGAATGCCTTAGGTTTTCCAGAATCTGACAGGAGAAATAGTGGCTGTCAGGTAAGAATGATTTCTTATGACCAACATATATAATAAAAACTGACATGCATTAAGTAGATGCAATGTAATATATCTTGTGTTCATTTTGTTCTCATTGCTGTAAACCCCCTTTAGTAAATGCCTGAACATGTGACATGTATAATTGCCATTATAATGTATTGGCAGCATATTGCAGTTGACAGTTTTTAAAAATGATTTCTCTGCCTTTAGTTTGTCTTCAGTCAAAATAGTGAAGAGCAATTGCTTTTAGTTTGTGTTCAGTTGAAACAGTAAAAAGTGAATCCTTGATTTTTATTACCATAGACAGAGCAAGTGAAATATGTCATAGAAGATGTATACAATGTAGGCACAGCTGTATATCATCATTGTATCATTTGGTTTTCATGTTTAAGCCATTTACATGCATTACTAGAAACACATTTTTAAATGCTGGAGAGATTTAAAATATGATTCATGATGCACAATACATTTTGTGAACTAAACAAAACTTTTCTAATAGAAAAAAGGTTGATAAGATTTTCTATACTAAGAAATAATGTATGCTTTTATTTCTACAGCAAACTATTTTGCACTTTAATTTTAACTTATATTTTGACCTAACCTTATGTGAATGTCAAAGCTAGAGCTCAATTTCTAATTTGCCGGATTGTAGGCCAATATTTTGAGATGTTGTACATATTTAATGTGCTTCAGTTCATATAATTTCTCATTAGGTATTAATAATAATAACCCCAGGAATGTGGTTCTTACAAGGTGCAATGTGCAACACTGTATAAAGGGGAGTTGTTGAGATGCTACTAATGAGTTCTTACCTGGTCCTTAGTCCTTTCAACATAACACCAGTGAACTTTAGTAAGGTTTACTTCTGGCAATTTCCTAGTTCTTCCCCCATATTTTGACTTTTCTTTATGAATGTGAACTGTATTTCTAATTCTCTCTTTCTCTAGCTTCTAGTTCTGTTATTAGCTGATTTACTGGGGCTCTATAATCCTCCCTGTCTTCATTACTATCATATTCTTGAGTCTGTACCCTCTCCAGTATATGGTATTTCCTAAATGTCTTATGAGAGTTCTGATGTCAGGCATGTGCTCTCAGGGTCTTACTGACTGGACTAACCTTGGGCTGAAGAAAGTGATTTAGATACTAGACACTTAAAGTCTATGCTATAAAAAATGAAATTATTTTGTAAGCTAAAGTCACTTGGTTATCACTGAGCAATGTTTTGTGCTCATCTTATGGGGCAACTTGGATGTCTAATGTAGTGTTAGATTGTGCCAATGTGGGCTGCCTCTGAAAGCAGAAAAAAGTCAAGTCACAAAGGGAATGACCCCAGGAATTGATAAATGACGGGTTGTTACCTATAAATTTACATCCAGAATTAATGTTCCAGATGAGAAGAATAAGAATTTAGAAATGAGGAGAGCTTAGTAGTATGTATTTTAATAGGCTTCAAAACTGGTAGCCTAGAAGCCTAGAATAAGGAGCACAGCAAGTGGGAAAGTATTGGCCATTGCGGGGTGAACCAAGTGTGAAATGAGGCATGGGGTGAAGAAAGTCAATTCAGCAAGAAACCTGCACATGTGGGAGCTCTTCTGGGAAATTTCTGAAGGGCATCAGCAGGCTGTATTTTCTCAGAAAGTAAGAGAGGAGAAACTCTGGTTAAGCCTTTCCCTAGTCTTTAGTTCAGAACACTCTGATACAAGTTTGAGATCAGCTCCTCATCTGTGTGCACACATCAATTACTTAAATTTTTTAAGTTTCAGTTTCCTCCTGGGTAAAATGAAGACTACACAATTGTTTCTATACCTCTCACAGCATCATTGTAAGGATCAAACAAATTAATGAAAGTGTAGGTGAGGCCAGGCGCGGTGGCTCAAGCCTGTAATCCCAGCACTTTGGGAGGCCGAGGCGAGTGGATCACGAGGTCAAGAGATCGAGACCATCCTGGTCAACATGGTGAAACCCTGTCTCTACTAAAAATACAAAAAATTAGCTGGGCATGGTGGTGCATGCCTGTAATCCCAGCTACTCAGGAGGCTGAGGCAGGAGAATTGCCTGAACCCAGGAGACGGAGGTTGCGGTGAGCCGAGATTGCGCCATTGCACTCCAACCTGGGTAACAAGAGCAAAACTCCGTCTCAAAAAAAAAAAAAAAGAAAGTGTAGGTGCTTTGGAAGGAATAGAGTTTTTATAAATGTACGTTGCTATTATTACTCAGACAAAATTATAGAATCAGGAATTCCTTTTTACCTTCCTTTTGAAAGCCTTTGCAGAATACAGCAATATCTTCTGAGAAACACAAAGACTAATATCAGAAAACTCAGTAATTTACTGTACTTTTACTTACGCAGGTGTGGACAGAAAGTCAATAGGCTATGCATATAAAAGCCAAGTATCCTGCTAAAATTAAAGAGCAAAGGTGAATTTTGTTGAACAAATGATTGTGCATATCATGTATTTTTTATTCACAGTCCAATAATTTTTACTTTTCTACTATGTGATATGTCCTCTCTCTGTCTATATAGATATATGTGTATTATGTATGTAATATATATTTGTAATATATATAGTTTGTGTTTTATTCCATATAATAATGTTTGAAAGTCAATACATTTTTTCTAACATTTACATATACCTTTAGAGTTTGTAAAATTCATTTCTCTTGTTATTCTTGTCATCTATCAAGTGTGTTTAAGACACAACTGTCAGTTATGGTATAGATGTATAATATATGTTCATTTAACATCAGTGTGTGGAGAAGAGTGTAGAGCCATTTTTTTTTTTTTTTGAGATGAAGTCTAGCTCTGTTGCCAGGCAGATGTGCAGTGGTGCGATCTCGGCTCACTGCAACCTCTGCCTCTCAGGTTCAAGTGATTCTCCTGCCTCAGTCTCCCAAGTAGCTAGGGCTACAGGCACACACCATCACCCTCAGCTAATTCTTTTGTATTTTTAGTAGGGATGGGTTTCACCATGTTGGTTAGGATGGTCTTGATCTCTTGACCTCATTATCTGCCCACCTCAGCCTCCCAAATTCCTGAGATTACAGGCGTGACCCACCACGCCTGGCCAAAGCCATCTTAACAGTACTTCAGTGTCTCATCCCTAGATAAAAAAAATTTGGAGTAACTGTGACTGGAATGTAAAATAGAGACAAGTAAATACTATCAGGAAATGGACAAGTGGGGGACTCTAGTTCTTCAGTGTATACTACAAACCAGGTACTTCTGCCCCTTTCCCCTTAGTATGCTCGTCAAAAAGAAGAGATAATAATCTATTCTTATTTTTAAAGAATCCCTGAAGGTTTAATGTATTAATTCAGATAAAACAATTAGAAAAGTAGCTAGTTGATATTTGGAAAGTTTGTTAAATATTTCTAAGAACTGTTTTTTAATAAATAGTACTGGCCAGGTGTGGTGGCCCAGCACTTTGGGAGGCCAAGGTGGGTGGATCACAAGGTCAGGAGTTTGAGACCAGCCTTGCCAATATGGTGAAACTCCATCTCTACTAAAATTAGCCGGGCATGGTGGTGCATGCCTGTAATCCCAGCTACTCGGGAGTCTGAGGCAGGAGAATCACTTAAACCCTGGAGGCGGAGGTTCCAGTGAGCTGAGATTGTGCCACTGACTCCAGCCTGGGCAATAGAATGAGACTTCGTCTCAGAAAAAAAGGAAAAGAAAAAATAGTATCTTTGAAGGCCTAAAACAGCTGAGATCTTGTCTCGCTAGGTTTTATCCCTGCTAATATAGTTCCTGATTCATATGAAGGAGGTTTTTTCCTCTGTCCAGGAGGTCTCAGTGTCAATGAAAAGGACAGGACTTAAGCTTCAGCCATATTTGAAATGCAGTCGGGGAAAGTGGGGCCCTGATGACATACTTGCCTAAGGGTGGAAGAATCCATTTTCAATAGCAAATATAATTTGGAGTCATGTCTGAGTGGGCAGCAGATGAACCGGTCCAGCAAACATGGCCAAGTGACAGATGTGGACGATCTGATGGAAGAACAAAGGAGCTAAAGCCAAAAAGTGACAGGATTTCATATAGGTTTTAGAAAAATGTCTCTGTGGCATACATGTGGAGGATGGAATGGTGATAAGCCACCTAGAGACAGGGGAACTAATGAAGGACTTGTTGAGGAGATACTTAGGGCCAGACTGTGGCAGCAGCAATGGCATTCTCTGGAACAGGGTTTGGCAAACTAGGGCTCAGAGGCCAAATCCAGTCCATTGCCTGGGTTTGAAAATCAAATTTTATTGGCAAACATCCACACCCACTTATTTACGCATGGTCTCTGGCTGTTTTCATGCTGCAATGGCAGAGTTGAGTAGTTAGGAAAGAGATCATACAGCCTGCAAAGCCCACATTATGTACTCTCTGACCCTTCACAGAAATAGTTTGCTGAACTTTTTTCTAGATGGATTCCCCCAAAATTTAGGTCTTCTCCCCCTACTCAGGCCACACTTAATTCTTCAGTAAAATATTCTCAGCTCTCTGAACTGCCCTACTGCCCTGGTATTTTAGTAAGAGATCACTACAGAATTCTTATCTTAAAAGCATAGAATTCTGCATGAAACGGTTTATGACACAGAAAATTAAAAAAGGATACAGACACAGAGCACCAAAAGCAACTAAAAGCAACGTAATGAAAAAGTGTTTAGTGTGCCTTTGCTGTTATTCAGAGCCAAAGGGCCAAAAACACAGTGTTATTTATTGTTCAGCACCTGCTTATATTTGTCCTAAAAGTTATATATTTCATGTTGTTAAAGTAAGTCTCGTTTCAGCAAACCTGCCCCCCTGAGGCACTCAAACATATGACTACACACAAACTATTTCCACTCTTTCCCAGAGAAACAGAGCAGAGAAGGCGAGGCATGAAGTAATCTTTAGGCTAAAACACTCTCATTGAGATTTTCAGGTGCTAGAAAAATAGTAGTCCCCCTGCTCCTATGAAGATAGAGGCTGCCTAAGGCATCCATATTCTATTCCATTGACCTATTAAATATTCTATATTCTAAATATTGCATATCTATCTATCTATATATCTGTATTTTGTTGATATTTAAAAGCATTTAGGCAGGGACAAATTGCCTTTAGTTTGCCATAAACTTCACCTAGACTTTCGGACACTCAATGTTTGGATCTGTTTGACAACTCCCACACCAAGTAGTAAATGTAGAAGCTATTCTTTAGTCTCTATTTCTCTTTCTTTATTTCTCTCTTTCTCCTTCTCAAAAGATAATTATTGATAGGTACATATCAAGTATGTCTGTGCCACAAACTGAAAATGAACAAATATGTTAGACCTGTCCCCCTACCATGGAGGAGCTTATAAGCCATCATGATAAGCAGACATCAAGCAAAATAAACAAATACAATAAAATGAAAATTGGCACAATATTTGGGTGAAAAAAAACAGGGTTCTATAAGAGTAGATGGGTAGAGGGCAAGATTCATCATAATAAATATGTCAATTTCAAATATCCACAGCTTTTCCTAGCCCTTCAACCAAGATAACTCCCTCATTTGAACTATATCCACATGATCCCCATAATACAGCCCATCCCCCAGCCGCACACATTAGCAGCAGAGTGAGACCCTGAATATACCTGAAAGAAACCCCTCCTCTCCAGCTTTACCACCCCAATCTGCCTAGCAGAACTTGGGGGTAATTTCATTGTGCCCATATCCCTGTGCACATCATTCTCCACAAGAAATCCAATGAACACAAATGATCTAACTTCTCCATCTTCTTGCTCTAATCTGGCTCTTCTATGAGGACACAACTTTCCTTGTGACTCTCAAGTAAAGTCTGTTTTATTCTATACCTTCAAATTACTGGTTCTGGAAAGAGGTGGGTATCCTTCTTGGTCTTCAATATCACTTCAGTTTTTTTTTTCCTGGGTCCTCCAGGCTCCCAACCCCCATCCTGCCTACCACCTCACCTTGAAACTCATGCCATCACATTATAATTCCTGCTACTCTTCCTTATTTCAGTCATCTACAGCTCCATGGTTTGCGTACACCATGTTTCAAGAGCATGTGTGTGTCTCTCTCCAATTTCAATATCCATGTAGATAATCTTGCCCTCTACCCATTTTCATGGATACATTCCATTTTTCATTAGGAATAATGTATCACATCTATAATCTCAATTTCAAGAATTTCTCTCTCCAACCTACGTCATATTTTTCCACTCACTCACTCCCATACTTTGACTCCCCAGATACTCTCACGTCATCAGTACTAACATCCATCAATCCTATGACATTTTCGCTGTTCCTCATATCCCTGCTGCACTTTTTCCTTGGCTTAAATTATGGTCCTCTCCTTGCATACCACCTTCACTCTTTTGTTGTCCTCTCACTGTTATATCACCCAGGAAAACTTCAACCCTAGCTAAATCCAATTTCCCACCTTCTCTGTGGTGGTATCAGGCAGTAGAATGCAGCTGAAGAAAAACTCCTAATTATGCTGGCTGGCCTCACTTTACAAATTTTATGACTGACTTCAGATTTTCTTAGAGTTGCATGGGAATCTTGCCACATTGCTTTAGTTTCTTTAGTCTCTCAGGCAATAATTGCATATCTTTAAGTCTCCAACATCCCTTTACACACTACTCACTCCCAGTTCATGTGATTTTTCTATCACTTAAAAAAATAAGCAAACAGAGGGAACTTTGCCATTATTCCACCACAAATTCTGCAAACATACTTAATTCTGTGTCTTCATGCTCTGCCTTCAAGCTTAGTAATATGGATGAACTCTATAAGCTACTAAATTCAGCCCCTTCTTTCACGTACTAAATTATATTCCTTCTTCCTATTCAAGGAAGTTGCTCTAATAATTTTTCACTTTGTCTTTAATCTTCAAACGTTTACCTTTTACTGGATGAATATCATCAACATAAAAACCTGAAGTTCTCCCATCGGTACCTCCATTCCATCAGTACTATCTATAGTATGTCCTATCAATACTTAAGAAAAAAATCTCACACTCTCATCTAGATATCATCTATTTTTTGTGGCCCTCTACAGGACAACTTCTCAAGTATTAGCAGCTCTGCTGTCTCCAGTTCCTTTCCCCTGATTCCTGCTTGATGGTTCCAATCAGATTTCCCCACCAACACAGTCAAATGGCTCTTGACATCTACAAAACCAAAGACCAACTGTCAGTCCTAATACTGCTTTATTATTAGTTGACAACTTCCTTCACTTGAGTTCTGAGACAACACTATCTCTCCTTCAAAACATATTTTGCTTGATCCTCCAATCTCCCCAGCTTCTTTGCTGTTCTAAAACTCAGACTTCGGATTTCTTTTCTTCTTTATCTACTCCACAAATTTACTCAGGTTTTTGTTTTAAAATACTGTCTATGGTCTCATGATTCCCTAATGTATAATGCCATCCCAACCACTTCTTTGAACTATAACTTGTGTATCCATCTATTTATGAAAAATCTCCACTTATAAGTCTATCACGAATCTTAAATTTAGCCAAATCATATGCTTGGTTTTTCCCCCTACAAATCTGTTCTTCTGCTTGCATTATACATATGAGAAACTGAGAACTCCATTCTTTCAATTGCTTGGCTAAAGCCTAAGAGTAGAACTTGATTTGTTTCTTTTTCTCGCCTCCGCTTCCAATCCATTAGCAAGTCCATCTTTAAAATGTATCTAGAATCTGACCACTTGCACCACCATCTGTCCCCAGGATTATCTCAACAGCCGCTTAACTGGACTCGCTGCTTCTATTCTTGCTCATTAAGAGTCTTTTTCCACAAAGCAGTGAGAGTGATCCTTTAAAAATGTGAGGTTAGATTATGCAATTCTTCTTAGAATAATTTACTAGCTTTCATCTCACAAGAAAGTAGAGGAGCCTAGGAGTCCCTGCTTGATGGGTGTACCACACCCTCCCCACCCCTGACTCTCTCTTTTGCTCACCTTGGTTTAGACCTCCTGCATTATTTATGCTGCATCTTATTGATCATGCCTGGAGTAGTCTTCCACACCTGTTCTAATTACCATTGCTGCATAACAAATTGCCCTAAATCTTACTGGTATAAAATGACAACAATTTATTTTGTTCATGATTTTGTGAGTCAGGAAGGCCTTCACCAGGCAATTCTTACTTGACATCTGTATTTAAAAACTCAACTGAGACTGTCAAATAAAACACCCACACCACAAGTGTTCTCCCTAAAATGGTGGTCTCGGAGTAGGTGGATCTCTTACATGGCTGCAGGATTTCTTCACAGGGGGCATTCCAAGAAAACAGATAAGAGTTACATGGGCTTTGATGACATGACCTCAGATAACACAGCATCACTTCCTCCCTACTGTATAGGTTGAAGCAGTTATAATCCTGCCCAGATAAAATGGGGTTTTCTTGAGATTTTCAATGACAGAATTTAGGGAGCCACATTTCAAATTGCCCTACGGTTCAATCCCAAATTTTCTATTGGCTCTGTTACTCAATTCTGTTAGGTGGTTGTTCAAATTTAACTTTATTAAGAGAAATCTTAGCTGACTACCATGCTGAAAATAGCAGATCTCATACCAACTCCCATAGAAACCCCCAGGCTCGCCAGCACTCCCCAGCACTCTCTATCTCCACCAGCACTTCCTATCCCCGCTCCTGCTTTATCTCACACTGAAACCTTTACCATGACATAACACATTGTATTTGTTCACTTAATGTCTGTGTTTTCCCACTACTACACATACTCCATGAAGGCAGAGGCTTTTCCCACTGTATCAGCAGCACCCTTCTAGGTGCTCGTCCAATAAAAAGCGTGCAATAAATATTTGTTGAATGTTGAATGAATGAGTTATAATAGCATGCCTCTGTCACTCTCAGGTAATATTTATAACTTTTGACTTTGTTTTTTAATTATTTATGTACACATCCCGTCTGCTATTAGAAATTAAGCTTCTTGGCTGGGCACAGTGGCTTATGCCTGTAATCTCAGCCCTTTGGAAGGCCAAGGTGGGTGATGCACTCAATATCAGGAGTTTGAGACCAACCTGGCCAACATGGTGAAACCCCATCTCTACTAAAAATACAAAAATTAGCCAACTCTGGTGGTGCACACTTGCAATCCCAACTACTTGGGAGGCTGAGGGGGGAGGATCGCTTGAACCCAGGAGGTAGAGGTTGCCATGAGCTGAGATCACACTTTGCCTGGGTGACAAAGCAAGACCCTGTCTCCAAAAGAAAAGAAAACAAAGAAAGAAAGAAGCTCCTTGAGGACTACAATGAAGTGATTTTTATCTTTATGCCTTCGTTGTATAAGAAATTGCATATAAATTGTAAATGCTCAGTAAATATTTTAATGAAATAATGATAGAAAAAGCTAATCTATATAATATATGTGGTATCCTAACCTGCTTGGACAGCCAAAATGAAACACCACAGATGGAATGGCTTAAACAATAAAAATTGGTGGCTGTGGTGGCTCACACCTGTAATCCCAGCACTTTGGGAGGCAGAGGAAGGTGGATCACGAGGTCAGGAGATGAAGAGCATTCTGGCCAACATGGTGAAACTCCGTTTCTACTAAAATCCAAAAAAAAAAAATAGGCAGGTGTGGTGGCACATGCCTGTATTCCCAGCTACTCAGAAGGCTGAGGCAGGGGAATCACTTGAACCCAGGAGGTAGTGGTTGCAATTAACCAAGATTGTGCCACTGCACTCCAGCCTTGCGACAGAGTGAGACTCTATCTCAAAAAAACAAACAAAACAATAAAAATTTATTTTCTCAGAGCTTGGGAGGCTAGAAGTCCAAGATCAAGTTTTTGGTTGATTCAGTTGCTGGCAAGGGCTCTTTCTCACTTGCAGACAGGAGCCTTCTCATTGTGTCTTTTCATGGCAAAAAGAGAGAGAAAGCTCTTCCTGTTGTAAGGCCACCAATTCTAATGGATTAGGGTCTTACTATGAAACATCTGTGGTGTTTCATTTTGGCCATCCAAGCAGACTAAGATACCACAGATATGGTATACTTTTTCTATCATGATTCTTTCATTAAAATATTTACTGAGCATTTATAATTTATAATACGCAATTTCTTAGACAATGAAGGCATAAAAATGAAAATTACTTCACTGTAGTCCTCAAGGAGCTTAACTTCTTTTCTTTCTTTTGTTTTTTTTCTTTTTTTGGTGGGGGAAGATAGGTCTTGCCTGTCTCCCAGGCTGGAGTGCAGTGGTGTGATCTCAGCTCATGGCAACCTCCACCTCCTGGGTTCAAGCGATCCTCCCACCTCAGCCTCCCAAGTAGCTGGGATTACAAGTGTTTGACTCATTACCTCCAAAAGACCCTAACTCCAAATACAGTCACATTATGGTCTAGGGTTTCAGTATATGAATTTTGGCAGGGCGTGATTCATTTTACAACATATGGTGATAAAACTGGCCCAAGCATGTTCTCAGTTGTTTGTTAGAAAATAGATTGTATAAGAATAAAATTAAAATAATGATTTATTGCCTGAAAGCACAAATATTTCAGCTTTGATGTTTTTCCAACCAAAATTTTGCATTCTGATTTTTCGAGACTGAAGGGACCTACCACATTAAGCAGGCAGAATGATATCTTACAAACCTCATTTGTGTAAGAAACAGCTGCTCTGAGCTGCTCACTCCTTGCTGTGTAAGTTGCCCTCAGTATGAACGATGAGATGGGACTGTCTTTTATAAAAGTAGGTCTGCGTTTTCTTCTCCTCTTCTGATCCTCTCACAGCCAAATATTTCTCCTCAGCTTTTTTTTTTTTAGTCTCTTACTTCTGTCTCTGTATGCAGTTTATACTATTAAGTTCCCTGGTTTTGTACTTGCTAATTTTCCAGTTCTGTATTACCAAAGCTTTGTCTTTAACTATGCGGTATTGAAATACTATTCTTTCAGTAAGCTCTGTGTTAGGAAACAACATTCCCTGGGTCCAATTATGTTTGTGAACACTGGGTGGTAAGTGCCACTTAGAATTGATAAATTTATTGACTTCCCTTTAAACTGCTGCTAGTTTGGCAGTATCTTTGAGGTTTTCTCATAAATGTCTTAAATCATTTTCCCACTTTCTGGACAAAAAGAAAATCTGCCTAATGTTAACTATTTGATAGCTGATTCTTCTTTACACGTGAGGAATTAGCCCTTTAAACGTGCCACTGGGTATACTTCACAAATATTTATTTTAATAAATTTTTAACCACTTTCATCTTTTTCATTTTTTGCAAAATTTGGGGTCATAATAGCTGGCAGGAAAATGGAAGACAAGTAATCATTTCATTTTTACTTACTGAAAATAAAATGTTTTCTTTTTCACATTTAAGCTTGAGCTGGCTGGGCTCAGTGCCTCTCAGCAATAATCCCAGAATTTTGGGAGGCCAAGGCAGGAGCATCGCTTGAGCTCAGGAGTTAAGACCAGTCTGGTCAACATGGTGAGACCCTGTCTCTACTAAAAGTACAAACAAATAGCTGGTCATGGTGGTCCAAGTCTGTGGTCCCAGCTACTCAGGAGGCTGAGGTGGGAGGATTGCTTGAGCCAGGGAGATTCAGGTTACAGTGAGCCGAGATTGCTCACTGCACTGCAGCCTGGATGACAGAGCAAAATCCTGTTTAAACAAACAAAAAAAAAAAAGCAAAGCTTGAGCCAGTTACAAAGAGGGAATGATGAATACGTGTGTGGGGGGGAAGGGGGGTTGGGGGGGAGAGAGAGAGAATGCTGGATTGCAGTCTAATTGGAATATAAAAATAATGAGGAACTAAATTATTCACATTATATTTCTGCAGCAAGTAGGTCTTTCCCACTAGAGGCTTTTTTGCCAAGAAACCTTGCTAGAAAGACTGTCCTTTGGGTTAAATGCCCTTTTAAGTGAGAAAGCACTTTCAGATAATCAAAATTAGCTCTTCTAATTAAGTTCTCAGGAGTGATCCTTATATAATGACACTCTAATTGAAACATTTCCAAGTTGCAAATCCAAGTGTCCAAGAAAGAATCACAGCAACCATGTCCCTTATGTTGTTCGCCTTTGCCTTTAAGGCTTTCATTTCCCTTTCTATCATTCTCTCCTCTAACACTCTCCCTCACTTTTCTTTTTCCTTCTCTTCTTGACACAAAGTTTCCTTAAGGATATTTTTTCTTGTCTGATCTTACTGAGACAAGAATCATTTTGAAATTATAGCAGATAAACTTCACACGCTAAAGATAATGAATCACTAAGAAAAGCATTTCCTCCCAAGAAGCTCAATGAAACACTGCTTGATCTTTTTAGTTTCTATTTGTTTCTTTTTTGAAATCTGTGTAATTTTTGCCAAAACTGGCTACTTTTGCCGCATCAAGCTGTCTTATTTTAGGTTTGTCTCTTAACCTCTCTCTGGTTTACACAATCTTCAACATCAGAGGCTAGAAGGACTAGATAATCTCTAATATCTCCCCTAGCTCTAAAATTTTACCCTTTTTTTACTGTGGTGGTGTGCGCACAGTGAGAAGGGGCAGTGAGCTTGCAAAGACTCAGTTAAATGAGAGAGGCTGAGCTTTCCCTTCCAGCTGATCCTGCATTAGCTTCTTCCAAATGTTATTTTAATCTTTTATTGACTTGAACTTGCTTTTCCGTTCATTCATCTTTCTCCAGTGACTTTATAAATCTGTAATATATAATTCCATAGTCTTCAGGCTCATTATCCTTCATATACTTCATTAAAGTAGTCAACATGAATAGCGTTTATCGTAAAAGTCACTCATTTTGATCAGTATTTACTAAATATTTGGCATAGAAAGTAGTAATAGAATTTGTTAGTATCCAAATAAATTCATTCTAAAATAGCATTCTTATGATTTTGGCAGTATAATGATGGTTTTGAATACTGAAATAGGATCTTGAGCCATAGTCTAGGTCAGAGGCAAATGTTTTTTAAGAAGGAATTTTATATCCACTCTTGCTAACAGCACTAGATTTTCAGGAACAAGTAAGGGAACACAGAGCAGAGAGGTGGGACCAGGAAGGCAATAATCTGTCATTTCCTGGCGAAAAGGTGACAATTTTAATGATGTTTATGTTAACTTAAGTGACAGAGGCCATGCTGCCAAGACTGGTTCTAATGACATACTAAGCTTGCTAATGGTCCACCTGGCTCCTTGTCCCTTGCTCTTTTTAAACTTAGCAGATGTGGCCACTAAACTACTGCCCTTACTTTCAACCTCTACGACATGAACTGAAAATCAATTCTTTGGAAGCCAGGAATATTAAGAGCATTAGTCAGATTTATCCAGCTTATCATCAAGTCAGACTTGCTATGTTTTGGCCATCCAGTTGTTAAATTCCTCTTTTCTTGCCTTAGCATCCAATTCTTGGATTCCAATCCCTGTTGTCATAACTACCACTTCTACAGCTATGATTTATTGGTGAATCTCCTCGATAAGACTCTGATGCCCATTTTTATCACAATGTGACTTTTTTTTTCATGTACTTCCACCAGTTCTTTTCTTTTTGTACACATATTAAACCTGCCAGTGTAGAACTTATTACCACCTCAGCCTTTTCCAGATCGACAAGCTTGCATTGTTCTTGGGTTAATTAATTCATTCCCTCCCCACCATGATTTCATTATTTTTTGGGCCCCAAAAGAGAATTCCATTGTGTAAATATACCAAATTATCTTTATCTTTTCATCCATTGCTGGTCACTTAGGTTGTTTGCATATCTCAGCTGCTGTGATTAAGGCTGCAATGAACATGGCAGTGCAGATATCCCTTTGATAGACATGTTTTCTTCTTTTTGGATAAATACAGAGCAGTGGGATTGCTGAGTTGTATAACAGTTCCATTTTTAGTTTTTAGGTTTGCTTTTTTTTTTTTTTTTTTTTTTTTTTTTTTTTTTTTTTAGAAAACTTATACTGTTTTCCAGAATGGCTGACTACCTTACATTCTCACTAAAAGAGTATGTGTTCCCTTTTCGCCACATGTTCACCATCATCTGTTGCTTTTTATCTTTTTGATAATAGCTATTTTAACTGGAGTCAGGGGATATCTCATTACGGTTTTGATTTCCCTGATGATTAGTAATATTGAACAGCTTTTCATTTACCTGTTGGCCATTTGTATGCTTTCTTTTGAGAAATGTCTGTTCAGATTCTTTGCCCACTTTTTAAGGGGAATATTTGTTATGCTTTGTTGGTGAGTTGTTTGAGTTCCTTGTATATTCTGGACATTAGTCCCAAAGATGAATAGTTCACAAATATTTTTTCCCAGTCTACAGATTGTCTCTTCCCTCTGTTTGTTGTTTCTTTGGCCGTACAGAAGTTTTTAGTTTAATATAGGCCCATTTGTACATTTTTATATCAATCCTATTTTGTACTAGAGCCTTGTAATATATTTTGAAGTCAAGTAATGTAATGCCTACGTTGCTTTTTGGGCTTTTTTGTTTCTTTTTTTTCTGTTTGTTTCATGTGAATTTTAGAATTCTTTTTTTCTGATTCTGTAATTGTTGTATTTTTATAGAGATTGCACTGAATCTGTAGATTGTTTTGGGCCATACGGTCATTTTAACAATATCAATTTTTCTAATCCATGAGCACGTGATGTTTTTCCATTTGAGTCCTCTTCAATTTCTTTCATCAGTGTTTCGTAGTTTTCATAGAAGAGATCTTTCAATTCCTTTATTAAATTGATTCTGAGGGGTTTTTGTAGATATTGTAAATGGGATTGCTTTCTTGATTTCTTTTTCAGATAGTTTTTGTTATTGTCGTATAGAAATGCTACTGATTTTTTATGTTGATTTTGTATCCTGAAACTCTCCTGAATTTATTAGTTCTAACAGCTTTTTGGTGGGGTCTCTAGGTTTTTCTATCTATAAGATCATGTCTTCTGCAAAAAGGGAAAATTTGACTTCCTCTTTTCTAATGTAGATTCCTTTTATTTCCTTCTCTTGTCTAATTTCTCTGGCAGGAGCTTCCAGTAACAAGTTAAAGAAGAGGGGTAAGAGTGCACATCCTTGTCTCTAAAGGGCATTTGGCTGTATTTATAATACAGGGTTTCAAGTAACATCTCTGATAGGTATTTGGTTCTTATTTCCCTAATTTTTTTTTAAATTTCCCTGACTAATTTTGCTAATACCAAAGAAAGTCAGCTATGGCACTGGAAAAGGCCACATGTTAGACACTTACAAAAGACTGAATTTGAGTAGGGAAACTAAAATCTTTTTTCCCCACTGGGAATTCCCAAGGGCTGGTATTTTCAGGATCTCTCTTCTTTTCTCTGGTCTCTTTCCTATGTTCAGTGATCTTTGTGAACATATTCCAGCTGCTTTTCCTCTTTAGACTTCTTTGATTCCAGCTCTTCCATTTATTCACTGTGAACTTGAGCATGGTTCTTAAGCTATCTGTGCCTCAATTTCATGATCTAAAAAATATTACAACATTCACACCTGCCTCATAGGATCTCTGTGAGTATTAACTGAATGAATTAAATAATATGCTTAGAAATGCACATGGCACATAGCAAGCACTGGCTGAGTGTTGGTGTCACTAATATTGCAGGAGATTGGCACACCTGTCTTTGCCACACTAAAGTATCTAGTTTCAAATTCATGGAACCTCCTAGACGTTTATGCCATATCTACCCATCATTTAACTAAGGTAAGACCTCATTTAAAGCTATCATAAAGTGTAGATTCAAAGAGTTCAGTTTTAGAATTGGTGTCACAATTAAAAAAAAGAAATAGGATGGATTAACCTTCCATAGAGATAGACAACACAATGAAGAATATTTTTTAAAAGGTGTCAAATTCACATTTAAAATATTTCATATGAACTATTGAACTAGAAGGAAATAAGAAAAACCCTTGGACTCTAGAAATGACTAGAAAGCATTCAGGGAAGCAGGCCTATCCTGAATCCATGTTTGTCCAATTGCATGTATGAAATCCTGGTGGCTAAAAGTGAGTCTTGACAGGCATAAAAAGAAATAAGAGATAAAGCTAGCGCCCATGAAATATGGGCGTCATAAAAGGGAACATACAAAATGTAAATTAGAAAAAAATACACAGCTCCCCACCAGCAGCCTGCCCAGATAGCAATTTGTGTAAAAATGCAAATTATAAAAGGGTACTGATAGAATATTATTTTTACTCAAAGTGACTAAACTTGTTATTTTCAGGAAAACAAAAATATGTAGTAAGACTATAAAGAAATTAAGGGAATGGTTAATCCTTAAAGACAGGGATTTCCTGCAAGGTATATGTATGTGGAAGGTAATGTAGACAGGATGGGGAACACAATGAGTCTCAAATATATCAATGTAATGTTTTAGCTCTTCAACTGAGTAGTGAGTGCACAGGTATTTGTTTAAATATTATCATTTAAAATCTCTCTCGACATATGTTACATCAATTATTTTAATTTAAAAACAAACAGAAAAATAAAGAACATATCTATATAATAAGTAATTTCAAAATAGTACAAATTCCTTCAATGTTTTTCCAAAACTTATAACTTTTTCAAAATCTTAAAAGCAAGCCCACAGCCATACTAACTTCACCATTCTGCTATCGTTAAAACTCTATCAGTAGAGGCCTGAGGAAGTGGTTCGTGCCTATACTCCCAGCACTTTGGGAGGCCAAGGCAGGTGGATCACTTGAGGTCAGGAGTTTGAGACCAGCCTGGCCAACATAGTGAAACCCCAACTCTACTAAAAATACAAAACTTAGCCAAGTGTGGTGGCATGTGCCTATTGTCCCAGCTACTCAGGAGGCTGAGGAAGGAGAGTCACATGAACCCAGGAGGTAGAGGTTGCAGTGAGCCGAGATCACACCACCACTGCATTCCAGCCTGAGTGACAGAGCAAGACTCTGTCTAAAAAAAACAAAACAAAACAAAACAAAAAAAAACCCTATCAGTAGAAAAGAATCTGAAGTATAGTGAGTCAAACAAAGAAGCAATAAGGAAGCCGGTTAGGAACTAAACCAATTGCTAGTTGCACGGGGGATTACTGTCCACTCTCCCATCTCCTGGACTTCCTCAATGCCCAAAATCTCTCTCAATTGCTCTCCCTCCCTCACCATCTGTTTTTTTTTTTTTTTAAGCAGATTATTTAAACTGATTTCAGTACGAAAAAAGTCCTTCCTCCTTCTGCAGTGGAGATTTGGGGAGATTTGTCCTCACAAATACAAGACTTACCTTGTTAACTTATGGTGCTTCTAAAAAGACCATGAACATTCCCAGAAAAATAATTACTTATTTCCTTCCAATAAAATTCTTGTATTTAACAAATATTTATTAACCACCAACTTCAAGTCAGACACTGTTATATGTACAAGAATAGAATGGTAAATAAAATACAGTCCCTCACTATATGGATTTTACAATTAAGTGGCTAAAATGGGCCAAAAATGAAGGAAAAAACCCAAAACTCCATGAATACATAAGTGCTCTAGGATGAAACACAGCCCAGAGTAATGGGATACAGACCAGAGGGGGTGGCTATTTTAGATAGGCTGATATGTAAATTATTTTCATTTCTGAAAAGGAGACTTTTGGACAGAAACTTGAATAAAATAAGGCAACACAAGAACTTCGTGAAGCATACACAAGTTTCCATAGCCAAATCGACTAAGCAGAAGAAAGGATATCAGAGATTGAAGATCAAATCAGTGAAATAAAACAAGAAGGCAAGATTAGAGAAAAAAAAAAGTGAAAATAAATGAACAAAGTCTACAAGAAATATGGGATTATGTGAAAAGACCTAATATACATTTGATAGGTGTACCTTAGAGAATGAATCCAAGCTAGAAAACACTCTTCAGGATATTATCCAGGAGAACTTCCCCAACCTAGCAAGGCAGGTAAACATTCAAGTCCAGGATATACAGAGAACACCACAAAGATATTCCTGAAGTAGAACAACCCCAAGGCACATAATCATCAGATTCAACATGGTTGAAATAAAGGAAAAAGTGTTAAGGGCAACCAGAGAGAAAGGTCAGGTTACACACAAAGGGAAGCCCATCAGACTTGCAGTGGATCTCTCAGCAGAAACCCTACAAGCCAGAAGAGAGTGGGGGCCAATATTCAACATCATTAAAGAACTTTCAACCTAGAATTTCATATCCAGCCAAACTAAGCTTCATGAGTAAAGAAGAAATAAAATCCTTTATGAATAAGCAATTGCTGAGATATTTCATCACCACCTGGCCTGCCTTACAAGAGCTCCTGAAAGAAGCACTACACATAGAAAGGAACAGTGAGTACCAGCCACTCCAAAAACATACCAAATGGTAAAGAGAATCAACACAATGAAGAAACTGCATCAACTAACAGTCAAAACAACCAGCTAGCATTAGAATGACAGGATCAAATTCATATGTAACAATATTAACCTTAAATGTAAATGAACTAAATGCCCCAATCAAAAGACACAGACTGGCATATTGGATAAAAAGTCAAAACCCATCAGTGTACTGTATCCATGAAACCCATCTCAAGTGCAAGAACACACAGAGGCTCAAAATAAAGGGATAGACGAAGATTTACCAAGCAAATGGAGAGCAAAAAAAGCAAGACTTGCAATCCTAGTCTCTGATAAAATAGACTTTAAACCAACAAAGATCAAAAGAGACAAAGAAGGGCACTGCATATGGTGAAAGGATCCATGCAACAAGAAGAGCTAACGATCCTAAATATATACACACCAAATACAGGAGCACCCAGATATATAAAGCAAGTTCTAATGACATACAAAGAGACTTAGACTCCCACACTATTATAGTGGGAGATGTTACACTCCACTGTCAATATTACACAGATCAATGAGATAGAAAATTAACAGGGATATCCAGGACTTGAACTCAGGTCTGGACCAAGCAAACCTAATAGACATCTACAGAACTCTCCACACTCTCCACCCCAAATCAACAGAGTATAGGTTCTTCTCGGCACCACATCGCACCTACTCTAAAACTGACCACATAATTCTAAGTAAATCACTCCTCAGCAAATGCAAAAGAATGGAAATCATAACAAACAGTTTCTCAGACCAAAGTGCAATCAAATTAGAACTCAGGATTAAGAAACTAACTCAGAACCCCACAACTTCATGCAAACTGAACAACTGGCTCTTGAATGTTGACTGGATAAACAATGAAATGAAGGCAGACATAAAGTTGTCATTCACAATCAACGAGATTGAAGACACAACATACCAGAATCTCTGGGACACATTTAAAGCAGTGTCTAGAGGGAAATTTATAGCAATAAATGCCCACATTTGAAGCAAGGAAAGATCTGAAATTAACACCATATCATCAAAATTGAAAGAGCTAGAGGAGAAAGATCAAAAAAACTCAAAAGCTAGCAGAAGACAAGAAATAACCAAGATCAGAGCAGAACTGAAGGAGATAGAGACACGCACACAAAAAACAAAAAATCAATAAATGCAGGAGCTGGTTTTTTGAAAAGATCAATAAAATAGACAGACTGCTAGCCAGATTAACAAAAAAGAAAAGAGAGAAGAATCAAATGCATGCAATAAAAAATGATAAAGGGGATATTACTGCCAATTCCACAGAAATACCAACCACCATCAGAGGTTGCTACAAACAACTCTATGAACATAAACCAGTAAACCTGGAAGACAAGGATAAATTCCTGGACACTAGAATCCTCCCAAGCCTAAACCAAGAAGAAATCGAAACCCTGGATAGGTCAATAACAAGGGCTGAAGTTGAAGCAGCAATTAATAGCCTACCAACCAAAAAAGCCCAGTCTCCACAATCAAATTCTACCAGACATACAAAGAGGAGTTGGTACCACTCCTTCTGAAACTATTCCAAATTATACAAAAAGAGGGAATCATTCCTATATCATTTTATGAGACCAACATCATCCTGATACCAAAACTCTGCAGAGATTTAACAAAAAAAGAAAACTTCAGGCCAATATCAATGATGAACATCGATGCAAAAATATTCAATAAAACACTGGCAAACTGATTGCAATAGCACATCAAAAAACTTATCCATCACAATCAAGTAGGCTTCATCCCGGGGATCCAAGGCTGGTTCAACATACGCAAGTCTATAAATGTAATCCACCACATAAACAGAACCAAAGACAAAAACCACATGATTATATCAATAGATGCAGAGAAGGCCTTCAACAAAATTCAACAGCCCTTTATGCTAAAAACTCTCAATAAGCTAGGTATCAATGGAATGTATCATAAAATAATAAAAGCTATTTATGACAAATAGCTTTTGTTATAAATAGCTTTTATTTATGACAAACCCACAGTGAATATCCATACTGAATTGGCAAAAACTGGAAGCATCCCGTTTGAAATCTGGCACTAGACAAGGATGCCCTCCTCGCTCTCACAACTCCTATTCAGTATAGTATTAGAAGTTCTAGCCAGATCAGTCAGGCAAGAAAAAGAAATAAAGGGTATTCAATTAGGAAAGGAGGAAGTCAAATTGTGTCTATTTGCAGATGACATGATTGTACATTTAGAAGACCATATCATCTCAGCCCAAATCTCCTGAAACTGATAAGCAACTTCAGTAAAGTCTCAGGATACAAAATCAATGTGCAGAAATCACAAGCATTCCTATAAACCAATAACAGACTTAAGAGAGCCAAATCAAGGGCAAACTGCTATTCACAATTGCTACCAAGAGAATAAAATATCTAGGAATACAACTAACAAAGAATGTAAAGGACCTCTCAAGGAGAACTATAAACCACTGCTCAAGGAAATAAGAGAGGACAGAAACAGATGGAAAAACACTCCATGCTTATGGTAAGGAAAAATCAATATTCTGAAAATGACAATAGCGCCCAAAGTAATTTATAGATTCAATGGTATCCCCATCAAGCTACCTATGACTCTCTTCACAGTACTGGAAAAAACCATCTTAAACTTCATATGGAACCAAAAGAGAGCCCACATAGCCAAGACAATCCTAAGAAAAAGACCTGACTTCAAACTATACTACAAGGCTACAGTAATCAAAACAGCATGGTACTGGTATCAAAATAAAGATACAGACCAATGGAACAGAATGGAGGCCTCAGAGGCAAAGCCACACATTGACACCCATCTGATCTTTGGCACACCTGACAAAAACAACCAATGGGGAAAATATTCCCTGTTTAATAAATGGTGTTGGGATAACTGGCTAGCCATGTGCAGAAAGCAGAAACTGGACCCCTTCCTGACACCTTACACTAAAATTAACTCCAGATGGATTAAAAACTTAAACATAAGACCTAATACCATAAAAACCCTAGAGGAAAACCGAGGCAAAACCATTCAGGACACAGGCGTAGGCAAGGACTTCATGACTAAAACACCAAAAGTATTGGCAACAAAAATGAAAATAGACAAATGGGACCTAATTAAACTCCAGGGCTTCTGCACAGTAAAAGAAATGATCATTAGAGTGAATCAACAGCCAACAAAATGGGAAAAAATTTTTGCACTCTACCCATCTGACGAAGGACTTATATCCAGAATCTACAAAGAACTAAAACAGATTTACAAGAAAAAAGCAAATAAACCCATTCAAAAGTAGGCAAAGGATATGAACAGACACTTTTCAAAAGAAGACATAACTGATGCCAACAAGCATATGAGAAAATGCTCATCATCACTGGTCATTAGAGAAATGCAAATCAAACCTACATTGAGATACCATCTGACGCCAGTTAGAATGGCAATCATTAAAAAATCTGGACATAACAGATGCGGAGAGGATGTGGAGAAATAGGAACAGTTTACACTGTTGGTGGGAGTGTAAATGGGTTCAACCATTGTGGAAGACAGTGTGGCGATTCCTCAAGGACCTAGAAATAGAAATTTCATTTGACCCAGCAATCCCATTACTGGGTATATATCCAAAGGATTATAAATCATTCTGTTATAAAGACACATGCACAAGTATGATCACTGGATATATATCACTGGGTATATATCCAAAGGATTATAAATCATTCTGTTACAAAGACACATGCACAAGTATGATCACTGGGGCACTGTTTACAATAGCAAAGACCTGGAACCAGCCCAAATGCCCATTGATGATAGACTGGACAAGGAAAATGTGGCACATATACCCCATGGAATACTATGCAGCCATAAAAGACAATGAGTTTGTGTCCTTTGTAGGGACATGGATGAATCTGGAAACCATCATTCTCAGCAAACTGACACAAGAACAGAAGAACAAACGCTGCATGTTCTCACTCATAGGTGGGTGTTGAACAATGAGAACACATGGACACAGGGAGCGGAGCATCACACACTGGGGTCTGTTGGGGAGGAATAGGGGAGGGACATCATGGGATAGGGAGGTTGGGGAGGGATAACATGGGGAGAAGTGCCAGGCATAGGTGACAGGGGGATGGAGGCAGCAAACCACATTGCCTGTATGCACCTATGCAATAATCCTGCATGATCTGCACATGTACCCAAGAACCTAAAGTACAATAAAATATATATTTTAAAAAATAATATAGTAAAATAAAATGAGGCAACAGTTTGTGTTCTAGATCGAGTGAATACAAGATACAATGGCCTGGATGGGAAGTTGCTTAACCTGTTTAAGAAATAGCAGGAAAGCCAGTATTGCTGCAATTGTGTGAGTAAAGGAATGAGCTAAGTGATGCCGCCATTGAGGTCTCAGGGGTCTCTGGGGCCAGATCTTAAAAGCAGGACATCTCAGCACAAGACAGGAGCCTTGAAGTTTATTACATTGGGATGAGAAGACACTGAACAGTTTTGAGCAAAACAGTTATAGACCATGTTTTATATTTCAAAGGTTGATATATGGGGGGGCAAATAGAAGTCTTGATAAGAGAATGGCAGCAGGACTAGTTCAGAAGGTATAGTAGAAGTCTAGGCAAGAAAGAACAATACCTGGACAATAATATAGCAGTAGAGTTTGTCAGAGTTTTGTCTGAATGTATTGTGAAGGTGGCCTGTATGAGATGTGTTGCTCTCAGTTGTTAAAAAAAAAAAGAGGCAACAAGGATAAAGGGAAGATTGTGGTGTATCAGGGTCAGGGTAGTACTGTAGACAGGCATAGGGAACACTGGGAGACAGGCAGGCTGAGGAGGTCAAGAGATCAATTGTGGCAGGTGAAGTTTGATTTGAGCCCAGTGGAGCCATCACTAGGAGCCTAAATTCAGGGTAGAATTTTGGCTGGAGATAAAATTTTAGGAATCTTAAGAACCAAATGGCACTGTAGCCAACATGGAAGTCCAATATGGAAAGATCATCTAATTAATGCAGTGCCTAATAAGGGCACTGCAACATGTATAGATCAGGAGAAGGAGGATGAACCAGAAAAGAGACACAGATTAAGTAGACAGTGAAGTCAAAGCAAAATCAATGAAAGTGGAGAGATGAAGTAAAAAATGTGCCAAGGCCAGGTACAGTGGCTCACGTCTGTAATCCCAGAAGTTTGGGAGCCTAAGATGGGTGGATCACTTGAGGCGAGGAGTTCAAGACCAGCCTAGGCAACATGGCAAAACCCTGTCTCTACTAAAAATACAAAACTTAGCTAGGCATAGTGGCATGCACCTGTAATCCCAGCTACTCAGGAGACTGAAGCACAAGAATGTCTTAAAGTTGGGAGGTAGAGGTTGCAGTGAGCCAAGATCATGCCACTGCACTCCAGCCTAGGCAACACAGTGAGACTCTGTCTCAAAAAAAAAAGTGTCAAATGGCTTTATCCAAAAAAATCTTAAAGATTAAGGGAGATGAAAGCTGATAATTGACCACTAATTTTAACCGTGATAAAACTGTTAAAAATGGGTTTGAAAAATGGGTTTCAGTTTTGTGCATGGACAAGTACTTGAGTGGAGTGTGTTCAAGAAAGAATGGGTTGGGGAAGTGCAGGCAGTGAGTCTAAACAACTCTCAGTACAATCTAAAGACTGCCTGCCATTGCTGATCCAGTTGAAAGGGGAAATCTGATGGCATAATGGCTAGAGCAAAAGCCTTGAGTAGGAAAAGTGGGATGGGGATTAGGACACAAGTGACCGAGCCAGCTTTAGGAAGAAGTAGAAAAGCCCATCTACTGTAAGAGTAGAAGGTAGAGTAAGTGGGATGGGTATAGATACATGCAGAGAGGTAGAGGGATAGTGGAGAAATGGAGGTGTACTCATCTGACTGATGCTATATAACACAATGAAAGAAAAATGCAAATGGGATTTAATCGGGGAAAGGAAATGAGTGTGGATGCTAAAGAAGTTATGACATGCTGAAAACAAAACCATAGGTTAATAGATTATATACACACTTCTTGCTAAATTCATGTTTGTAATTTTGACTTTGAATGTAAATATTGTTCTTTGTCTGGGATTTTTTTAGGGGTGCCTTACCTATTCAGTGACAAAGAAATAATGGCCTAATTACTTCATGGTTCCATATTCATTATATCCGTCTATCCTCAAACTGGAAAGCAGTATAGCTTTAAGCCTATGAAGGAGTCTGGTAAAATCAACCATGACATTTGGGATAAGATAAAGATTAAGATTGAATATTTGCATGGGGTCCCTATGTGAAGCTAAGTGAGATTCTAACGGCCCTGAATATGCATGAAAACTGATGGCTAAAGTCACCCAAAAGTTAATTTTGCATGGGGATTGGGGATCTGCTCAGAATACATTTTTTTCCTCGGGGAACAAGCCAGGAATGATAACTTGACTTAATCTAATCGTTGGAGTAGATAAAAAATAAACTCTGAGCTGAGTAGAGCATGGTATCTTTATTCATTTACTTAAATTTGTCACTCAACCTAGTTTTTTTGGACTGTTATCTGACAGCCAGTGTAGAAACATATAAAATGAAGAAATAAAGAAATGTATCTAATACAACAGATGTACTTAGGATGCCTCCTATGGTGTATCACCACTAGGCCCAATGAATACCAGGGAATAATCACCACCTAATAAAGTGAGGATGTATAAGAAATTTCCATGGGACTTCTCACAAATAATTACATGGGAATTGACTCCACAGGAGCCTTAGGGCATCCTAATTAGGTTGGAGCATGACCTGGAACAAGTGGGAACAGCTACTTTAAGCCCTGGAGAAATTGAGATTTAGAACTCTACATGAAATTTTCATTAAATAATATTCATGATAAATTAGAGGTAGAGGTAAGGTAAACCAATAACATTTTGGGTGTTATATGCTGAAGATATTATGTGCTAGGTTGGAAGGGTGTGATGTCAGACAGAGGTTTAAGGACACAGAGTATGCATTAGTTATGGAATTGTGTTTAAGAAGTTAGAAATGTAGGCTGTGTTCAAGAGATATGCTGTGTGAATTATATATCTAAAAGTCATTGATGTATGTCAGAAGGAGTCTGCATCAAGTTAGGATAAATTGACTATTTGAATAAAAATGATCAAACCTGGACTTGAATTTAACTGTTGACTATAGAGAAGTATTTCCTGTGGACATACCAGGAATAATATGTGGATTTCTAATGTTGACCATGATTTTAATGGCCCTTGAATAAACCTGTTCACAAGATTAGTAATCAGATCTAGCTATACATTTTCCCAAGATATCCAGATATCCAAAGATATTGCCATGGATCCTTGATGTTATTATATATTTATAACTAATAAAGATTTTATATACATACACAGACAAACCTTATTTTTGATCCCCATATAAAACACACAAGATAGATAAATAGCAACTATTTTGTTGTGACTGTTTTATAGCTAGTTTAGGTGACTTTGATCAGATCTGAGGCAAGAGACTCAAGCATTCTGCATATCCCATTACATCCCATGGTTTTCTGTTCCCAGCTCTAAGGTTGCAGCCAGATTTTTAAGATTTTAATGCCCCAAAATGCCAATCATATTAAAAGCTTGAGGGGCCCCAGAAGTGTTAATCCTAATAAAACAGTTAAGTGTTAGTTATAAAATTAAATAAGAGTTTAATAGTTTCTCTTTTAGGTATGTACCAAAAGAAATGTGTATCTTCATCAAAAGACATGCAAAGTAATTTTCATAACATCACTATTCATTCTCAGCAAACTAACACAAGAATAGAAAATCAAACACCGCATGTTCTCACTCATAGGCAGGTGTTGAACAATGAGAACACATGGATACGGGCAGGGAGCATCACACACTGCGGTGAGTTGGGAGGAACCAGGGGAGGGACGTGAAGGGTAGGGAGGTTGTGGAGGGATAACAGGGGGAGAAATGCCAGATACAGGTGACAGGGGGATGGAGGCAGCAAACCACATTGCCACGTATTCACCTATGCAACAATCCTGCATCATCTGCACATGTATCCCAGAACCTAAAGTACAATAAAAATATACATATATTTTAAAAAATCACTCCAAATGCCCATTAACTATTGAATGTATAAATAGATTGGGTTATATTCATGAAATACGTCATTATACAGCAATGAGAGTGAACAAACTACAATTTATGCAATGATATGCCCTAATTTAACTAACACAATGTTGAACAAAAAAGGCTAGAAACAAAATCATATATTCATTTATATTATGCTGCTAAAATTAAAGACAGTAGTTATCCTTGGTGATTGATAGTGACATGAAGGAGGCCTGAGGGTGTGGAATCTCTGAGGTGTTGGTCACCCTTCCTTTGTGCAAATTCATTTTCTTTGTGTTTTCTTGGTAAAAATAATGTTGTACACTCATGACTATATATTTTTGTATGCATATTAGGCTTCAATAATAAGCTCAAAAAATGAAGAGTTCTGATTTCAATGATAAACGTTAGCATTTTCTAGCAATAAAAGTTAAGACATGTTCTAATGTAGGCCCAAAGACTACTTCAGAGAAACCACCATGGGTGTGGAAACTAAACCCTCTGAACCAAACAAGAAGTGAGGTCCTGACACCAAGTTAGAAATGAAAAGCTTGGTTTAATCAAGTATTTTTAAATGTGCTGAATGAGAATTGACCTAAGCAATTCTCAGAAACAAATTAACTTTTACAGTTAACAATCTGGCAGTGATGTTATCCAAATGTGGGGAAAAAAAAAAAAAACCTACAAGGAATACCTAATCAAACCACAATCAATGTATGGATGAGGGATACTGGTTTGCTGGAAGCAGATATGTCCATCAGTTTACATGGCACATACTTTCTGATCTACCTGATAAAATAACTTGTTTAAAAAGAAACAATCAGAAGAAAGGGGAGGCCTCTATGAGGCTGGCAACAGACTGCTAATCGATGAGATGGACACTGATCCAACCATCTTCATAAGGTAAATGGTCTTGGCTTACTGATTCCATTCTACCAAATGCCTGGTGAACTAAAAGATCTTTAAGACTAATGTAAATTACAGGATGGGCATAAACTTCTAAGTGCCCACTGTATTGATGTCATTTGAAATCAGTTGAGGCTGGTAAACACTCTTTGAAGAGTTTCTGCTGTGCCTTTTCACAAGGCAGCCAGATTACAGTAAAACAAAACTAAGACAAGAAGACTTGTTAGGGGAGGAAACACTGTTCTTTATGGCTTCCTTGAACAACAGAGTGTGCATAGGATCAAAATGAATGACCTGGAGTTCAGTTTCATTATAGATATACCACACATACATACACGCAAACACACACACTCCTCAGGTACAAACATATTAAGGTGAATAGGTGCATATAAATCTCACATTGCCATAACCTATAATGATTCAGAGATACTTAATTTGTTATTGCCATATTCATGCCGAGCATCTATGCGACCTTCTGTATCCCAGTAGTTGCTCAGAGACCTTAGCTCCTTGAAGGCCAATGAACCTGTCTCCATGTGCCAAAATATGATCCTTCCCAGGTTACATGAGACCCCCACAACATGTATGACCTTCCTCAATGTGATGGCAAGCAGGCAAAGGCATACAACTTTGCTGTGCTGAAAAGTAAGGCTGCCACATAAATACAGGGTGCCCAGTTAAATCTGAAGTTCAGATAAATATCATATAATTTTTAGCATTTAAGTGTGGCCTGGGCAATGCTTGGGACATAAACATGATTTAAATATCAGATTCTAATTTAACTGGGTGTCATCTATTTTTATTTGGTAAATCTGGTAACTCTACAGGGAGGAATCCAGGCAAATTGATACCTGAATCAACCTACCAGATTAGGGGAAGTAAAGAGGGTAATGTGAGACCTATCCCCCACTTTCTACGTTTTCTACCAGCTGCAAGCGAAGTGGAATTTAAAGATAAGCTCTTGCTAACTACTTCCTAGTTTGTGGTTTAGTAATGTGGTAAAAAGCCTTTCTCAATGCATTATTTTTTGTTGGCAAATTGGAGAAGAAAAACAGCTTAATTGCCAGTTGAGGTTTCATATTTCCTCAGGCATAAATCACCAAAACAGATTTACCATTGTCACAAATACTGATGAAAAAAAAAAAAAAAAAAAAAAAACAGGAGAGATATCTCTGATGCTGCTAAGTATCTGGTAACTTTGCAATTAATGACAAAAATAATGGAAGTTTGATGGAATTTGTATTTGGGACCTCAAGATTAAACCACATTACTGGGAGGCTCTAAGATGTATTTAAATAATGTAGACATTATTTGTAACATCAGTATCTCATAACATTTAAACTTTAAATTCATGCTTTATTTTTAACATTTTATTGTTGTTTCTAGCATCATTTATGAGATGTAAATGAACTAGCTGGGAAAAATATATATACTACTTTTTCCACTTCGGAGTTATTTTAACATTTTTATTATAATATGACTAAAAAGAAAAGAGCATTGATTTGTTAACACAAGAACATACAAATAAAAGTAGATTCCTTTAAATAAAGGTGAATATACTGTACTTCACTACTGCTCCCATTGTTCAAAGTATTTTAGAATTCTTGTGGAATTACCATAGTACCCCACCTGCAATTCTTTTGATTTTTCTTGGCATTTTCTCCATTTAAGAATATATTTCATGTAATGAGTGATTAAGTCATTTAAAATTATGCCCAGCCAATAGAGGGTTTAATCTAGGCTCATAATACTGTGTTTGACTAATAATATTTGGTAGCAAAAAAAATGATACTGGCCAGGAATCTGACCATAAATAACAATGTCAAAAGTGGTACACTAATGTAGGCATATGATGATATCATTCTAAATAACCAATTTTGAAGGAATTTTCATATATGATTTTCAAAATGTTTCATACAAATATTAGTCTCTAACCATAGAAATAGATTCATTTGGCTTTACTCTGAAGTAAACACTTAAGTCAGAAATCACCTGAGAATCTTGCAAATTATCCGTATAGAACTAGTCAAAGGCAATCAATAAGGCAATTCACATGACCTCTCTTTAGAGGTAGCTTTTTACAAAGAAAATGTCACCTTCCCCATGGACTAATTTCCCTGTTCTTTAGAGATGAATTGTATCGGATGCCATGGTAACATCTAGAAGTGCATACTGCATATGACAGTAACAAATGCTTATGGAATTTTGAAAGTAGAACTTCAGGGTCTGAAGGGGTAAAGCCCAAATACTGTTTTGTAAAACCTAAGATTTTACAAGTCAGGAGGAAAATCCAAAGTGTTAGATAGAAATTTATCAGTTGAGGCCAGGCACAGTGGCTCAGACCTGTAAATCCCAATACTTTGGGACGCTGAGGTGGGCAGATCACTTGGGTAGATCAATTGAGCCAGGGAGCTCCAGACCAGCCTGGGCAACATGGCAAAACCCTGTCTCTACAAAAATTACAAAAATTAACAAGGCATGGTTGCACATGCCTGTGGTCCTAGCTAATCAGAGGGCTGAGGTAAGAGGATCATTTGAGCCTGGGAGGCAAAGGTTGCAGTACGCTTAGATCAAACCACAGCATTCCAGCCTGGGCGACAGAGTGAGACACTGAAAATATTTCTTAAAAGCTCAGGAAGGTTTCTGTTCCTTGTTAAGCAAAACTTTTGAAAAAGTAAAGTTAGGAGATCCTCTGTTTGAGGATGGTTTGTGTGCCGAGTGTGGGATGCAAGGCTTCTGTGTCTTGAAAAAAAGATATTTCTATGACCTAATATTACAGAAACTTGTTTTATTTAGAGATGAGGTTTTTTTCTATTAAACTATTTTTAGAGCAATTTTGGTTTACGCAAAAATTGGGCCGAATGTACAGAGTTCCCACATGCCTCCACAGTTTCCTCTGCCATCAACAACTTGCACTGCTGTTGTACATTTGTTACATAATAAACCAGTATGATATGTTATAATTAACTAAAGTCTAGAATTTACATTAAAGTTCATTCTTCATGTTGTACAGCTCTATGCATTTTTACAAGTGCATTATGTCATGCATCCACCATTACAGTATCATACAGAATAATTTGACTGCCCTAAAAATGCCCTGTACTGCACCTGTTAATGTCTTTTTCCTCACTCTGAGCTTCTAGCAACAATTGCTCTTTTTATTGTCTTTACAGTTTTGCCTTTTCCAGAATGCTATACAGTTAGAATCACACAGTATAAAGCTTCATAGCTCATTTCTTTTTATTACTAAATAGTATTCCATTTTGTGGATATACCAGGGTTTGTTTTCCCATTTAGCTACTGAAGGGTATCTTGTTGTTTGAGAATTATTATTGTTTAACTATAAAATGATGGTGATTTCTTTTAAAATCTCACTTCAAGAAATCAACCCCATGTTCTGAAACTTTGTGATTTTTTTTTGAAATTGTATTTATTCACCTGGCTACCATTTATAACAAATTTTCATAGTCTAGAATACAAAGCTGAGGCTTGTTTTACTGAGAGATTTTATTATATTGTGTTTCTGCCACACTCTCAGCCTCTACCAAACTCTCACAGACATACAATTGGGGAATAAATACTTTATTGTTAACTCCTTTATGTCATCATTCTATCCCACTTCCCCATTTTTACCATCTCTCAGAGGAACTATCACTATTACTTCTAACTAGATTTTCTCACTCGGGCCTTCTTCTCTCCAAAATATTCTCTGCACTTCTGCCAGTGAGCTGCGTAACATGTCAATCATAACACTTCCTGGTTTAAAATTCTTCAAAGACACTCCATTGTCTTCAGGATAAAATCCTGAGATGTAAACAAAGAATCAAGTTCTTTCCTGATAAGGTCCATGCCTTCTCAACATTCTATTATCCTCTGCTTCTAGAATTCTGAACATTTGGAACCCCAATTGACCTTCTGTTCTTTTCACTTATTGCTTCTGCTTCTAGTTCTCCTTCCCCTTTATTTTTTTTTATTTTCTTACCAACACAGATGTCTTCTCCAGGAAGCGCTCCTTTGAGCCATCACAGTGTTTTGTAAAATTTTATTTATCTTTAGCATTCTTAGAACTTCTCCTTGGGAGAAGATACTGAAAAGTTTTATATTTTTAGTAGCTAGTCAGTACATTTGACTCCATGTCCTGTGTCTTATACAAAATTGATTTTCATCCTCCTAAAATTCTATGTGGGAGCTTAACCATTCACAACAACAAAAAGATAATAATTATATACTTAATCAATATAAACTTCTTTTTCAATGTTCAGGGATAGTTGATGTATATGTGTTCATTCGGTTCTCACAATTTTACCAGTAAAGTATGCATTGTCTGTCTGTCTGTCTGTCTCACAAATAGATGCTCATAGTGTCTTCAGCAAATAAAAGGTGTATTTTTTGTTACATAACAAGAAAGCCCAAATACAGGCCACCCAGGACTGGTATAACAGCTTCAAGGTGACATCAGTGAAGCAAATGACTTTATCTTTCTGTTCTAACATCTGTAGAGTGTGGCTTTCTTCCTCATGGTCACAGAATGGCTGCTTCACATTCATTTTCTATCTCCCCTTCCAGAATAAGAAAGCAATGAGGGGAGTGGGTGCAATCCATGGAGGGAAAACAAAACTTTCTAATAAGCTCCCAAGAGTTTTTTAAAAATCTCAGTATCCAGAACTGGTCAAGGAATTGGGAAATGCAGCTAATCATAAGGACATTCTGAGAAAAGTTAGCTTACTATTAATTTTTTTGGTGTGGGTTGGAGCCATGGGCAAACATGAATACCAGCTAAGCAAGTAGCAATGTTTGGCACAGAAGACCAAACATCGGTCTCCTGTTTAAGCAACACTGCAATTCCCAAGCGAAGTTATTTGTCCCATCAGTCCAAATGATGCGTGTATGATTATAACCTCCATATCCAGACAGACGTCTGTTGCTCTCAGGTATTTAATTAATGAAAGATGATATCCATGGATATATAATATGGATGTTAAGTCATTATAAACCTGCCACTGTTTTCTTGCATAGGGACAGTACTTAATAGGATAACAGATTGAGGCCTCAACTGATAGTTTCAAGGGTGTATTTTTGCAGTGAGAAAAGCCCAGTGGAAATTAAACCTCTCCATTCCCCAAAACAAATACTAGACAAATACTTTGTCATCCATCCCAGCTGCCTGGAGCCTTGGAACTAGGGACAAAATCCACAAATATAAAGTCATGCAACTGTTTTGTCCCATTGCTGTGAGAAGATGCTCATTATAGAATAGAAAAAGACAGTAAAACAAATGCATATAAAACAAATTGATTGGTGTTAGGACTATATTGTATGTGCAGCAAACCAAAACTTACTTATAAATGAAGACAAGGATGCCATTTTCAAAGAATGCTGAAGATAATTTCCAGTAGTGGATTGACCTTGTGAAGAAAAACAAAATATAATAAAACTAATTTTATACTGAAGAGGGAGGGAAAGGTGAGGAATAATCTCTCATTATTTTTTTGCATTATAACCACATAGTAAATTATATAATGTAATAATGTTTCAGATCATGTTCAGATTTTTATAAAACTTTATAACACTTTCTGAATTTTTTCTGAGCTTTGGAGATTAGGCAGAGCTTGAGAAAATGCCCTTTATTCACTTCTCCTGAGCAGACAGATTACCATTAAATACAACTGACACATATTTATTTTTAAAAAATGCTGGTGTGAGTTTTGGTCATTATATAAACGAATACACAAAAATGTGCTTTCAGTAATTTTTCTCCCCTATATTGTAGAAATCATGGAGGGAGGGGAAAGGAGGACTTTTGTTTTCTGTTATGTAGTCTTTGTTATTAAAAATATGTTACCGAAAGAAAGAAATTATATATGTAAGCATCTCTTCATTCCACCATTAGAGAAAAGTAGTACCACTTCATATATCTCCATGTGCCCTTTGAACAGTGTGGTACACACAGATTAGAAGAGTTGATTTAAGGTACATAGCTATGTGCTATAAACAGAGCTTGACATTTTTATTTTAAAAATTAGCTTGAACCAGCCAGTCATTTTATAATGCCAAAGCAACTTCAGTCCTTCACAATTCTATTGCTAAACATTTTAGAACAGTAGAATTTATTTTAAAACTAATTCAGTACCTCGCTCCACTCAGAGAACTCTTTTTCAACTTGGTTTTCAATTTAATAATTTATTATGGAGATTGCATAATTAAAAGTACTAAGATGCCAGGAAGCTAATGAAGAATACAATAAGCACACTGAGGAATGAAAATTTTTATGGCTTTTATGCACAAAGCACTTGAGGCTAATTATTTCCAGACCAGCCAGTGAATGGAAAGTTGTCCTGAGAGAGTATTTAACTTCTATGACCTAAGGTGATCCCCTCTTATACACAATCCTTGGTAATACCTCCAAGTTAGTTCTCTCAGGGTTTTTAACCTTGGTGAGCTCAGAGAAAAATCTAATGAATTAATTTTGAAGTTGTCACTGAACTATGTCCTTTCACCACTTGACCTTACACTATACAAGGCCAGAACAAAGATGTGAAAGCTCATTTTCCAGAACTGCCTTGCATGTCCACTGTAGGACTAAAAGTAGTCCTAGGCCCAAACACTTTTGACCAACCAGAGAAGCCTAAAAGATTTCAAATTCAATTTTGGTCCCAGGTCCCTATATGAGGGCATAAGAAGACAAGTGAGTTGGGTGACTCCCTTCATACTTGTTACAAATGACATCTGACTTCCTATAACACAGTCACATGAAAAAAAAAAAAAGTTTTGTCTTTCTCATTCTTTTTTTCTTCCAAAATTGATATGTACTGGCTGGCATTTTCCATAAAGAGACAGTAAATATACAGGGCTAGCCTTTTTTTTTGACATTTAAGCATATTAATTTTCCAAGGAGGAAATAAAAGGTGAGTTTGAGTTTACAGCCCTAGAAAATGATGTTGCAGGTCTATTTGTGTCTTGATTTAACAGGGATCATTAGGACTTGAAAATGACATACTTTTGGCAGTTCTATTGGTTAAAAACTGCCTCCAATTATTTTACTTTAAGATGTGGTTATTGATTTTGGAATATAAATAGCATCTGATGACGATATTTATTGGTCACTACTGGGTTCCTAATTTGGCTACCAGCAGAGTTCTGGAATGTCTGTGAGCCTATTAACATCATGTTTTGTTCAAATGCGTATCCCCAGAACCCAGTATGCTTGGTCTTAAAGTGTGTATCTAACATTAAATGGGGTTAAATAAAATATTAGTTATATGAAGCTGTTTGGACCCAATTTCAGACATTGCTCATAGTTACTTTTACCATGTTCTATTCCTTGAAAGTGAGTCACTAAGCACAGTCTACACTGAGGGGAAGACAATTAAATTCCATTTTTTTTTTTTTTTTTTTTTTTTGAAGACCAAGTCTCATTCTGTCACCCAGGCTACAGTGTTAACAGTGCGATCTTGGCATACTGCAACCTCCACCTCCTGGGTTCAAGCAATTCGCCTGCCTCAGCCTCCCGAGTAGCTGAGATTACAGACATGCACCACCACACCCAGCTAATTTGGGATATTTAGGAGAGATGGAATTTCACAATGTTAGCCAGGCTGATCTCGAACTCCTGACCTCTGGTGATCTGCTCGCCTCAGCTTCCAAAAGTGCTGGGATTACAGGCATGAGCCACCACGCCTGGCCTAAACTCTATCTTTTGAAGGAAAGAATATGACAGAATTTGTGGGCATATTTTAAAACCACCACAGTCTTTAAAAAACCAGCCAAAACTCATACTATCTTTAAAAATAAGGTCCAAACAGCTTCATATCACTCAATAATAATCTAGCCTGTTTCCTTCCCTGAAATTTCATTCTTGTAATGGCCTCCTAAACCCTCCACTCCAATAATTTTAAACTGCACAGAAATCCCAAAATAGATCAAACTATTGACACTTTTGTACATTTACTGGGGCTTCCTAAACCTGCTTTGCCCTTCCTTCCATGTCTATCTTGCAATATTCATTCATTGCATCTCAACTGAAAGTTCAACTTAAATACAAAGCCTTTTCTGACTCCTTGAAGAAAACAGACAGAAATTTAAATAATATTTATATAAAACAGAAATATATATATATATGTGTGTGTGTGTGTATGTGTGTGTGTGTGTGTGTGTGTGTGTGTATGATATACATAAAACAAAGAGAGAAAGTGTGTGTTTGAAAAGAGAGAGCCAAAAACAGGATCCAGAAACATTTTCTGAGTTGTATAGTGTGGGAACAGTAAATTTCCCCATGGAGTCTAAGGGTTTCTAGTGAGCAATTTATTTTGTATTCACCATACCTAGCACAGTACTTTACACAGTAATTATAGACTAACAAATCACTTTCATGTTGCCTCAATTTTCCATCATAAGTGAGAATCTTTCTTAAGGTTTTTTTCATCTTTTTTCTTTTTTGGTTTTTTGTTTGTTTTAAAGGTTAATATAAATGAGTTTGACCAAAGCAGAAAACTGAAAACACAAAATATTTGTAGATGAGATCCACGCTGTCTCAGAAATAAATGATTATTCTCTTTCTCACAAATGTGAATTTGTCATATAATGGAGACAAGTTTCCTAAGGAATTTTTTGACTTTGTCATATAAATCTATCTGAATATATACAACCACATTTACTTGAAGCAGTTGTGGAACTGGATCAAAGAAATGGGATTCCTTAGGTGTCCAGCCCCTGTCAAAGTATACCTTTATTGCAAATCTATTGAAAAGGTCGTTCCTTTGAACAGAAGTCAATAAGGCCTAGACTTTAGAGCATGAGAAAGGAGTTGGGCACTCTGTAGTCAAGAGCATTGAGTACGGAGTGTAAATGTATGTTTATGATGGCTGATGATGTTGGGAACATTGCTGAAGAAAAGGCAGCTCAGTCACTGCCCAGTTCTTGGTAAGCTCCATCCCTTTGCTTCTGAGTAGAAGAGAGTTTCAGGAAAAAGTGAGACACTTCCCTTGCTGGTGAAAACCCAAAGACTTGAAATTGCCTCCTATCTAGGAGAGGGAAACAGTCATTCTGCAAGGAGGTAGGGGAGGGAATTGCAGTTTTTGATACACACACCTACTTACCTCTTATTATCTCTTATTATTCCCATTTCTAATAACTATGATTCTGATCATGAAATGTGTCTTCCTCATTCATTCCTTAAACAAAGGCATTAATGTCTTTTTCTCGGCCTTTCTTATTTGCTGTACACCTTCAAATGCTAGCAATTTTGGCTATACATAAAAGTTTTGAAAAGTTCAGAAGAAAAATAAGCAATAATGCTAATATTTAGCAGTAATTATATATTAATAATAATTACAACACAATCACTCTAACTATAAAATAGGCTTTTGCAATGTTTTTTAAGTCACCCACTGTTGTCTCATATTTTCTTGGTCAACACTTAGCAATGATCATTGTTATACCAGAACAATTTATTGCCCTAGTAGCAAACTCTGATACACCAATGGGACTATTTTGTGCATTGTTTAGAAAACATCTGAACTGTTTTTGGAGCTTCCTGGATATGATGCAAAATAAATCTCATCTATTACAATAAAAAATATATCCTATTATACAGAAGATCACAGTATTGCTCCCTTCAGTATTCTCTGTGACAGATTAGTGCCAAAAGTTGTGCTCACATTTGACCAAAGTGAAATGTAGACCTTGATGAGAACATGGTAAAATACTTGGGAAGGATTTGAAATATATGTGTCAAATGAACAACTTACTTTATTGACAATTTCTGATTTAGATTCATATCAAAAATTTATTTTCAAAATTAATGAATATATTTATTTTATTTATAAAATTAATGAATTTGGGAACGAAAAAGAAATTAAACTGTATCAGGGGTCCCAGAGAAGGTTGAGAAAGATGGCCAAATAGAAGTCCCCAGCAATCATGTCTCCTGGAGGAACACAAAATTAAACAACTATCCAAACACACAAAAGCAACCTTATAAGAACTAAAAATCAGGTAAACAATCACAGTACCTCATTCTAACATCATACCAAGAAAAGAGGCACTGAAGAGGGTAGGAGAGATAGTCTTGAATTGTTACCCCTTCCCTAACCCCTGGTAGTAGCTTCATAGCACAGAGACAGAATATGTTTTATTGGGAAAGGGAGAGTGCAGTGATTGTAGAACTTCGCATTGGAACTCAGTGCTGCCCTCTCACAACAGAAAGCAACATGAAGCAGAACTCAGCCAATGCTCATAGAGAGAATATTTAGACCAGCCCTTGAAAAAGCCAAATCATTTGTCCCAACAGTGGGAACTTGAATTCCAGCAAGCACCACCACCATGGGCTAAAGAGCTCTGGGATCCTAAATAAACTTGAAAGGCACTGCAGGCCACAAGGGAAGGACTGGAATTTGTGGGCAAGTCCTAGTGCTAGGCTGGGCTTGAAGCCAGTAGGCTTGGGGTGCACACAAGTTAGTGAGACATCAGCACCAAGCATGATCCTGAAATTCCCATTCCAAGATCTAGCACCCAGACATTTCTAGACACACCTAGGACCAGAAGGGAAGCCTCTGCCTTGAAGGAAAGGGACCCATTCCTAGCAGAATTTACCACCTGCTGAATCAAGAGCCCTTGAGCCCTGAATAACCAGCAGTCGTAGTCAGGCAATACTTTCCACAGGCCTTGGGTGAGACTAAGAGCTGCACTGGTTCCAACTATTATTAGTCCATTACCATACTGCTATAAAGAATGACCTGATATTAGATAATTTATTAAGAAAAGAGATTTAATTGACTCATAGCCCCACATGGCTGGGGAAGCCTCAGGAAACTTACAATCATGGCATAAACAATGCGAAAGCAAGGCATATCTTGCCATGGTGGAGCAGAAGAGAAAGAAAGAAGGAGGGATGGGGAATTGGGGGAGTCCCATACTTTCAAATCATCAGATCACATGAGAACTCCCTCACTATCACGAGAACAGCAAAGAGGAAATCTGACCCCATGATCCAATCTCCTCCCACCAGGCCCCTCTCCTGACACATGGGGATTACAATTCAACATGAGATTTGGATGGGGACACAAAACCAAACCATATCATTCTGCTCCTGACCCCTTCCAAATCTCATTTCCACCTTACATTTTAAAACCAATCATGCCTTCTCAACAGTCCCCCATAGTCTTAACTCATTCCAGCATTAACTCAAAAGTCCAAGTCCAAAGTCTCATCTGAGACAAGGCAAGTCCCTTCTACCTATGAGCCTGGAAAATCAAAAACAAGTTAGCTACTTCCAAGATATATTGTGGAGGTGGGGTGGGGGTAGGGGTATTTGGTAAATGCTCCCATTCCAAAGGGGATAAATTGGCCAAAACAAAGGGGCTACAGACCCCATGCAAGGCCAAAAGCCAGCAGGGCAGTCATTAAATCTTAAACCTCCAAAATCACCTTTCACTTCATGTCTCATATTGGGGCACACTGATGCGAGAAGTGGTCTCCCATGGCCTTGGAAAGCTCCACTCATATGACTCTGAAGGGTATAGCTCTGTGACTTCTTTCATGGACAAACATTGAGTGCCTAAGGCTTTTCCAGGTGCATGGTACAAGCTGTCAGTGGTCTGCCATTCTGGGGTCTGGAGGAGAGTGGCTCTCTTCTCACAGTTCCACTAGGCAGTGCCCCAGTGTGAACACTGTACAGAGGCTACACCTCACATTTCCCCTCTGCATGGCTCTAATAGAGATTCCCCATAATGGCTTCACTCCTGCAACATACTCCTGCCTGGACATCCAGGTATTTCCAGGTGAAGGTTTCCAAACCTTAACAAATTTTTATGCTGTACTTCCCTTTTCAATGTTAGTTGTAATTTCAGACCATCATTTCTTCACACATATGAACATACACTTTTAGAAAAAGACAGGCCACATCTTGAACTCTTTGCAGCTTAGAAATTTCTTCCACTACACACTCTAAATCATCTCTTTAAATGTAAAGTTCCACAGATCTCTAGGGCAGGGCAGCATGCCACCAGTCTCTTTGCTAAAGGAGAGTAAGAGTGAACTTTGCTCCAGGTCCCAAGAAGTTTCTCATCACCATCTGAGACTATCACAACGTGGAATTCATTGTCAACATCATTATCAGAATTTTGGCCAAAATCATTCAACAAATCTCTAGGAAGTTACAAACTTTCCCACATCTTCTTGTCTTTTTCTGGGCCCTCCAGGCTGTTCCAACTTCTGCTCATTACTCAGTTCCAAAGTCACTTTAATATTTTCAGGTATCTTCATAGCAGTATCCTACTTCTGGTACCAATTTTCTGTATTTGTAATAACACTGCAATAAAAAACTACCTGAGACTGGGGAAATTATAAAGAAAAAAGGTTTAATTGACTCACAGTTCTACATATCTGAGGAGGCCTCAAGAAACTTACAATTAAGGAAAAGTTGAAGGGGAAGCAAGGCATATTTTACCAAGATGGAGCAGGAGAAAGAGAAAGAGAAGGGAGAAGTATCACACTTTTAAACTCTGAGATCTCATGAGAACTCACTTACTGGGTAATTTATAAAGGAAAAACCATTTACTTAGTAGCTTTGAGTATTTTCTTCATACTAAATTCCATGGCCTACTATAGCAGTTTGGGGGTTATGCTAATGAAAAACTGAAAGAAGCTCTCGGTCATAGGTGAGTAGAATGGTTTCCTTTCATTTATTTAATGTTCATTTGCTTAATGTTCAATTAAATTAATTGTTCGAAATGCATGTTTTGGCATTACACTGGCCTGGGTTTTAATTCAGCTTCTGCGGCTTACAAGCTGAGTTCACCCAGGCTTCCTCCTTACCCAGCTTCGCTATTTAATGTGTTTCATTTCATGCCACTCTCCTCATCCCTCACTACATGTTAGTCACACTGGCACTAAGTGTTTCTCACTTCCTGATGAAGCCCTTGTAACACTCAGGGGCCTCAAGATTACGTCCCTGTGTAAGTGTGTTTTTCAAATAAGCAAAACATCCAATAAACATCCAATAAACAAAATAATTTATCATCCAATAAAAGTAGTTTATCATCCAATAAACAAAAATAATTGAAAACTAACAATTTATTATATTTACAAAACTATCAAAAGATTGATTCCATTGATAATTATTGGCAAAACTTAAAAACCGTTTTTTGATATGTTCATACATGTAAGCACCCACAAACCCCTAAGAAGATATTTCCTGCAGATCTCTTTTCTATTATTCAGAACTCCACCCTGAGTCCCCCTAACCCAGCCTACTCATGCTTTGTCTTACTGCTTCTTTGCCCACACACTGGTAGATGAATTATTTTCCTCTTTGCTAATAACATCACTTTTTGAGTGAAAAACCAGGGACTCTTTGGGCTTCTTCCCTCATCCACTCACTGTTACTGCCTCACAGTAGCCAAGAAGTTCAGCTTGCAGAGACCACGTCCCTTTGATTCTTTTCTCTTTTGTAAGGAGGAAGTGTCCATTTGTTCACCTTTTATTCTTCTACTTCTGTCACACTCATGTGGTCACAGCTCTTTGATGGTTGCACTTTGTTCTTTCCACCTAGAAGTCACACAGATTGTCTTCACCTTCACTGTCCTAATTATGCCACAAGATAGATCCCCAATGGAAATGAAATGTGATCTTTTATTTTTTGAAAAGCATTCCTGGAAGCTTCAGCTGGAATTAACTGTTAAAAACTCTTAAAGTGTTTTGTAATTTTCTTGCACAGCACTAACAATAGTCACGTGTTAATTCCCCCAAACTCCCTTTTTGGAAAACAGCCTGACCAAGGCCACACACTGACTTATTGTGCCACTCCATGGGGCTACAAGTCATTCACAATGTATTCCATGTGAATGGATCTATAGAAAAAAAAAATGCACCCAACCAGTTGAATGGGAAGGAAGCCTATTCAAGATGATTGTAAGAAGGGGAAGAGATTAAACTCAACTCCAATTGAAACAAAAGGCTGGAGAGCTTTGAAGCACTAGGGTGAGCTAGTGGGAAAGTACTGGAAGGTATGAGGGGAAAGGGAGATTGGACAATGTGACTAGGCCATCTGTGTTTGCTAATTGGCACTTTAAGAGGCTCCTACCCTCCCACAGAGATAGGGAGATAGGGGCTTCATCTTTCTTGATGATTACCTCTGGAAGAGATAGCTCTCAGGGCCTTGAAAAAGACTTTCCTGGTGGTAGAAGATTTACATCTCAAAGGAACAGAGAAAGAATTAAAAATAATTCCAAGTTTTCTAATGCAAATGAGCTAAGTAAGGGAGGTGAGACCTATAGTCATGAAGTAAGCTAACTAAAGTTGAGCCAAGCTGAAGGGAATGTGAAAACATCTAGCAGGGCCACCTTGTGACAGGTAGAAATGTCACAGTGTAGCACAATGTCTAACATATAACAGATGCTCAATAAACATTGATTTCATGAGTGGATCTACTTACATTAGGGATGGTAATAATACTGCCACCTAATATTGCCAGGAGGTCTATGTGGATATTCTGTGTAAAGAACTCAACACAGGACTTAAAATATTTTTTTAAACCTTTATAAAATAATACATATATATAGAAAACAGCAAAAACAATCTTAAAACAATTAGGTTGAAAGATCTTTTGCCATCTCCTATTCTAAACCCTGCTCACTTTCCTTTCCCTGTGCTTTCAAAGAGAGATTTACTTTTAGTATGGATCACATTTTAAATTATCCTGAGAAGACCATTCAGTATATTTCATTCACTAACTGAAAAAAGTCATAAAACAAGTCAAAATGCATTATTATCCCAAATGTGTGATAATAATTGTGGGTAGTGTGTGATGGAAATCTAGACAGTTTTAGAAGAAAAACAAAAAGTTGTTATTTAATCAAGCAAAGGTTGAAGAGCTTATTTTTATTGAATTATAGGATTTGTAGTCGAGATTGAAGGCTGAGTTGCACACATGATTTTTTTTCATTTAGCAAAATATTTGATTTATTATTTCATGAAATGTTAATTACTCATATATTTTAAATTAGTTTAAATATGAGCTCCCACATGGGCTGACAGTTGTCTAAATTCTACAGCAAGTATTAATATATGCCATCTGTACCCCGGAATGTTCCCACCACACTGCTTAGTGAAGGAATCTAAAGATTCCTTTCATTAATTCCCACTGGTCCTGCAGGAATTTTTCTGATGCAGTAGGAAGTTGGTTTGTATGACTGGAATCTCATTTTTATAAATATCATTAAACGTGCATCTCATGTAATGAAGTTGTTCCCATATCCTATCTAACAGCCACTCTAACTCTGCCTTGTAATGTTGCCACTGCTGAAAGGGACAGTCAGGAGAGTGATTATGAACCCAAGCTCCAATCTCAGTTCTTCCTCTCACTAGCAATGTGACTCTCTGAGCAAGGATTAGCCTTCCCATGACTCAGTCTCCTCACCTCTAAATAAAGATAATAACAGTAGCAATCTCACAAAAGTACTGGAGAGAGAAAAAGGATACCTAAGCAGTGTCTGGAACACAGTGATAATCCAGAAAATATTAGCTATTATTCTGCTCAAGGAACTCTCACATTGAGTAGACCTGTTCTCAGGCCTCAGTGCAGTGAGCAGAAGGACATAGGTTTATTCAGCAAAAAGTTATCCTTTTTTGAGGACAGACACTCTCATTAAAACTGAATGCTGACACTTTTACCAAATGACAGGATGCTAATGGTTTTTCATGGTGTTTCTTCATTGGTTTCTAGGGAGTGCTTGGTTTCTTTTTCAGAAGGTGTGCTTACGTAGATTACTTCTACACTCCTTACTCTCATCCATGCACTTCAGAAATCTAGTTCTTGTCCTAATAGCCTCCATGAATTCTCGTTCAATTACTGCAGCCCATGGGAAATTCCCCCACTATGAGTGCTATTATTTGGCCTATTATTTAGGGGGTATGTGTGTTGGTTAATTATGTCCTAGCTCATGCTGGCATTTGTACTGGTTTATCCTAAAGTTGCAATATTTTAGGATGTACATGTCTTGTGTTTCTGACTGTACTGTGGGCTCCTTGAAAAATGAGATCAAGTGAGAGTTTTCTGAGCTACACCTGACCAGAGCTGCACAGGAAATGCTTGGGAAGGAGGGAAAAGAAAAGGAGGAAAACAAACTTGAAAACAATCATGTGTGGACCCCTGGCTGGCAAGCAGATGCCTACTCCTGATCCAGAATTTTTGGGGGTGCCAACTTTCATCAAAGACACAGATAAACAGGAATCACAAAAAGACAGGGAGAGGAAAGATAACTTCTGAGATAAAAAACTAGAACAAAGACTTTCCTGTCATGGCATATACTGGGCAAAGATCCAAAGAGTTTTTTAATTAGCCAATTAATTGGTTTACAAAAAAGAAAAAAATATATATATATGTTCATATATATGATCATGTTATAAATGTTTGCATTGTGGGGTAGGATTTACCATTTTTTCATCTTCTGTTTGGCTTTCCTCTCTGATTTTTCTCTCTCCTTCCACCTGCAATAGTCGCTCATATCCACTAATGTAAAGTAAATTCATGCCTATTCACTCAAACCTATGCACACTTATATAGTAAGTGATATATAAAATAAATAAAATGAGATCATATTATATATATATTCATAGATATATATATATTCTACATTTTCTTATTTTTTTCTCAGCTAGTAACTCCTGTAATTTCCTTCTTTTCAACTAATATATTTTCTTTTCTAAGGGTAGAATTTTATTTCTATATTGAGTTATTCATTTAATTTCCATCTTTTGTCATTGCAAATAGTACCACAGTAAATATTCCTATCTGACTTCATATATTACTGCTTTCCTTTCTATGAAAAAGATTTCCACTAATGAGGTTACTGGGTCAAAAGATTTTTGAAAGTTCATTTTTGATAGCTGCCCAATTACTTTTCCAAACTCTTGTAATGCTTTATATTTCCACGAGTAATCTATGAAAGTGCTCCTTATTTTACAATCCCTTCAGGAAAAATGCTGTAACTCTTCATTTTTAAAAAATAGTTCCCCCTTTAAAGTATTTCACTTTATTTTGTTATTCTTTTGGTCATTAAACTTGACCCTCTGAACATAGGGCAGCTTTTCATTATACATATATTCCTAGTCAATTCTCTCATTTCTTATCTTTGTGATTTGTAGCTATTATGTTTATAATATGAAAATTTATGGATAACATATTTTCTTTAAAAATTGTGCTTTTATTATATTAAATTTTGCACTTCTTTATCCTTTTTCACGATGTTAGACTCAAATTTCTAATAGCCTAATATTGGTTTTCCATTTACCTTTTTCTTTTTAAAAATATTTTATTTCTCTTTGTTTGGTATCCTTTTAATTATTTTCTTTAATTATCTACTTTAAATGTGTCTTTTAAATAGTTTATTGCTAAATTTTGCTTTGTGACCTAACATAATAAAAATAAAATCATTGATGTAGAAAAGAAACCAAAATATTTAAAATATTTTTATTCACAGATAAATGATTCTAATGGGAAAAGGTTTTATTATAGTCATTTTTACTTTCTGGGTCAGCTCATAAGGTCTTGTTTATTCTATAAAATATAGGTGGAAAGGAAAGTAGAAAATTGAGGAAAAAGAGATTTGGGAACATGGTGATAACAATTGTACCTGTTTTCCCTCTTCTCTCAAGGTCAACCTAGCTTCCCCTCCTGCATCAGCCTTCTGCTTGACCCCACAGGCAGCTGTGTGCAAGATGGTCTTGAGTTCTATGGTAAAGTGGCCAGATTTAGGGAATAAAAATATAGGATACACAGTTAAATCTAAATTAGATAATCAGCAAATGCTTTCTTTCTTTCTTTCCTTCTTTTTATTTATTTATTTTTTTTTACTGTAAGTATGTCCCATACAATATTTGAGACATACTTACACTAGGTTGGTGCAAAAGTAATTGCAATTTTTGCCATTAAAAGAATGGCAAAATCACAATTACTTTTGCACCAACCTAATAAAAATTATCTCAAACTCATATTTAACTGAGTGTCCTATATTTCTTCAATAACCTTACTCTAGAATCTCACTGCAGGTAACCGGAGTAGCCTTTTCTTCAGGGTGACCTGGGCAAGCACCTGGAGACATTATTTGGGAGCCTTAGCCTAGAAGCCAGAAGTAGTGTATCCTGAGAAGACCCTGACCTTCTGAGGTATATAGAGAGCACCTCTTCAGGAAGGAGGGAAAGATTACCATTTGACAATAACCCTATGTATAACAAGTTTAATTCCCTGGACCCCAAAATGCCTATAGGAACAAAACTATTTAAGAACTTCCATGCCCCTTACACTGTGAAAACCTGAGGAAACCAGGGAACAGATAGATTCCCACCAGGGACACCTTCCAGGTACTTCAGCCGCAAATGGTCAACATGCCTGCTTCTGTATCTGAGATCAGGTTATAGGGGAAAAAAAGCTGGTTGGAACTCTACCAATTGCAAACTGCAACCACATACTCCATCTATTAAGCTTCATCTATTACTATACTTGAGCTAAAGACAGAGGGACTAACCATCTATTTCACCATTCTGTCAGAATGGATAGAACAGATATAAATGACACCTGATAGCCCAAATTTAAAACACTAATAACAAAACTTACAAAAATCAAAATGTAGCACACTAACATCATGAACGTAATTGTTCACAGTTCAACAATTCGGTGGATGAACTGAAGTTGGTGATAACACTAGTGAAACCTGCCTCCCATCTAAGTCATCCTCAATAGTCTAGAAGGTAGAATAGGAGAAAAACACTTCAAAGTGGAGGCACAGGGTAGAAAAAATAATGAGGAAAAAGTGAATTTATTTATTTTTTTGAAACTGAGTATCACTCTATTGCCCAGGCTGGAGTGCAATGGTGCGACCTCGACTCACTGCAAACTCCACCTCCCGGGTTCAAGCAATTGTCATGCCTCAGCCTCCCAAGTAGCTACAATAGCTAGGATTACAGGAGCCCATCACCATGCCTGGCTAATTTTTGTATTTTTAGCAGAGGCGGGGTTTCACCATGTTGGCCAGGCTGGTCTTGAACTCCTGATCTCCAGTGATCTGCCCCCCTCGGCCTCCCAAAGTGCTGGGATTATAGGCATGAGCCATCATACCCAACCTGGAAAAAAGTGAATTTAATATTTAATAATGAGAGCTCTAGAAGATGAATAGGATAGAGGGGGTGCATTAATTATGTCATGGTAGAAGACACTGTCTGAACTGAAGAAAGCTCTAAGTCCACAGATTGAAAGATTGCACTGAATTTCACATTGAATTATGAACAAAGGACATTTATCTAGGAATATCATACTATAAGTAACGGAAAAATGAAGACATTGTCATTGAATATCTAATTTGCATTACCAGGGGCTACAAGTCAGTGGATTGGCATTTAGCATCTACCCCCTGCTGAAAGGAAAGAACTAAAGCTCACAGTAGATTAGATGTAGATCTCCTACTTCATCTGGGTCTTTAGCTTCATAGGTTTGTTTGCAAGCCGACACGCTGGGTCTTTTACTCAACCAGAGACTTCTGCCTGTGTCTCCCTCAGTGCCCTTTGATAAGATATCTGTTTCTCCTATGGGCCTTTGACTGGGCCATTCTCCAAACTTTAGACTCAAACAGAAGACTTACCTGTGCCTGCATTAAAGCTATTTGTATATGTGATTTCCGATTGAAATGTAAGAACAGATCATCCTGTGATTCCCCTCATCTCAGCCATCCTTAGTTTTCTTCCATATTGTACTTCAAGCCTCTCTGACCTGAACGTGCCACTATTCACCTATCTTGTAATTTTGTAGAAAATAGGCAAATTACTGCTGATTAGAGAATATTCCCTCCACTTGGCTCTTGTTTAAGTAACCATTTCCCTGGAAGCTCTATTATGTTAAATGCTGCTGATTTTCCAAAATCTTTGGCTTGGGAGATGATCAAAAACAACCTTGCTCCCCAGTGCTTTTCCAGTCAATTACTCCTCTGCTCTCCTGTATCATCCCCGCTCCTCTGACCCTCAGCCATATGGCTACACTCCCCATTCTCCCACCTTGTCCCTTTCAATATCTGACCTCCTGGTCACTCCTCTCAAATTAGTTGAATATTTTAGCATCTGGCTCAAAGTTCTAACTCCAAAAATATTTAAACCTAAAGAGTCATTTCTATAAAAGCATTTTATTATATTCTGTTAACATTTTTATGGTTTTTCAAAAGATATGAAACTACTTTCAATTATAGCTTCTGTGAAAGTAAAAAATTCATTCATCTTCATTTTACTCCAAATATTGCACTAAAAGCTTAAAAAAAAGTACACCTGATGTTCATGTCTCTGTTAACGACTCTAAAAGTAAGAATTTACTGACAGGCAAGCATTGATTAATACAAGATACGAGATAAAAATGCAACTTTCTGATGAACACCAAAGGAGACAAAGGAGACAAAAAGCCTAAGTTCTGGAAATAAGAGTGCAAAAACTGAGAAAGTGATGAGTTTGTTACTGAAAATGTGTAAACATGAAGCTTTCCCTACTTTTCCCAGGGCTATTTGTTGGTTTTCTCAGAAGTTGATCTATCGGATGCGTTGACTAGTAAAAGGAACCAATGAATTTATGCAGCTTCATCTCTTTTATCACTGAATTTTTTGTGTGCTTTATCCTTTTTTGTTCTTAAACCTGGCTTTGTACCTCTAGGCAGGAATCTAAAACCCTAAAGAATAGAGATATGATTTTGCATTCTGTCTTGTGCACTTATTCACTTCCCTTTTTCTATCTACTGCCTTCAAATCTGACCAAGAGGATTTCATAATTTTTTTTTTTTTTTTTGAGACAGAGTTTCACTCTTGTTACCCAGGCTGGAGTGCAATGGCGCGATTTCGGCTCACCACAACCTCCGCCTCCTGGGTTCAGGCAATTCTCCTGCTCAGCCTCCTGAGTAGGTGGGATTACAGGCACGCGCCACCATGCCCAGCTAATTTTTTGTATTTTTAGTAGAGACGGGGTTTCACCATGTTGACCAGGATGGTCTCGATGTCTTGACCACGTGATCCACCCACCTTGGCCTCCCAAAGTGCTGGGATTACAGGCGTGAGCCACCGTGCCCGGCCGGATTTCATAATTTTTAAGATTACAGTTCTATCTACTTCAAGTACATACTGATTCATTCTCAAGATTAAAAATAATGGCCAAGTGCGGTGGCTCACACCTGTAATCCCAAAACTTTGGGAAGCCAGGGTAGGTGGATAACCTGAGATCAGGAGTTCAACACCAGCCCAGCTAACATTGTGAAACCCCATCTCTACTAAAAATACAAAAATAAAAAATAAAATAGCCAAGCATGGTAGCTTGTGCCTGTAGTCCCAGCTACTTGGGAGGCTGAGGCAGGAGAATCGCTTGAGCCTGGGAGATCGATGTAATGAGCTGAGATCGCACCACTGCACTCCAGCCAGGGTGACAGAGTGAGACTCTATCTCAAATTTAAAAAGTAAAAATAAAAATAATTATAACTTTTGTGGGAGTTCCAGGTTTGGAGAACAATGGCTGTTGCCTAATTTCACATATAACCAAACATCTTTCTCCCACCCCAAAAATGACTCCCCTTAAAATCAACCATAAGAGCAAATAAATCACACAAAACCAATACTTTCAGCATTTTGGGGAGACAGAAAATGCAACTTTACAATTACCTAAGGTTGGAAAAACCAAAACAAACAACAACAGAAAAAACGATTTCTAGTGGCTCTCCCACTGCTCACTCTGGGCTACAAATGTGCAGATGTGAGAACAGAGGAGAAAAGACTAACAATTCTCCATTTGTTAAGAGCAGATGAGAGCAAAGAACTGAGAAAAAACACAGGCAAAATCATACTCAGAAAGAATATTTGCAAAAATAAATGATAACATACTGAATATGCTTTAGAATGTGGTAGTCCATGAAATAACCACAGGAAAGGAACTTGAAAGTGTAGAGTACCAGAGGTGGCATCCTTGAAGATGCATCAGTTCCAGAACAGAATTAGATATATAAATAAGGATGCAGTCCTTAAAGATGAAACAGTGAAAGGAAAGTAGGAAATAAGAGGACAAAATCAAGGGTAGTGCAGAAGTGAAAAAGTAACATGATAATCTACTCAAGGATGAGAGTCATTCAACAAAAGATGACTGGAAAAATGTGGACAAAGCAACTCATGGTGAGCATTTCATAAGTATTTCTTATATTTAACTAAAAGTAACCTAAGGATGGGCTCATTAGCAGAATGTATATGCATGCATGTATGTAGGTATGTGTGTGTGTTTGTATGTGTGGGTGTGTGTGTGTGTATATATATATATATATACATATGTGTGTGTGTGTATATATATATACACACGTGTGTGTGTGTGTGTGTGTGTGTGTATATATATATATACACACATATGTGTTTGTGTTTATTTGCAGGTATGCATATGTATTTGTATACATGCTCATATTTCTTTTTTTTCTTTCTTTCTTTTTTTTTTTTGAGATGGAGTCTCACTCTGTCACCCAGTCTGGAGTGCAGTGGTACAATCTTGGCTTGCTGAAAACTCCACACCTCCCAGGTTCAAGCTATTCTCCTGCCTTAGCCTCCTGAGTAGCTGGGACTATAGGTGTGCACCACCACACCCAGCTAAATTTTGTACTTTTAGTAGAGACAGGGTTTCATCATATTGGTCAAGCTGGTCTTGACCTCCTGACCTTGTGGTCCACCCACCTCAGCCTCCCAAAGTGCTGGGATTACAGGTTTGAGCCACCATGCCCGGCCCATGCCCATATTTCATAGTTCTACCTCCTGAAAGGAACAAGAAGCAATGACACTCCAATAGTAATGAGCACAACTCATGCTCAGATTTTCATCTCTAATACATTTTCCACTAAAAAGAAGTAAAACTCCTAAGAGGCTATTTCCAGGGCTGGGGTAGGCTAAGTACAAGAGAAGCTAGCAACAACTTGATAGGACAGCAAGTAAAGAATTAATGAAATCTAAATTTATATGTGAATATATATTCATATAACTATTTTGTATGTTCAAAACTATTTCCCCAAAAAAGTTTTTAAATTTAAAAACAAAAGACTTCTTAAAGTGTACCAGTGACCTCAACTTTCTATTGGGAAATGGAGTTAATATTTTGTAAAATGCTTGAATAAACCATTCATGCCCCTGATTAGTGTTCAACATCTGCATTGTAAAAAGTTTGTAGACCTCTTCTGGTCAACTAGAAGAAGAGAAAGAAAAATAACATCAGATATCATATGCCATTCAAGGACTTACATGTAAGATTGTAAGGAATACTAATAATTAAGTTTTTGAAGATAGTATTTTTCATTGATGTCTCCTTTGCTACCTATTTTGGTTAATGCCAAAGCGAGAGCCCAGAGTTTATTTTTTAAAAAAAAGATGTCAAAGAAATGTTAAGGAAATGTCATTTATTTCTCTGAAGCTAGGACCCAGACTGGAAAAAAAAAGATGATGTTTTCTTCAATATCTTAATTTGAGAGATGTATAGCTGTCTCCTCAGAAATGTCCTTATAGGTCTGAAGTCCTTTTAAAAAAATCAAATAGTTTGAATAAGCCAGAGCTCAATTCATTCATTTTCAAGCATTATTTTCATAAACTTTCCTTTTAATGACAAACTGTTTTTTGTTTTATTTTGTTTTTTTGTTTTAGGATATTCTTGGCAAAATACCAAATTCTTTGAAGATTCCTGAAGAAATATTTTAAAACCACTCAATACAGCATGAAGCTTTGGTGTGGCTTTATTAGAGTCTTACACGTATAAAACTTGTGCATTCTCAGATCTGTATGCCACAGTTTTTTTACCATCAGAACTGCAAGTATTCTGTGCTGTGTTACAATGACAAGAGTCACGTAATAGTAAAATAGGAATTTTCCCTTGATAGCAATTTTACTTTATGATTAATCAACTTTTATATAACATAGTAATTTTAATTAAAATAGGCAGGCATAATGTCATGTATATACAGAGATCAAATCTAAGGATGCCTTTGTAATTCTCCTGAGTTGTTCTTTACAATGGCTTTGATGTTATTTAGTGGTTCCTGTTATCTGATGTGTTTGAACTACAAGATAGCATTGACTTACATGGTTTAGTACATTTAATAATAAATCACTTTCGAGCCACCATAATTTTAAAGAATCTTGAAACAATGAAAGATTTCTGCAGGGTAGGATGTTTTAGAGTATATTTCCTTTCTATTAAACAAAATTGTCTGCTATAATTCCCAACAATTTGAAAACACAAATCCTAAAAAGCACAGAAATTGCTTCCCTGTTCAACCCCTTCTTGCAACTCTCTTATAGTTCCCAGGATTTAAATCTCTCATTGCTGAGGATTTGGTTACCAGTTCAGATATTTATTAATTAAACTATGACTAGAGTTGGCTAAGTTCTTGGAGAAAAAGAAGCTCTTCTTGAGACCTGATGCAAATATTAGGAGCTAGGACAGAGTATGCTCCTGGCAATTTACAAAATCTAAGATTGCTGACCGTCTTAGAAACAAAAAGCAAAAGCAACTAAAGAATTTGTCATATGTCATTTTTAAAAGTGGCATTTGACAGAGATGCATATGTTATGAGACCAAGTTGTGCTCATTGACTATCAATAATAATGTTTACCTTCTAGACACATTAAGAATATACTTTAAAACCAGATTATTCAATCATAGTTAGAAGCATGGTGCTACTAAGCTCATACTTTGCCTTTAAATGTACGCATTTCTAAGCCACTCAGGAGATTATTATCTATACTAACATTTCTCAAACTGGGTTTACTAAAAAGCCTATTTGGCAAGGACAAAAAGTTCAATATAAATTTCAGCAATGTGTAAATATGACATCATTAAAACTTTGGCCAATATCATATTCTGAATTATCCTACGGTAGTGTAATTTGCATAATACCTCTTTGAATAGTAAAGACTCAGAGAATAACTGCAGTTAAAAAGAGACCTCTTTAACTTTGTTTAAAGAAGGCCAAATGTTATGGGTTTATGTGAAGACATCTTTGGGACAAGATCTATACCATATGACCCGTTCTACCCCAATATTAGCTCAATAGTTGGTTAAATTAACATTCTACAGAGAGGTTTGGGTGTAAAGATTCCAAAGTCTTCAATGAATGCCTGTTCCAGTATGAAATCATTGCAAACCAAATTATTTCTTACAGTGGATTCTCTCACAACAAAAAAGCACCTTCTTTTGTTTTAAATTTCATAAGTGTGAACATCAGAGCAGGGCCTAATGTTATAAATATGTTACATTTTTCTTTTTCAGTTGGAGTGGACATGAGAATGTAAGTCACAGACCTCCAACAACAGGAATCAAGATTGATGACAAGGGAACTTCAGCTGCTATTTTTGGAAATCCAGCATCACATTTGGGCTTAGGAGATGTTGTGTCCAGTAGCTTCTCCCAGTCAATGACTGATTGCTGCAGAGAGTCTAAGGCAGGTCAGAGGCTGGGAGCCATAGATCTTTGTCTGTTGACTCTCTGATGACCTTGAAGAACCTCAGTAGACAACATAGCTGACCAGGATACTTCCACCTACCCTTCTCTCCTACACTTGGTCAGATTTGCATTGTAGTCTCAAGGCTCTCCCAGTCTTTCCTGGCTTCCTCCATATTTTCTCTCACAGGTTTTCACCCTAACAAAATTCTTGCACATTTAATCACAACATAGCATCTACTTCTCAGAGGACCTAGACTAACACAAATGGTACTAGGAGTGGCCAAAGAAGACGAGCAGTGATATGAAGATTTAGAACTATTTCATCCTTTACCTGGCAGATGAAGAAGACCCTATCCTGATTGGTAAATGGGGTGTAGGTAGCCACTGACACACCATGGCAGGATATTTGCTAAAGATGTCACTAAGCACCTTCTCTTGTTTTAAATTTCCTAAGTGTGAACATCAGAAGAAGAAGATCCTATCCTGGTTGATAAGTGGGTTTTCTAAGAAAAAGTACTCCTGGAGGGGATTTCTGTGTCAGATGCAATAATGCAGGCATTTGAAAATTATGGGAATAATACCTGTGAAGAGAGCCAAGTTGGCTGATTACTATAAAGTTGAATTGATGACAGGCAGAAAGATAATGAGAGGTAGAGAGCTAATAACAAACACATAATGGTTAAGTGTGGGAGTCAAAAAGACATCATGGTAGCTTACAAAGATGCTCTTCTCTCCTGCAGTGAAAGGGCAGACACAGTTGAGTGGCAAACTGAAGACCTAACTGCTAGTACTGCAACCTCAAGAGACATTTGAGTGCTCAGCTCAGACCAGTTTGTTACGTGAAGAAAAAAGACCTAGTGGGAGAAATCTGGGTTCCCAAAACATAAGGCAAGATAATCTAGAATGGAAACCTTTGCAAATGTTTATTCTGTAATCAACGGTGAACTCTATAGGATAGCAGATGGCCCACACATTGTCAGTAAAAGCTAGCATGTCCACTGTGCTAGCAGGTGCTGAAGAAATCTCTCCTCAACAAGGCAACAAGTGGCTTAGGAGCTGCCCCCACCTCCAATCTCCATTCCAGCTTGCCAGGGCAACAATTAGGATTAAATTCCATGAAAAATCCTGCTGGGGATGTGCTGGGTCTGATTGGGATGAGGGGGAACATGAAGGAGAAACTATACACTTCAAAAGTTGCAACATATATATATATATGTACAAAATATATATACGAAATATATATATATATATATAGACACATGCACTGATAGGCACTAGAAGAGTGTTCCTAGGATTGGATTTTAGATGTACTTGATTTAGAGACCAGAATGTAAGACTGAATAAACAGGAATTCATTGACTTGAGGTCATTTTCTTAAGACACATGACCCAAAAGGACATGAAGATCTTTATCCTGGAATGGCTCTTAGAATCCTGGGGAAAAAATGATGGCCAACTCACAGTGTAGCAAAAATGCCTTTCTTGTAGAAGAAGGAACAAAAAGGCAGAAGGAAGTGGGCATGCTAGAATGGATGTATTAAGTAAGGCAAGACTCACCAGAGGATGATGTTTCACAAAAGGACTCAAAGGACAATACATCCACCAAAACCATCAGAATACACAGGTGAGATAGCAGCAGCAACACTAAGAAGTTTTGTGGTAGTTATCCTCTGTAGGATATGGTAGGTTTCAAAATCCATGATGGTAGGTCACAAAGCTGGGTTCATTTGGATGTATCATGGGCCCTCTGATATAATCAAGGCCAGATGATAGGGCTTGATTTCTGTGATGGCTAATACTGAGTGACAATTTGATTGGATTGAAAGATGCAAAGTATTGATCTTGGGTGTGTCTGTGAGGGTGTTGCCAAAGGAGATTAACATTTGAGTCAGTGGGCTGGGAAAGGCAGACTCACCCTTAATCTGGGTGGGTAGCATGTAATCAGCTGTCAGCATGGCCAGGATATAAAGCAGGCAGGAAAACTTAAAAAGGCAAGACTGGCTTAGCCTCCAGCCCACATCTTTCTCCCATGCTGGATACTTCCTGCCGTCAAACACTGGACTCCAAGTTCTTTAGTGTTGGGACTTGGACTGGCTCTCCTTGCTCCTAAGCCTGCAGGCAGTCTATTGTGGGACCTTGTGATCAGGCGAGTTAATACTTAATAAATAACATACACACACACACACACACACACACACACACACACACACATATATATATATATATATATATATGTTCTGACCTTCTAGAGAACCCTGATATATACAACTTCCAAAAGCCAGGAAGTCATAATTACCAGGAGGACATGCAAAGTCAGAAGTATAGTCAAAAAAGTTAACTGCAAGATATTGTGGATGTAAGAGCAAAATAGGCAGGCACTAATAAGATGCTTAACATATACAACAAAAAAGATGAAGGAGGAGGAGGAGGAGGAAGAGAGGAGAAGGAAGACAAGAAGGAAGAATGGAGAGCCAGAGAGAGTGAAGATGATCATACAAATACAAATCATAATCCCTCATTTAGTTCCCGGATATGAACCAAGACCAAAGAGGTACCTGGATCCCTAGGAGAAAAGACCCTGCAAGACCATGACAAGCTTATAGCATGACAATTCCCCAACTGTTCCACAAAGGGTTCTATTTATTGAGCGAGTGTACACAAGAAACAAAGGAAATAACCAAACATTTTCAGGATTATTTGACACAGTGTCTGAGTTTACTTTGAACTGAGAGATCCAAAGCACCATCGTGGCTCAAAATTAGAATGGGGACTGCTAGGGGACAAGTAGTGATGGCTAAAGTCCAGTCCTATTCTATGGGGAATAAAGAAGCTGGGGGAATGACTAACGAGTGGGTCTATAGAAGGGAAAGTGGACCCAAGTGGGAATATATATTGAGATTCCTAGGCAGTGGCCAATGGCCTGGCTCTCTAGTAAGAATCATAAAAGGAAAGGGACCAAAGATCAGAGACAAAAAATTCTGAGCTAGAGACATGTGAATTGACAAATGTGAGTAGGTACCAAGAGGAACGATCTTTATATCACACATGAATGTCCATCAAAAAGTACCCACCCTGTGGCAATGCACAGTGGCTCACTCCTATAATCCCAGCATTTTGGGAGGCTGAGGTAGGTGGATCACTTTAGGCCAAAAGTTCAAGACCAGCCTGGCCAACAAGGTGAAAACCCATTCTTCTAAAAATATAAAAATTAGTCAAATGCGGTGGCAGGTGCCTATAAACTCAGCTACTCTGGAAGCTGAAGCAGAAGAATTGCTTGAATCCAGCAGGCAGAGGTTGTAGCAAGCCTAGATCATGCTACTCCCCTCAAAAACAAACAAAAACTATCCACTCTAAAAGAGGCATTGAATAACCCACTAACAGCAGTAGGACTCCTCTGATATCTAACTCTGACTTGAGTCCAACTCGACAACCTTACCAAACATTCCTAAACTGCAGTCAAAGATGTTTCCGCCCAACCTTCCTTATGTCTCCTTCACACAGGGTCAGATTTGCATTGTGGTCTAAAAGCTCATCCAGCATTCTCAGGCTTCCTTCATATAGCAGGATCACCTAGCAGTTGTTTCCTCTAATGAAACGTTTGTATCATTAATCTACCTTGGTGTCTGCTCTCAGAAGATTCAGTCTAACACGATTACACTTTTCTCTTGTAATTATAGCCTCGATAGTGAAATCTCTTTCATCTCCTCTCCTACTAAACGCTTTTCTTTCACTAGGCAGCTTGATTTTCTTTGCTCCTTCTACAATTCTAACTCAATTTTCACCAGGTTTGGTTTATCTCATCCCCAGATTCTTTGGGGGAAAAAAAAGAGTTTCTGTAAGATGCCCACACCACAGCTGAATATTATTTTTTTAAATAAAATATCCTAAAAAGAAATGCTATGAAATTTAAACAAGTTTTATACTAATTTGCAAAAACTTCAAGTATCATTGTGTTATTCTTTTTCTTCTTTTCTTTCACTTCTTTTAACTTGGGAGTTACTGTTGGCATCTTTAAGCCATGTCTTCCCAGTGAAAACAATTGTAAAATACACATTAAATCAAAATTTTTGAGTAGCACACCCAGTCTTGCTAACTAAAAGTAATTCAGCAAGACAGCAAAAAGCAAAATAGTAGGAAAAAAAAATTTCTTCAAAGCCCTGACTTCCCCCTACTTTTCCTTTTACTATCAATGCTTCCCATTTTTTAAAACAAAAACTATGTAATTTTTATGTTAAAAACAAGGTACAGATCAAAGTATGAGGAGAAAATACCATTTGATCCAGCAATCCCATTAATAGTTCTATTATATCTAATTTTTCAAATGATCCTGAGTGAAAATGACAAACCGTAAGTGAAGGTACCAGTGCAAAGTAAGAAAGTTTCATTGAAGGTGCTGAAACCATTGTAGTTACCTGTTCTCTTCAAAGTTAGCATGAGAGATCTGTGATCATCAGGCACATTGTTGAGGAGGAACTCTTTCAACAGTCAGAACTCTTTGAATTACTTTATCCTGAGAAAGTTAGCAAAATGAAAACTCTTCCGCTCACCCACCTTCTCTGTAAAATGTACCAGACTGACTCACTTTTTGCTGATAGTGGGCTTGTTTTATTCATGATGAAAATTAATTATGGATAACAGATGTTAACAATGAATCAGAAAGGGCATTCACCATTTAATTTATTAAGAGGAAGCTGTTTTCCTAGAAGCTAAATTCTCTACAGTATTCTTACTATAAAAGAAAAACATTCAGGAGAACAGAAATGTATTATGACACCAATTCAGAGGGTCAGGCCTAACATAACTATCTTGGAGGTTTAATTCTTTTTTAATGTTCTTGTATTATTTTGAAATTATATTTTAGAGGCACATTTTATCTAAGATCCTGCCAACTTTACCTAATAATTACTTTTATAGTAGATTCTTACCACATTTCTAAAGAAGCAAATGATTTGGTATTTGATATTTTCTTAGGATGCTAAAATAATATATCTTTGAAATTTGGTAAATTTCTTTTTTTAGAACCTATTTACATGGGATCAAGGTGGTTCTGATATAGAAGATAGATATAAAGCTTCCCACTTCTCAATATTATATGAGGCATATGCGTTTAATTAATTTAATTAAGGGATTTAACCCCTCTGTCTCATCTTGCAAGACCCACACAGGCTACACCTGTTCCAGGAAGCCTCTTCTGACTCCAAAATCCATTGGCAAGTTTCTTTTCTTTTTTTGCTGAATCCCTTTTTCTACAATCACCCAGAATAATTATTGTTTATATCATTCTTCTCCACTGAAAGACAAAGCTCATGGTGCATCTTTAAATTTCTAGTGTTTAATCAAAGTCTGGTCACAGTAGAGAAGTTTTAAAGAATCAGTAAGTAAAGAAATATTTTTGTGTTAATTCTAAACCATTTTAGAATATTAGCTGGCTTACGTGTATTTTGTATTTGTTTACAGAAACTCAAAGAAAAATAAACTGTGCCATTCACCTTGGTAAGAAGTTTTACATTGGGTAGGAAGAGAAAATGAAAATGAGAAAGGCTTTTGTAAATTTAAATTTTAAACATATACGTAATGAGCACTTACTAAAAGTCAGGCACTATTCTAGGTGCTGGGAATGTAGGAGTTATGATACAAGCAACCACTTGCTCCGACCTACCTCAGATGATTATTATTAATCTTTATCAAAACAAATAGGGTGACCTTCATTCCACCTTTCCCAAGGGTTGAGCTATATAAGTCAAGCTTGTCAGAGGATAACTTGATGTCTTAGGCAAAAAAGTTGCCTTAGCCGGCATGGTGGCTCATGCCTGTAATCCCAGCACTGTGGGAGGCTGAGACCATTGGATCATTTGAGGCCAGAAGTTCACGACCAGCCTGGCTAACATGGTGAAACCCAGCCTCTACTAAACGTACAAAAATTACCCGGGCGTGGTGGTGCACACCTGTAATCCCAACTACTGGGGAGGCTGAGGCATAAGAATTGCTTGAACCTAAGAGGCAGAGGTTGCAGTGAGCTGAGATGGCACCAATGCACTCCAGTCTGGGTAACAGAGTGAGATTCTGTCTCAATAAAAAAATTGCCTTAACACAACTTGAGAAAATTATATATTTTGGCAACCAAGATCCTTTTTGATGATTTTCATGGCTATAGTTAATAAGTCTGAAATTTGCTACTTTCTGTTTTTCTATCTAGAATTGTTATTTCTAATTCCATTAGTTGACTTTCACAGGACAAGTAAAATTAGCATTCCTGGGGAAAGAAAACTGGCACACAGAGTGTCTGTGAAAATAAGTGCCATATGATTTTACAATTTTTAATAACAAAATAAATTACTGAAAGCTAAAAGATTTATTCCTGCTCTTTTTAACGGAGAAAAAAAGGCTGAAAGGCCCAAATTCATGCAGCAATTAAAAAAATTGATCTCTATGTGGCTCTATGATATTTTTTTACATAACTGGTATGAATATTTATAAAAAAATAGCTGTTTATTACTATATAATTTATGTCACAGTGATGAACTTCCTTCAGATGGCTGGAAAGTTGTGCTCCATCAGCATGCTGGTCTAACCTATACCGCCTGAGAGCCTCATCCTCTGACCAAATCATCCACACTCCACCTACCTAACTCTTCCTTACCTTACTCTATTGACCCTTGATATGTGTCTTCCCAGTATGTGCCCTCATACATTTCCCCTACAGGTACAGTTTTTTCTTTCTTTGTTTTCTACTTAATTACAGTCCAACCACTATACTGACCTGGCCAAATCTTTTTTTTCCTCCAAGTTCAGCTCAAATTTCCCACCTATTTTCCTAGCATACCAGCTGAAATTTATTCCTCTCCTCCAGTTTTCCAGTTCCCTATTTTAACTTGTGTAACATGCTTCAGCTGGGTAAACTAATGATACATATTTCCACTGAAAAACAAGCTTCCTGAGGCAAAAACTGTCACTCAGAACTTTTTGCAAATGCTCTATAATTATCGGTTATATTTACCTAAAATAATATCATTTTAATCTTTGGAAGAACTTAAGCCTATCAGCAATCTAGTTAGAGTGCCGGGATCACTCTAAATTTTTTCTGATAATATATATAGATATCTCAGAAATTACATATTACAAGTAATTATATGTATATTATAAATATATTACAATTATATGTATAGCATGGAATATATATATAAATATATATTACAATTCAAAATCATTATGTCATTGGAGTATCCACTCAGATACCCGAATATATAATAGAATGTTAAACGACCCTTCCTGGGAATTGGCTGGTAAGACCCAAAGGCAGGGCCAAAGAAAATTTAAGCACCTTATATTCTAAAAGGAGAGCAAATAATTGGAGCCGTAGACCTCCCCTTGGATTTTCTAGAAGTTAGCAGAATCCACTTTGCTAGACTCAACCACCTCCAGTGCACCTTCCTACTGAGGTAGGAGATCAGCAGGACTTGTTTCCCAAGTATCAGTCACAAGATCCCACTGAACAAACAGGATCTCATCAAAACAGGATGCAGCAAAAAAAGTGGCCAATTCCAGCTAAAGCCATGATGGCAATAAAAGCAACCTCTAGTTGCCCTCACTGCTCATTATATGCTAATTGTGATGAATTGGCATGCTAAAAGAAACTGCCATCAGTACTAGGACAGTTTACAGATGTGATGGCAATATCCGGAAGTACCTTGTATGGTTTAATAACAGGAGAAAACTTTGGTTCCAGGAACTCCCAACTCCTTTTTTTAAAACTCATGAATAATCTGCCCCTTATTTATCATATAATTAAGGAATAGCCTTAAATAAAGCTAGCCAGTTATTCATGAGAACTGCTATTATTTTTTTTTCTATGGAAAAAGCAGCCGTTTCCCTGTACTCTGTGGCTCTAATAATCTTGCTTTTGTTTTGCTCTGTCAGCTCACTCTTTAGTTCTTTCCTGGGCAAAGCCAAGAACCCTCCTAAGCTGAGCCCCAATTCTGGGGTTTTGGGATAACTTCGTGATGACCATGAAGGGACTAACAAGCTATAGGGACCTGAGTGAGACTCTCGCCCAGTCTCCAAATTAAAATCAATTACAGATGAGTGTCCCCTTTATTCCCCCTTGGAATCATGGTCTTGCCTTTAACTGATTTACTTTGTCTTTCGCTCCCTTTTCTTTCCCTTTACCTTTTCAGGTGTACCAGGAAACAGGAATGATCCTCTGGCCTGGTAGTCAATTCACTGTCTCCCTTCATCTGAGTTCCCAGGATGGAAGCACACCTGTCTGGCCATATCCTTTGTAATCTGCTTTGCTGCCCTTTCTCTCAGATGTTTTCTCTTTAGTTTCCAATGATCAGCCATTTTGTTTTTCCATTCTTAGTGCCTAAATGCATGCTTATGCTTATTTTGTTTCTGCATTTGCAGTCTTTGCTTTAGCAACTGGGCTTTTGTTTTTCTATTCTACGTAAGGCAGGACACTTTTCTTATTTGTTTTGAATTATTTGTTATTTTGAGATGTTCCCTATTGTTCTGACACTGAGGCACTAGAGTCACACTGTTCTATGCTCTATCTTCTGTGTTGTGTGCCTTTAGGGTTCACAGTTGGCCACCCCAGATGCTCCAGCTTTTTTGAGATTTGGTGTGGGGACCCTCATTGGCTGACTCTTGGATGCTCTGCATCTTGTGGCATTTGGCGCAAATGGATTTGTGGATCCTAGATTTGGGTCGGTGATTGCATTAGGAGCCAGTCTCAAATTCGTTTTGCTCTTATTAGAGACTGAAACACCTTTTGTTCTCTGTCAGTTTTCTCATTCCGCACTATTCAGCAACCTCTTCTAGTTTGTCCTAAAGTCAGAACTTCCTCTTTTCTGCAATGGCTAGCTACAGGTTTCTTCTTGTCTGTTTCTCCCTCTGCTCAAACTGAAAGCCTCAAATGAACTTCCTTGCTCAAGCCCATTTTTCTGGGGTCCTGGAGCCCTGACATGACAGATGACTTCCTGCAGCAGCAAACAAGTGGCAACTTGAACACTTTTTTTCATGTCTTCACTGCTGGGTGAGTTATTTGGCAGCTTGGGGCCATCAGAGGTACCCCTTGAGCAATGCTCTTTACCCCTTCCCTCCTCTCTTTCTCCATTCACATTTGCTGCTGTGGTATTCCCTTTTCCCTACCTTCCTTTCCCTTTCCTTTCCTTTTCTTTTGTCCTCTATTATTCTACCTCTATTGGTCTTGTTCATGCAGAACTGTGGGTTAAAATCCCACCCAGGGACACCTCAGTCAGGTTAGAGTGGCTGTCTCTATCTCTCCCTCTTATAGAAACAAAGGTAAAGCTACCCTTTATCCCCCAGCCCCCTTCCCCTTCCCTCCTTCTCTTTTCTTCCTTCCATTTATAATCATCTCCTCCTCTTCTGCAACTGAATTATAAAAGAGAAATAAAAGGTTCTTTAAAATCAAAACTGCCATAAAGATGATTTTAACCAAATTATAATCTACATCTCTCCTTGGATTACCTATCAGAGCAAACAAATTTTAACCATGTAGACAGCTGTTAATCTTGTCAGAAATAATTCATATCCAGACAACTTCTATAAAGTGGTGAATTTATATTGCTATCTTACAACTAGAACTTTGAGGTAAAAGTTATTGGCTCTTTTTGTGCATGTGTATATATGTTTAGATATTTTTATGGGTATTTACATGTATCATGCTATGTGTTGTGTCTAGCATGCTATCAAGTTGGATTATAAGTCAGTAAGTACATTTAAATTAAACAAGTCCAAATGCTTTTCAATTTCACATAAATCTTTAGTAAAGCTGCTTTTAAAATTATTGATAAGAGGAGAAATGTCTTCAGAATTGTATAAATAATACCAATATAAGATAGTTGGTTCAATGAAAATACCAAATCTTCTGAGTTATCAGCAAAATGCCTGTGTGTTCAATTTTGATTCTTATTTAGGTGTTTACCTAATGTTCTGACCATAAAAATATTTCCAGGCTAATTGCCTGGAAATAACTTTGAATGATATCTAGTTTTGTCTAATATCACAGTTTTCATAATTTCAATAAACTATTAAAAAATAATTATTAGGTAAATATAGTGAGATTAAAGCTTATAAGTGAATTTCTGGTTTAATTTAAAAACCTTAAAATGGTTTTGGATGCTTCTTGGATATCTGTATCTTTTATTATAAGAAAGGGGTATTATGTGGGAATACATGTTTTTACAAATTATGAAATGAATCTCATCTATAAAATGCTAGTATCTGATGGGAAATACAGAAATTCTTCCTTCCTAGGCTTATATAAAGTGTACCAAAAAAGATGTGTTCTTATTGAGAAAAAGAATAATTTTGTCTAATTCACAAGTTATCAAAAGGTTTATTCAAATTATGAACTTCAAAAGATTATTTATCTATTTATCAAAGCTATAAAAATGAATCACCAAAATATTGTAAAATATTTTTACAGCTTCCAGTCAGGTCATGGACTCAAGTATCACCACCTCTGGCCTCTAACTCTTTGAATAAGCTTTATCAGGTACTATTACTAATCCTTACACTGTTAAATTACAAAGATTTGACTCCTGGGTACACATATCACATCTAGAGGAGACACCCACTCCTTCAAGTGTCTGACACAAAAGTCAAGTTAACCAAAGCCTCATCTCTAGACCCAGGCAAAGGGAACAATCAAAGTAAACTGCTTTCATGAAACACAACAAGCTTGTATTCACTTAATAGTTTTGCCATTTATCTGAATTAACATAATGTATTCTGTGCTTGATACTAAATAATTTAAAATTTTAGCTACCTCTGAGCATCGTTTACTGTCATTCTCAAAACTAGGCAGGGCATATGACATTTTTGTTTGGAATGTTGTTAATTCTTTATGTTTTATTTTAAATCCAAAATTTAAAACTATTCATTTCTCCAGGCCTAGGTGTTATCACATAAGATTAGAAGAGACAATTTGAAGAGATAAAATTAGTTATGTATGTTATTTTATGATGGTTGTATATGTCCTTAAGTAGACCTTTAAAAAAAAGCCCACCATTCTAGTCCAATGATAAAGACGTAACAGAATTTGGCTGAGCCTCCCAGACCCAGGTTTGGCTCCTTGAATGGCAAATAAAATTTCTGTGAGTTACAAGCAATTCTGTAACCTTACTTCTTGGTCCTTTGTTTTTGGCTCTTATGTTGATTAAAACATTTTAAGGGTTAATAAGTACCTGCCCACTTCCATTTCTGTCTGGCCTAAAACACTTAATTAGCTATAAGTTTTTAAACTCTAAGTCCCTTGGCCATGTAGGTGCCCTGAGGAACATGATGAAGCTGGGGCAGGTAGCATACCACCCCAGCATTGATATGGGACAAAATAAAAGCTTGGCTAGAGGCACTATCAATGGGGAGTTTAAATATAAAATGAAAAATAAAATCCTAAGCCCCTCAATAGATGGAATGGATCCCCTGTCAGCCAAGAGGAATTCCTCCTCCAAAAAAATAAAAATATGAAAAAGTTCAGGCCACAACGGGAAGCCAGGCAGAGGGTGGTGGTCAGACCCATCTCACTGTGCCTCCTCCACTTGGAATTCTACACATATTTATGCTGATGGTATCACCAATTATAATCCTTCATCTTCTGTGGAGTCTTAGTTCCTTTACAAACAACGATGTCCTTCTCAACTCCCATAGCTTCTTCCCATATTAATGGTGTTGCTTTAAATTATTACTTTCCCCCCAAATTCTTATCCCATTCATGCTTAAACCAAAGTTCCCCTTGAATAACACAGGTAAGAAGGATGACTATTGACTATCCTTAATAACTCCTGTCCTATATGGATTTATGTTCCCCAGTGGATACCTGTGGCTATGTAGATACTCATTAAATCAGTCAGGCTATAAACAGCTTATCTCTCATTTGAGACCAGGCATACAAATGTATTGATAACATTTGGTTCAGAGGTCAATATACAATAGGACAAGTGAAGACCCCAGTATACAATTACACAATATCACTCACTCAAGAGCTAAGAAGGCAATTGGCTTTGTATTGGCTGAGGTTGGATTTGCTGTAAGCTTGTTGCCCTTGTGTGGAGAATTTGCCTAACAGAAGGCAACTCTTTAAAACTTTACTTCTTTACTCTACATACTGTCTCATAAAATAGAAGATGCTTTAGATAAATTAAGACTGTCCCTTGAAACCCTGGCAGATTATAGTTATGGACAACAGATTAGCATCAGACTATTTATTGCCTGAACAAAGAGGGGTGCATGCTGTGATTAATAAAACCTGCTGCACCTACGTAAACACTTCAGGTCAAATAGAGAAAAATATCAACAAAATATACAGACAAGCCACCAGATTACATGGCATTCACAACCTCAATACCCAGATTACATGAAATTGTATAAAGGGGTTTCCACCATTAGTCACATGGTTTTTACTCTTCCTAGGATCTTTAACAGTTATATTCTTACTACTAATTATTGGCCCTTCCTTATTTAATGTCTTAGTAAAGTTTGTGTCTTCTAGATTATAACAATTCCATGTGAAGATGATGCTGGCACAAAGCTTCCAACCCATCCCATCTTCTGACCTGGAAAATAAAGCCATTCTGCTTTTGGGCTGTTTCTATCAAGCAACCAGAGATTTTCACTATTCCAATGTTAGGCAGAGACTCTGCCTATAAAATCAGCAGGAAGCAGTTACAGAAGATGTACCTCCACACATCTACAACCCTTTAAGATTAAGGAGGAGTATATACTCTCTGATGGTGGAATGAGGTAGATCAAAAGGACTTATTTTCTGAGCACAGTCACAGTATCCCACTGAACAAAACAGGATCTGATCAAAATAGGATGAAGCAAAAAAAGTGGTCAATTCCAGCTAAACCAAGATAGCAATGAAAATAACCTCTTGTTTCCCTCACTGCTCATTATACGATGATTGTAATATATTAGCATGCTAAAAGAAACTCCCATCAGTGCCTGACAAATGTACACATTCCACACAACACCCCCAAGTTACCTTACATAGTTTAAGAAGGGAAAGAACACTTGTTTCCAGCAACTCCCCACTCCTTTTCCAGAAAACGCATGAATAACCTGCCCTTATTTAGCATGTAATCAAGAAATAGCCATATATGTAGCTATCCAGAAATCCACAAGGGCCACTGCTACTGCTACTATTTTTTCTGTGAAGCGCCATTTTCCTCTACTCTGTTACTCTAATAAGTGTGCTTTCACTTTGCACTGTCACCTTGCTCTTGAATTCCTTCTTGGGCAAAGCCACGAACCCTTCTGGGCTGGGCACCAATTCTGGAATTTGCATGCATTGCTACCTCTTTCCTAGTCTCTATAAAGATGACTGGGAAGTGTAAGAGAAGGAGTAACTACAACCCTGAGTCAGCAGCTTTTCCTTTTTCTCCGCCATAGGAATACCTCCTTAAGTATGGGGTGGTGTCGGGTAGAGGAGGGCGGGAGACTCCCAGAGAATCACCTGAGAGATGAGACCAGCTTCAGAAGAAAAAGTAAAAAAAAGAACTTTGGTTATTCCTGGTTTGGGGAAGCAGTGGAGCTGTTGACACATACATCAATTTCCATGCCAGGGAACATGTGTGTACCCAGAGTCAAGTAGACCCAAGCAATTCAGTTAGGCTTCAGCCAGCTAGCTATTAACTCTTCCAAGAGGCTTTTCTTCTGCACAAGGAGACCTCAAAAGAAACAGTATATAGGATATAGTCAAGGGTGGGAGTTAAAGTCGGAAATTATAGTTTACAGAGACAATATTTACAAAGAGGAATGGTCGGGTTTGGGCCAAAAGTAGATAAAGCAGAAGAAGGAACAAACAGGCAGACATGTGCACAGACAAACAGATCGGAGAGGCCATGTGCCCTCAAAGAAAAGAAGTGAAAGGGGTATTATCCTTGGCTCTTAACATTGTATATCCTGCATTCTTCAAACTAAAATCAGCCAGGCACTCCAAGAGAGAATAAGCATTTAGACACCTGCTAACATAAACTGTTGTTAAAGAATGGCCAGTGGTAGCCAGAGAAAGAGGGAGAAACAATGAAGAAGAACTGCACCAGAGCAAGTTAAATAAAGAATAAATCCCTTTCCTTATTCAGGCCCTCTAAACAGAAGAGCACTAGCAACCCAGGGGAAGCAGGAGAAAATATACCTGACTACAACACCGGTGGTTCTCAAACTTTTTGTCATGAAGCCTCACATATACTTTTAAAAATTATTGAGGATGATAAGAACTTTTTTTCATGTGTTGTATCTATCACTATTTGTTATATTTAGGTTTAAATTTGATAAAATTTAAAAATATTTATTAATTTTAAAATAAAACTATAATCTGTTAACATATTTTTATAAAAATATATTTCTAGGAAAGGAAATAGTTTAGTGGGAATAGTGAAATTGCCTTTTATTTGTACAAATCTCATTAGCCTGTGGCTTAATAGAAGATAGCTGGATTCTCATATTTGCTTCTGCATTCACTCTTTCGCAATAATGTTGGTTTGGTTGAAGAATATGAAGAAAAGGTGACTTCACAAAGATCCATAGTAAGAACAGGGAAGAGTAAGTTAATATCCTTTTTAGTTAATTGTGGATTTATTTCTTTAATATCATGCTAAAACTGAACAGGTGGCAGTAGTTTCTTAGAGCTTAGTTGCAAAGTAGAATCTGAAACAGTATTAGTAAACTTTTTATACTGTGCTACATACAACTCTACGAGTTTATTTTGCATTTGAATCTTTTATCCACTGATATCTTTGTAGCATCATTCGTTGATCATTTGGAAAATGCTGGTTCACTGAGTCGTGAAGTTCTTCTAAATGTTGGCACATTTCATTTTAATTGCGTTGGGTGTTTCTAAGATCATCCTCTGGCTCAGTTCACTACAAAGAGTCAAATAGGGGGCCGGGCACCGTGGCTTATGCCTGTAATTTCAGGAACTTTGGGAGGCTGAGGAGGGCAGATCACAAGGTCAAGCGTTCAAGACCAACCTGGCCAACATGGCAAAACCCCATCTCTACTAAGAATACAAAAATTAGCCAGGCATGGCGGTGCATGCCTGTAATCCCAGATACTTGGGAGGCTAAGGCAGTAGGTTCACTTGAACCCAGGAGGCGGAGGTTGCAACGAGCCAAGATTGCACCACTGCACTCCAGCCTGGGTGACAGAGCAACACTCTGCCTCAAAAAAAAAAAAGAAAAGAAGAGTCAAATAGGGATGTACTTAATTCTACTAGCACAATGTATAACAATATAGGGAAAGTACTGCCTTCCAGGGACACTGGGCTGAGCCATGTGTCTATGGCTTTTATTGGGAGCCAGACATAGAGATGTGCAGTGCTCACATGACTGACTTTAGTGACTTAGTCTTTAGCTCCCCAGAAGTCAAACTGATAAAGTATGGTCCAGGCCCTCAGGCATACAAAAACAGGTATTCACCACATGTCACACTGTTAGCATAAATTGTCTAGTCAAAGTGATACGATGTAGTCCAAGGCCTCAGACATACACAATACTCTTATTAGGCAGGATACTCCAAGTCTCAGATGTTAACTCCTAGAAGCTGGTCAAGGGCCAGTCCTTTCTCTGGAATGCACAGAACCACTTAAGACTACTAAGTTAACTCTTTACTGTACAATAATATAGCTAATTATTACTAAATAGGAAAACCAAATAACACTTTTTCTCTCTTCACTCATATACAACAGTTCACTTCCAACACCAAATCTGAGAGTTTTGTATACCAAGCAATTCTCTGATTCTCTGGATAACAATGGGCTCTGCTAGAATTTAATTATGACATTAATTACCTGGAGTTAGTGCAGACATCAGGTTAAGAGTTTAATCCCACAGTACAGCTTGTACACCCCATCAGATGTCAACTACAAGTAGTGGACCCATACCTCTGTCCAACTTGGCTACAGCCTTTTGCTCAGGCTTGATAATTTGCTATGAAGGATCACAGAACTTCAAAAAGCACTTATGTTACTGGCTTATTAGAAAAGATATCATAAAGAATACAGATGAACAGCCAGATCAAGAGTTTTATAAGACAAGGTCTGAATGGTGCCAGGCACAGGAACTTCTTTCCCTGTAGAATTGGGTTGCAGTACCCTCTTGCCATGTGGATACTTGCCGTATCCTTTTAAAATAATTATGGTCACCAGATGCTCTCAGAACCTTGTACTCTTGGGACTTTTATGGAGGATTCATCACCTAGACATGAGTAATTATTGACTTCATATCAGCTCCTCTCCACTCCCTGGAGAATGGCAGACGGGGATGAAGGTTCCAATATTCTCATCATGGCTTGGTCTTTCTGATAACCAGCTCCATTGACGAGTCTACCAAGAGTCACCTCATTAGAAATTCCAAGAGAGTTAGGAGCTCTGTGTCAGAAATTGGTTGACAACCAAACATTTTAGAACAACAGATGCTGCTAGCACTCCTGTTACTTGGGAGGCTACAAGGGTTTTAGAAGCTTGTGTCAGGAACCAGTAGCAGAGACATTCTATCTCTCTCTCTCTCTCCCCCTCTCTCTCTCTCCCTCTCTCTCTCTCTCTCTGTCTCATTATTTTTCAATTATATTAGTGAATATCATCAATAAGCTGTCGTTATATATTAGAAAGTTATTAAGCTCTTTGTGATAAATAAGTTTTCCAAAATTTCAGTTTTTCCTAAAAGCTCAAATTTTATCATTGCCAATGAATACTGTCAATTGTTTACCTGAAATAACAGGCTGAGTTCCTTTACTTTTGAGAAAATACTTGCCAAATAACCAAATCTAAATAATCACAGTGTGTCTAACATTCGTCAAGAAAAGAATTGTATTTCATGGAAAAAGAGACTAATTCAGCCTGAAACTCAAATGCTTCACTTTTTTTCAATGCCTACTCATCACCTTATCACATAAAATTTTAATAAGTATGTATTCTAGGGTTGAGATTTAGTAAAGCCTCTTAGTTTTACTGCTTTATCAAAGACATTCTAAGTAAAATTGCTTTTATTGTCCCTGTGAGTTTGTGACACTGAAGGACCCAATTACCGATGGTATGGTTTGGTGCCACAGCTTTCACTTGTGCTAAGGCACCAGCACTTTTACACACCATTAATTTTGCACAATTACTGCAATGTGCAATAAAAAATAACACAATAAAAAAGAAAAAAAAAACACAATAAAAAAGAAAAAAATATATATGATTTTATCGTAAAAATGGTTTTGACCTCATAGGCCATTGAAAAATGTTTCAGGGCCCTCCCAGGTACTATGGATCATGGGTTGCCAACCAAAGTTTTAGACTTACGTAGTTTTTTTTCTCCCTGATCAAGTGTGCTATGTATAGTCTTAGAAAGTCCTATAGTGGAAGACATGCTTTCCACAGAACTTTAAGTCTATGGAAGAATGATGTTTATTTTTTATTCCACTAGAGGAAGTTTAAGTATTTCACAGCATTGAAATGATTAGCCTGAAAGGTCCTTAAGCATGAATGTCAAAGTCATAGATTTCCCTCAACCCTTTAAATGTAAAACAATTAAAAATACTTTTTGGGGCCAAAAAGGCTATAGGCACATATAAGACGTGACGATATATGAACCAGAGGAAAATGGGAGCCCTGTTATAAGCATGCAAACATGACCTCTATTCTTAGAATTATCAAAAATTTTATAGATAATGAAATTAATTTATAATGTGAACTGTATGTACCACACATTCAAATTCTAAAATCATGATCAAAGTCTGATATTCACTTCTCCTCTGCCACATTTGTTAAACCTTATGATTTTCAGGAGTTAAAAATGTTTCAATCTTTTCCTTGCTTCACGCTCCCTCTTTTTTTAACAAGACATTCTTTGGACAGAAGCCACTCTCCCACTACATACACACTAGCTTGCTTCTCCCAGGAAATGGGATTGTGCAAAGTTGATTGCAGAATGCTGTTGTTTTCCTGGGCTGTAGAAAATATGGGCTGTTATCATGTGCTGTGGAAAATTTGACTAATACAGTCACTCCCATTGTGTCTATAGTATCAGTAAGTCCAAAGTAAATCACATAAAATCACTCATTAGATGGTAGAAAAAGATTTATCTTTTAGGTTTTCTTTCACTATTTTTTCCCTTCTATAATTGAAATCTACAAGATTATGCTCTAACAGTGGTGTTTACTTTATTTAAATTCCCATTTTAAAATAGTCTATGTTTATAATTAGCATTTCCAATTATGAAGATTTAAAATATTTATAGAGACTACTCTTCTACTTGAGCATAATCTTCGTTAAATGGAAAGAATGCCGCCTATTTCCATTACCATCTCCTGTAAATATTATATCTCACAGTTAACCCACTATATAAATAGTAAGTGGTTACATATAACTGTCATCATATCTTTATGTTTTTTTGAAGAAGATTGATATAAAGCAACAGATGAAAGTTTGCTTGTTAGATTAGAACCTATACTTATTCCAACACTAAAAGGAAGTATTATATTCTTCTCATCTTACAGTCTGTGGTATTGAAAGTGATGTTACTTTCTGTGACATATATCATACCTATAATGAACACTTACCCCAAAGAACTTTCAAATTAGTAGGATAAAACAACAAGTACTACATGAATAAGTAATGCAAAACAGAGTATCTGTTATAAGAGAGGAACAATCAGAGTTTAAAAGTCATAACATTAAGATGCGGGTAATGAGGAAAGATTATTTGATGAAAGCATTTGAGTTGGGCGTTAAAGATAAGTTTGAGCAGGTAAATAAAATGTACTTTTATAGTGGAATGAATGGTGAAATTTGTAGCATATCCATTGAACATATGCATAAGAATGAGAAAGAGAAAAGGAAAAGAGAGGACACCAGGTCAACACTAGGCTTGGTGAACTAGAAAATGACTTTTACAACCAAGAAAACACAAAAATACAAAGCAAGATTAGATAGATAGAGGGAAAGGAAGAGAGAGGGAGAGAAAGAGGCAAACAAAGAAGCAAAACAAAGGCATTTGGAAGGAAAAGCTGTCTTGGTTAGGAAGAAAAGAAGTTTAGATTTGGATATATATTTTTACCAATGTTTCTCAACAGTGTGCCTGTCCCTACAAAGCCCTCTTTGTCACATTCAAACAGTTGATTATGTGAAATGAATGTTAACTGATAGTTTTATTGCTAATAGGGTCAGCAGAAGCTTTGGAATTAAAGAAAGCGTCTTTAATTAAAAAGAAAAAAGAAAAGAAAAAAACCTCCTGAGTTTTTTATTTTCATTACACTCAACTCTTCACCTTTCTCCCTGTCTCCCTGCCTGGGACCTCATTGCTGGTGAGCCACAGACCCAATGTCAGCAGGAGGCCTTCATTCCACAGTGCATTTGACTTTTAGGTGTCTTGGGATGGGCTAATTTGAATGTAAATGAAGTATCTGACATTATACACTGCGTTTTGTCACCAAAATTTGTTTGGTTGGTTGTTTTTAATTCTTCTACTACTTTTTAGTTTCCAGGGGTACATATGCAGGTTTGTTACATGGGTAAATTGTGTACCAGTGGGGATGAATGCAAGAATGATCCTGTCACCCAGTTAGTGAGCATAGTACTCGATGTATCACCTGAATTTGCTCACTGGATTTATAGTTGCTCAGGAGACTGAAAGCAGCATAAGCTGATGACATGCAACTCACCCAAGACTCCTGGCTAGTTCTAAGAGTGAATTCTGACCACACAGTCACATGTGGGGAGAGGATATGGCAGCAAAGCACAATACTGTAAAATGTGTTTATGAATTTTAGACAGACAAATGGGACTGTGCCATAAGGTAGGAAGGGCACTACCACCCACTTCAGGGGTGTTTCTCAGTTGGGGAGAAACAAATTCCAAACGGAGTATGTGTTACTAAAAGAGGCATATGCTTTGTGGACTTTGGCAAGTTCTTTGTACAAAGCCTGATGTGAGAAAGGAATTAATTGAGCTCTGTGCAGACTGCCCTGTGCAGGTTATATAGCTGGTACCCATTGCAATACGTTTTCTGAGATACTGACAATTTTGATACAGAGGTTTTATAATTCTCTTTGTTAATGTCCCTCCCTTTGTACCATATTTATTGTAGCTGCTTTCCAATATGTTTTATTTTCATTAAGCCCTTAAGTACTTCTTTTAACCCATAGATACCATCTCCTAGAGCTAAAACTGGTATCACCAATATTATTAGAACAGGTTCTATGTTTGCTTTTAGAATTAGGTACTTGAGGCCAGGCACAGTGGCTCATGCCTGTAAGCACAGCACTTTGGAAGGCTGAGGCGGGTGGATCACGAGGTCAGGAGTCCAAGACCAGCCAAACCAACATGGTGAAACCTCGTCTCTACTAAAAATACAAAAATTAGCCAGGCATGGTGGTACGCACTTGTAAACCCAGCTATTCACAAGGCTGAGGCAGGAGAGTTGCTTGAACCCAGGAGGCAGAGGTTGCAGTGAGCTGAGATTGCACAATTGTACTCCAGCCTGCAGACTGATGCTCCATGTCAAAAAAAAAAAGAGAATTAGGTACTTGAAAAGGAAATACATTAATAATTTAAGTTTACATTTCATTAATTGATTGTTAAGTGAAACAAGGTCAATTTCTCAAGAACTAAACAACCAATTTGTTGAGAAACTGATTAGCAAGAGTTAGAAAAATATACACCATTGTGACATTTAAATAGAGTTTGGTTATGACAGTGAACTAAACTTTAAAAACCTAAACATGTTTAATTAAAATAAAGTAATTTTTGCAGCGCTATATTTGAACAGAAAATACAGTAGCAGCAATTATCTACAATTATGCAGCTCCAATCACAGAATAATAGCAGTTTCAACGTCACTAAGCACAATAAGGATAATTATGCTTTCCATTAATCTGATGGGCATGTACTTAGCAACTTTAAAAAACCTTCCTAGGAACATAAGGGCCACAGTTTCAATGAAGACTTACAGTGTAAGCAGCTGGATTAATTGTATTCCAGTTAAAACTGACCTTTTTCATCGCAGTTTTAAATTCCAAAGCAGCACTTTTTCCAACTAATGCCTGCTTTTGCTTTCAAGTATTGGTAAAACCCCCCATTATTACTCTATGTACAGTATGCCTAACAGTCTTATTGTTTGCCTTAGAAACTTTTTCTTGGTACACTGGATGACAATGAATCTTCTGCAATTAAAAACTCTGACTTATCATAGTTTAATAATATCAATTTTTAAAAAATACAAAATAACATCACAAATTTTTGGAGAGCTTGATCTTAAAGAAATACTTTCATAATTTCCCTCCCCAAATACTATTAATGAAATAATATTGTATTCTCTTCCCCATAGGCATAGAATTAAAGATATGTAATGATAAGGAACATAGGTTTAGTGAACTTCTCGCTTACCATGCATATACGTTTTCTAATGCTGGTACATTGCCTTTGCATATATGTAAAGTTTGCATACTATTTTCCCAAATATTAATAAAAAATAGTATAATTTATTTAACCATTCTTTCAGTTTTTGGACATGTAAATTGATTCCAGTTATCTATTTCTGTAAACAGTTGTATTAAATTTTGGCTTCAGAAATGAACATTGAAAACAACATTAAAGTACCTACAAAAATAGTTGCAAGTGTGCCATTTTAATCATATGGATATTGAGGTATATTTTTAAAAACTAGACTTAGAGGTATATAGATTAACTGTATACACTTTAGAATTAAGGAGGTTAAAAATCACTATAATTAAATTATCTTAATTATTAAGGTACATTTTATTCCGTTCATTTTTCCTTTTTTATGTTTTGAGCAAATATTGCTTATTTAGTTATATCTATGTATCTCTCCATATCCATTTATTTATCTAGATATAATTAGATAAGCAATATTAGGTAGGTAGGTAGGTAGGTAGACAGATAGATAGATAGATAGATAGATAGATAGATAAGGAGAGACAGATTTTTTAAAGAGACAAGGTCTCACTCTGTCATCCAGGCTGAAGTGCAGTGGTGCAATCGTAGCTAACTACAGCCTTGCACTTCTGGGCTCAAAGGGTACTCTTGCCTTTGTCTTCTGAGTAGCTGGGACTACAGATGCACACCCCATGCCTGGCTAATTTTTTTAGTTTTTGTAGAAATAAGGTCTTGCTTAGTTGCCAAAGCTTATTTTGTTAATCTGATATTATTTCACATGTTTGGTTTCCCAGTACTGTGTAGCATTTACTCTGAAAGCCATAATGTGATTACCAAATTTTCTAAATATTCTCCAACAATTGGACATCAAGTTGTTTTTTAAAAAGCTTCATGGTGTAATGTTGTGATGAGTATATTTTAAATACATATAAATATACATCTTTTCTGTAATATACCTGTGTGTGTGTAAATATATATATTTGTATCCTAGAGCCTAGTAATTCTCTTCTGGGACTATATCCTGGGCACACACACTTACATGTACACTTCATTTCTTGACTCATAGCAATATCTTCAATTAGTTTGGAAAAAAGTTGTACTAATTAATGTTATCTGAAATATATGGAACTACCATTTGCATACCATCTTGGACACCAGTGAATATTTAAAAATAAATTTCCAATTTAACAGTAAAAAACCTGTTTGGTAAAATATTTTGAGTGAATATTTGTTCCAGTATTTTCACAGTAATATCAATTATTTTGTTTAATCATCTTTGTGCACTTGGATTTTGGTCCATTTATTTGCACAGTTCTTAATATTTTTATAGATATTTGTAAGATAATTATATTAGAAAGACAGTAACACTGGCTTACATAGTGTGGCTATATAATCAGTTGATTTTCTAAGACAGTTAATCTTGCTTTTTTGCATGCTGTTTCCAAATTATGCTATCAAATCTACTAATTTTAACTTTGAAACTATTGTACTTCTAAACTTAGAGATTCATCCCTTCTCAAAATTTTGCTAAAAATTCAATTCTGTTTTGAGTATAACATATTCAAATATATAATAAATAAATTATGCATTTTTGCTTACAGCCTAAGTTAAACACCTAAATGGATTTTTTTCAAGTATTCATTTATTCATCTCAATACCACATGTTGAAAAAAATGTAAATGGTAAGCACTGTTGCCTTTATTTGCAAGTCAAAAAAAAAAAAAAGACTTAAACATAAGACCTAACACCATAAAAACTCTAGAAGAAAACTTAGGCAAAACCATTCAGGACATAGGCATAGACAAGGACTTCATGACTAAAACATCAAAAGCATTGGCAACAAAAGCCAAAATAGACATATGGGACCTAATCAAACTCCAGGGCTTCTGTACAGCAAAAGAAACAATCATTAGAGTGAACTGGCAACCAAGAGAATGGGAAAAACTTTTTTGCAATCTACTCATCTAACAAAGCGCTAATATCGAGAATCTACAAAGAACTAAAACAGATTTACAAAAAAAAAAACAAACCCATCCAAAAGTGGTAGAAGGATATGAACAAGACACTTTTCAAAAAAAGACATATATGAGGCCAATAAACATATGAAAAAATGCTCATCATCACTGATTATTAGAGAAATACAAATCAAAACCACATTGAGATACCACCTCACACCACTTAGAATGGTGATCATTAAAAAATCTGGAGACAACAGATGCTGGAGAGGATGTGGAGAAATAGGAACACTTTTACACTGTTGGTGGGAGTGTAAATTAGTTCAACCATTGTGGAAGACAGTGTGGCACTTCCTCAAGGGCCTAGAAATAGAAATTCCATTTGGCCCAGCAATCTCATTTCTGGGTATATATCCAAAGAATTATAAATCATTCTACTATAAGGACACATGCCCACATATGTTCATAGTGGCACTGTTTACAATAGCAAAGACCTGTAACCAACCCAAATGCCCATCGATGATAGACTAGACAAGGAAAATGTGGCACATATACACCATGAAATACTATGCAGCCATAAAAAACGATGAGTTTGTGTCCTTTGTAGGGACATGGATGAATCTGGAAACCATCATTTTCAGCAAACTGACACAAGAACAGAAAATCAAACACCACATGTTCTCAGTCATAGGTGGGTGTTGAACAATGAGAACACATGGACACAGGTAGGGGAGCATCACACACTAGGGTCTGTTGGTGAGTCCAAGGGTGAGACAGCGGGGGGAGTGGTGAGGTCAGGGAGGGATAACATGGGGAGAAATGCCAGATGTAGGTGACAAAGGAATGGAGGCGGCAAACCACATTGCCATGTGTGTACCTATGCAATGATCCTGCATGATCTGCACATGTACCCCAGAACCTAAAGTACATTTAAAAAAAAATTAGTATAATTCTTTTTAAAATTCCTTACACAAAACTAACCAACAAAGAAATTTGTAAAATCAGTAATTTAAGGGGAAAGGTAAAGGAACAAATGGGTATCTTTTGGAACTTACGGTCAGTGAATATAGCCACACTTCACAGGGATTGAAAGCAAAAAATTAAAAAAAAAAAAGTTTAGAAACAAGATTATGCTTTCCACTTCCCCTTCTCTCAGGCCAAATGGGCTCTCTAGTCTCTTCCTCTGAGCATGACTGCCTGACTCTTCTGCTATATCTTATTGGGGTCAACATGGTTATTCCTCTGCTATCTTTAGAAGTGCTGTATCTGGGGTTAAATCATCCAATCTTCTATTCCCTGATTTCAAGTTTATTGGAGCAAGCCTATGAAAAGATGCCCCCTTTAGTCAGATATCTATTCTGTACCAGATCAGATGTGTTTGGGATAACAGTGACAGAGTACACGTACAGGGTGCCACCCGACCTCCAAGGTGAATAGTTGTCAAAGCAGAAGATGGTGTGAGGCAGGTACCACAGTCAGCCTATTACAGTGATCAAACGTGTGGTTAAAAGGCTGCTTCAGGAAGCATGGTTTACATTGTTTCTAGGAAAGTACCTAAAAAATAGCATTTAATATATATTGGTTGAAGTAAATAATATATTTTAAAAATCACTAACTCTTTAGGCCATGAATTTATCCAGTTCATTAAACATAAATTAATCCATTGGCATATAACTTTACTAGTAATATAACATAAAGCACTTATATTTGTATTTGTCCATCATTATTATGTCTCAGTTTATTGTACAGATGTTTTATTTTTACATGAATGTTAATTTCTATTGTCAACTGTAAACTGATAGAAAAAGAGTCTCATTTTTACACTTTAGCATATTAATCTCACATGATTTGGCCTTCTTTGGGTTTTTGTTCCAAGTCAGATTTATACGAATTTAATAATGTTATAATTGTCCTATTTCTCATCTTTTCCTTTCCCAACACCCTTCTCCTCTCTCTAAAAGAACTCAATCTCCTTACCTCACACTGTAAGTTAATATGTGAATTAAAGAGAAAAAAAATTAGAGATTTAGCTGTACTAATTTATCAATCTTCACTATTTGTTTAAAGTAGAGGCACATGAGTGTTTAATAAATGATCTCTAAAATCTTTTTTGTGTGTCTTTTGTCTTTCCTTTTTGTGGAGAACAAGGTCTCGCTATACAGCCCAAGCAAGTCTTGAACTCCTGGGCTCAAGCTATCTTCTCTCCTCTGGTTCCCTAAGTCCTAGGATTATACGCATAAGCCACTATGACCAGCCCAAAATAATTTTTTAATTTTAGATCTACATTCTATCATCCTGCTACCATGTTAAATTACTTCTTAAGTAAATAGTTAAAATTTTTTACAGTTGATTAGCCAAATATGTTATATCATTTTTATTTATGCATTATATCTAATGTTTGCCATTTGTATATTTTCTAGTTTTCTTTGATTTTTACCAATGAGTGATTTGAGAGAAGCTTTTCTCTCTTTTCTTTCAACATGGAGAGACAAGCCAAAGTAACATTTCCAAATGGGTGTCTGAAAATATATGTATGTTGTTTCAGTGATGAATGCAGCAGAAGTTGCCTAGGGTTTACTCCAGAATGCATAATATCAGACTTCCAAATTATCTAATTGTTCCAAAGAAGAACAATTAATTTGCATTTATAGGTTTGAAAAACTTTGTTGAAATGTAACGTCTTGCTGTTTCTTCATAGTTTTCTAATACATTATATAGGATTTACAACTTTTCTATTTATTTTTAAAAGTTAATAGGATTTACAGTGATTTTTTTATCCTTTTATTCAGTTATCTTTCTCAGAATATGTAGACACATTTTGTCACTATGTACCAAAATCAGATTTTAATACTATTTCTACAAATGTATAATATGTTAGCGATTATGAAAAGAAAAGGCTTTAAGATGCAGGTATATTCCTTCTACCAATCTTTTTGTTTATTGACAACTTGAATAGGTCAGAAATATATTCCTATGGTGAGTCACAAATGCAAATGGGAAGGAACAGTAGCCACCAATAATTACCCCTTTCTGAGGGGCATCAAGATATATTAAAGGCAATACATAGTAAAAAGGCAACAGAGGACACTGTTGTCCAATTACAGAATTTTTTCCATGTTAATTTAATTATCTTAATATGTTTATTGCAACATATTACTTCTGGCCCATGATCAATAAAATTTTGAATATTTACACTATTTAGATTTTTTAAACCCCAAACATTTTCATATTTTTTCTGTTTTTTTCTGGAATCCATGTGTAGCTAGTATCAAAGAGTTGATACATTTGGAGGATGAGAACCTTTAAATAATCTCTAAAGCTAAATAACTCAGCTTCATTTGTATTGTGCTCATACACATGAGTTAATTCATCTATATTGTCATTTGATTTTTTAAAAAAATATACAGGATCTAGAACACAAAAAACAGATGCTATAACCAAATTCTATTCCAACTTTAACAGTGGCTATACCTAGAATTGGCCAAGAGTAGCCCTTTAAATTAGATTTTCCCAATAGCATTATTAAGAGCAAGCTTTAAAAACTATAAATTAACTCTGTGTAAGCCAAAGAGTTATGCAAGGCAATTAGACTCAGAGAGAGAGAGAGAAATTTGCTCATCAGGAAATTCCAAAAAGGAATCTCCACTTAGGCATACACAGAGATGGGTATGTAAAATATACAGGACGTTAGTCAGCATACGCAAGCAGTCAGATACACTGCAATTCTGGCTACAAGGTAAATACACACCCATATCCACAAAATTTACAATAGGACTAATAAGCATAATAATTGAAAATTTAATACATTTGACTACATAAAAACCAACCATTTTTGAAGCTAAAATAATACCACAAACAAAATTCAGAATCAGAGGAAAATTAATTGAAATACTTACAACATGTTTGTCAAACTATTATTGTCCTTAACCTGTAATTAGCTGTAGGAATTAGAGCAGGTGTGCAAAAGCAAGAAAAAGCTTGAGCTAAGAAGTCAGGAATCTCAAGGCTCACCTTGATGTTGGCTCTGAGAGGTGAAAAATATATGCATAAAATCACTGAATAGGAAGTAAAACAGCTGAATCTTGGCTCAACTTAGAATTAATGAAGAAATGTATAGTTTTTATGCTGTCGATTTTGGGAAATCTATGCTAGTCAGAATTTACATTGTGTTATGCAATGGGTTTAAATATGCAGCAATGCAACTGGACTAAATATAAGTGGAATGGTTCAATTTTATTTTGGGTTCAAGTGTGTCATCTCCAGTTTGAACTCTGCAATAGTCATTCAATGGTTTATTGGCCACCACTTTGCCCCTCCTCATGAGACCACCTTTTCTTGAAGCCACCTTTGTTCTTTTGCCAGTAATAATCTCCTAAAAAAAGAACACTCTCCTCTGCTGCTTGTTAGAGACTGAGTAAACACAAATAAGGTGTCTGGACTGGGACTAAACTTGCAGACAATTGCCTAGGAGATACTAAGAATCCCATCACAAACCTATGATTTGGAAGGAAACTCTCATCTCAGTTCAGGAGGGACTTTCCTTATAGTATGGAATATGACTCCAACAAGCAATAAGGAATTTCACTCATTCAAATTTGTACTAATGGGCCCCCGTCACCATTTTCATTCACCATCCTTTGCTCAAAGGACAATTTGCAATTGTTTGCCTCTCAGTAGTTATAATGAATGCTTATACACTGTAACTAATAACGTTTATCTTTGTGGTAGATGACTCATTCCTCCTACCCACCTGTCTGTGACTGTATTTATGCCTCAGGATTTGTTAATTTCAACACTCCCATTTTCCTGCATCTTTGCCCATCACCAAACCCTTTTACACATGTTTGCTATTTCTCTTTTCTTCAGAGATGATGTAAAATTTTATGCTCAGAATTTACTTGTCTCCGTTTTCCTTTATCTTTCCCAGGAGCTTCACTGCAGAACCACTGCTTTTCGGATTTATTCCCTATTCGATTATTATCTATTCTTCTTACCTTACTATTTTTTTAAAATACTCAACACTTTTGGACACAACATAGAAAGTTTGTGTAGATTCTGAAAGAGTATGCCACAGTAAGTTCATGAGTTCTTGAATTTTAGGAGAAATTATAATCATGGAGGCATCATTGCAGTTTCAAGTTCTGTGCCTTTTACTTTCATTCACAAAGAACAATGAATGAGGGAGATGAAGAGCAATAGAAATAGAGGGAACACCTGGACCGAGTCCTGTCTGAAGAAATGAAGAATTTCTAGAGGGTAACATGGGAAGCATGAAATAAACCTGGAATCTTAGCTTAGGACATATCTGGAGGCCTGGATTAAGTAAAGGCTTTGTGGCCTTATGCTTTTGGTGGTGAGAAGGCAACAATAACTTGTAAGTACATAAATTATTACGATTTTATTTGCTCCTGATCTTAAAGTCCTTAGTTCTATTTTTCCACAAAGATGTGCAATTCCTCCATGTAAGCTTTTGTAAATGGGTTTTCAGTAAGTGGATTGCCATGTTTAGGGAAGGAATTTGAAGAGGGTGTTCAATCTACTTCTAACTTCCTGCTCTTTTCAAGAAAAAGTGCTTATAAATGAATAGGGTCATATTAAACCATTGTTTGAATCATGTCTTTAACAAATCACCATAAAAACTGCTTTTTAAAGCAATCTTGGAAATGTGTATGTGGACTATATATTAGATAATATTAAGGAATTTAAAAAAATTTTTACAGGGTCTCACTGTCTCTCTCAAGCTAGAGTGCAGTGGCACTATTCCATCTAACTGCAAATTCTGCTTCCCCAGCTCCAGGAATTTTTAATACTATGATATATGATAATGGCAAGATGGTTATTTTAAAATATCTGTATCAGTTAGAGATCACAATTAAGCTTTTATTGGTGAAATACATGATGTATCTTTCAAAAACAAGCTTTAAAATTCTCTAGCTCTTCCAAAGCTAAAATAGAGAAATAGGTGAAGTTGTAAGAAAAGATTATTGTGGAATTATTACTTGTTGAATATGATGGCTAGGGGTATATTTTCTCAACTTTTATGTGTTTTAAAATTTCGAAACACAAAGTAAAAATAAAAATTCATCCAAAGTAGTCAAGGAACTAAATATACAACAAAAATAAATGTAGGCAACCAGATGAACAACCAGAAAAACTTAAACTATTGTTTAATATAGACATGTTCCAAACCCACTTAGAATGAAAAAAAAATTAAATAAAATCTTGAAAGCCTCATAAAATTTAGCTACTCAGAATTAAGACCCTAAAAAGCATCATAATAATCATGATATGCAGGGGGCAATTGCCGAGCCTCCAGAAATTGAGTAGCTCTCCCCACACATACTTTCAAAGTTCAGTCAAATTTAATAAGAACCTTGATGTGTTGTTCATTTGCATAGAACATTGCATGTTAGACCAGAAGGGGACAAAAAAAAAATCACTCTAGTCCTACCTATGTTCCATTGGGTATGATTTTAGCTACCAGCATAAATTGTCAAGTCCTCAAATTTTAAAATGAATAGATTTAATGATATACTCTAATTCCAAATTGTACAACAAACTGATATTTGTTTTGGAAACCATGCTCTTCTTTGCAAAATGATAACCACAAATAATAATTAACAGGTTATACTTGAATAGTTCCCTCTAAGGAGATCCAAGTAGTCACAGACTTTCTTTTTACCTCACACATTTCCAAACGATGCTAATCTTAGAAATATCATTTCTCTACTATCAACCATTCCTATTATTCTACAAATCAATTGAGTTTTAAAATGCTATCTTAACACTAGGAATGCTTATGACATATAATTTAGTTCCGAGTAGAGCCTAATATCTATGCCATATATGTCTAGTGTCTAATGTAGAACTCTTAAAAGTAGGAAAACTACTACCTGCAGGCTAAACCTTACTCATGATTTCTTTTTGTAGATAAAGCTTTACTGGAACATAGACACATATTTGCTTATGATTTGTCATTTACTTCAACACTAAATAACAGAGCTGAGTAGTTAAGAGAAACCATAGTGCCCGCATGCCTAGTACGTACTGCTCAGCTCTTTATAGACAAAGTCTGCCAAACTCTTGTTTAAAGCATGACTCTCAGCAAATTGCCAAGGGTATAGAGAATTCCTAAAATAATTATGCTAATACAGAGACACAGAAAAATTCAAGTTGAGTTGCATAAGCACGAGAATAATAATTATATTGATATAAAATATAGTTTGGATGTTTTGTTTCATTTTTCTAAATCTTTAAAAATTAGTCACAATATCTTGCAACATGTTAAGAGAAGCCTTCAAAGCTAATGTTACCAAGGAGTTATTTAGTCAATGAATCAATATTGAGGCCAAAGTCAGTCAGCAGTGTTTATGTGGTAAATAAAGAAATAATAGCCAGGCGTAGTGGCTCACACCTGTAATCCAAGCACTTTGGAGGCCAAGGTGGGCTGATAACCTGAGGTCGGGAGTTCAAGACCAGCCTGACCAAAATGGTGAAACCCCATGTTTTTTTTAAAAAAAAAAAAAGAAAGAAAGAAATGAAAGAGTTCTTGCTGTATAAGTAATTGGAGCTAACCAGGAAAGAAATTGATGCATAAATATCACTGTAGATTTGTATGTAAAACATACATGCATTAATTGTACTGACGGTATATCTCCTATTGTATGAAATAAATTGTGAATTATTGTTGCCAGAAAAAGATGTATCAAAAATTGAACACTGTGCTGTCTTGAACTTTTGGCAAATTATTTTACTACCAAATTAAAGGTTATTATTAGGTTGGTGCAAAAGAATTGTGCGATTTAAAAAATATGGCAAAAACCGCAATTGCTTTTGCACACAAACTTAATATTACTGCAATTACTAGTAAACTCTATGTGAAAACACACTCTATATATTAACATTTTAGTGCTTTTGGTGAAGAAAAACTGGTAGATACTCAACTTAATTTCTTTTCCAACAGAAGCAAAGTAGGTTTCAAAGCTGGCCATTTGGCCAGGTTCTACTCTCAGTTTTAAAATGTGTTTTAAAAACTAGGATGGTTTTTTGCAAACAAAATAGTAATACTGTTGATAGTTAAAAAAAAAGTTTATCCATTGCTTATCTTATACGACAGAGGTATTTTACATTCACATAAAATATACAAATAAGAAACTACTGATTATGGTGACAGCCAGAGAGTTTATCTGCTTTTATATAAAAAGTAATTTGGATAAAGCATATTCAAATGTATATAATTGACTATTTTTTGAAAACATTTTTCGTTGAGATAATATATATTTTTAATACAGTGGTTATCACAATAAACGCATAATAAATTTATTTCTTTTAAATGTGTACCTTATCACTATTTGTAACTTTATGAAAGGTTCTCTCTTAGCGGCTGAAAGTTGAGACAATAACCAAATCAAAATAGAGTTAGGGACAATAAAATTTTGGAATTTATCTTGTCCTCAACTAGCACCGTTTCAACAAACGGTATAAACAGTCCTGGAAATCCTTGTACATTCAAATTTTCTTATTTGCATGAGATGTTTATTATTGCACATTTTAAAGGTCCAGGCACAACTCAGATTTGAATTACAGTTTTCTAAAACTACTATTATCCTCATTAATATAATCTATAGTAGATCTTTACTGAGCGAATTCATATTATGAAAGAATAAATTTTATCTGGCTAAAATTACTAAATAAAAATAAAATGTACTTTTCCCCCTCCATTCTGTAGTTATGTTAAATTATAGAAATATGTATGTCACTAATTTTTGAGAATTTATTAGGTTGGTGCAAAAGTAATTGCGGTTTTTGCCATTAAAAGAGATGCCAAAAACCACAATTACTTTTGCACCAACCTAATAATAATTATAATTTGCTGTACTATTAAGAACTTTATTTTAGAGCCCAAACAATCTAAAACTGAAGTTGCATCTCATAAAGCTTTCTGTACACAGCAGAGGTGTAATGCAAATGGAAAGAGGACATTTTTCCTGAGGTGTGTTTCTGGTTATTAATTTATAAGTATTTATTTTTATGGTTTTTGATGATCAGCATATTACTATTTATGTCATTTATCACAGTCAACAAAACATTCAAACAACTACAACCTTTAATAACCAGGTAGATTGTTAGAAATTACAGAATGAATTCGCTGAATTTACTGCTAAGTAAATAATAAAATAGCAAATAGTAAAATTGCTAGATTTTCAAAAAGCAAACAGTATGAATATTTCATGAGAGTAGTGGCCAACAAAATGTTACTTCGATAATGGGAAGGCATGTCACATGCATAAATGGGTGGCACTATTAAGTTAACACATGTCTACCTAAATTGCTGTGCAATCTGCCAAGCTGCTGAGAATACTAGACAATAGAACATTACATGTTGAGAGTAAGGTCTTTCAATACACTAAAAATTCAATTTTTGCCACTTGTGTAAAACCCTTCCTCTACCAAAGTAGTCACTATCACTGTTATGTAGCTGTAAAATTGATTGATTGGATTTATGCCTCCTTTTTCTTCCCTTCTCACCTTTTGGTGACAGTGCTAATGAACTGTCAGATGGCTAAAAATGAACAGTCAAATTCTGGCAGCTGGAATATGAAGGCGAAGTGAGGGGCACAAAGTTAAGCACTATTAAGTTATTATGTCTTAATAACTGAGAAGTGAATGTAATGAGCTTTTGCTTAATTTGGGACATCCTCAATTTTTATTGTCTAGATTGTATGCTTCATATATTTGGCACAGGAAAAAAATCAGCATAACATAAACAATTCTGTTAACACTTTAACTGTCTAAACATAACCCACTAATCTTAGCATTTACCTGAAGAGGATGTGTTACAGGAAAAAGTCATTGATTGGTTCCAGAAATTTTCATTAAAGAACTGTCAACACAGTCTCAGTTCTGGCGTCAAAAGTAGAATTTCTTTAAGCACTGACTGCATTATTTGGCAGCGTTTGGTAGGCAGATGCTAAGTCTACATTTAATTCCTATAACTGGAAAAATAAGGAAAAATACTGCTTCCATTTGTCTTATCTAAATACTGCTGATTTTTGACAAATAAGGCATTCTTTAATCTTAATGTCCTTTGAAGTTAGAGTCTAATTTAATTTAAATTAGAGTTTAATCTTAATTAGAAATTAGAGTTTACTTTAAAATCAAAAGAGCTTCACCAATAGGATGCATTGACAGTGTTGAGAACGATACTCCACATAGGCATCAATGAACGTGTATGAACTAATTTGATCAGACCAAGTGAGTTCTGTTAGCATAAGCTGATGAACATAGGGTATTAAGTTTAGGGTTGCTGAAAGTAATGTGGCCTAAGGGACTGTGAACTGTGTGATATGTAAGAACTGAAGAATGATTGTCTATAGTAGTAAAGAACAATTATCAATTTAACCATTAGAATTCTGCCTGGGAGCAGGATTGACCATGTGATTATTAGCAAAATTAAAATTAACCTTTTTTTTTTTTTTTTCTGGGAAACTGTTTTCCAGAGTTGTTCATAACCCTGGGATGACTTTGAATTATTTGTTTTTTCTGCTGCTACATCTGGTATTTTGGAGATGACTTCTTGTTTTGACCTGTCCAGTTACCCTTAACTGATAGAGTACAGCTTACCTCATCGATACCTTAATATTTGTTGACCTGCTTGTTCAATTCTTCTTGTCTGGTCCCAGTGGTTGCCCCTGACATTATCCTGCCTGGTGGTTACCTTCTTCATCATTATTTTCATCATTCCATTAGGCATTCCTGCACCTTTGTCTGGCTTTTATATTTTATAATCAATGATTATCTACCATTCTAGCCAATTATAATTAGTTTATGATAGTCTAACTTCAACTCAAATTTGAATTGTCAATAGTGACTGCTTCTTAAAAGTGAGTGTATGAGTGTAGTGAACAACATTTTCCTGTCTTTTTCTGCTTTTTTTTTTTGCTCATGTCAATTTGCTGCATAGTTGGCAGAGTTCACTGAGTTTGGGACCATATAGAAAGATGCACATTACAGATACCATGGAGTTCTCAGTGACTAAATTCATCTAAGTTGTATTTGGTATTGTTCAGGGTGGAAAAGAGAAATAGATTAATGACAACTTTAGTCCAGCAAAGACACATATGAGAGAGATAAGCAACTCAGAATGAACTATGGCCATTATATGGGACAGGAAAGAATTAGAAAGGCTGCAGTCATTATAATCTCAAATAGTCACAGTGTAAAGAATCATGAAAACTTGTCTGGGTAAAGCAAAATTCAACTCAGCAGATTAGGATCATCAAGCTTCGGATCCAGAGAGAAAGTTTAAGAAAGGATATTTGCAGCATCAAGGATATATCCAAGATAGTTGCTTCACTAGAAGTGCCATTGCCTTGTTGGAGAAAATCTTAGCTCCATGTCATCCCCAAAGGTGGATGTATAAAAGTATTTTTATCTGAGGTTAGCTTGGTATCCAGAGGCTCCTTTTGTTCTATAGTCATGCTAGATCAAAAATTATATATACCAGTCTGATTTAACAAATAATTATTCTTCAAATTAAAAAGGCTCTACACTCAGCAATCTAGTCAGGTCCTGAGATGAAAGTACAGGGCCATTTATGGGTGATTTTCCCCACGCTTCTCTTAGAGTACTGAGCAAACTTCTAATTACTGTCATTCCCAGGAACATGACAACATCAGGGAAAATGAGCACAGCTTATTTCATAATCTTGATTGGCTAACCCTAAAGACATCATAGTACATGTTTTGCTGTATCATCTTTTATAACTACTAGAACTACATTCACATGGGAAAGAAAGTATATTCTTCATCTGGGATTTACAATGGGATGAAAACTTCATTGGGAATCAACCTTAACAAGAGCATAATAATATTTTTTCTACATAGATTTCTCCCTATTTTTAACCCACATTGGCTTTGAATTTGTTTTAAATAAATTAGCTTTAAAATATATTTCAGGAAAATAAGAAGGTCCCTTCTGGCACTGTGACCCAACTATCACATAAGCAGAATCACAGGATTTGTAACAGAATATATAGGCCTCTGTTCCTGCTCAGATACTGCACTAGAGATTTTTGAGAGCAACAGTAACTACATTCCACACTCTTTCCAAAAATATGCTCCCTAAGCTCTCTTGAATAAACTAGGAGAGGACAGGGCAGACTACATATCATGAATAATCTGAAAACAACAAGTCAGGAATGTATATACCTTAACATCTATCAACGACTATTGTCTGGGGCTAGAGGGAGGTTACTGATCAGACATAGTTTACCACACATTCACTTCAACACTGTATTCTTGATTTTACCAGCACTACTCCACAGCTTGAAGCAGAATGTCACGTATTACACCTCTTTCAGTACAAAGAATATCCACATAGTATTTCAAGGTAGATTTTTAAAGTGTATATACTCCTACTGATGTCAGGCAATGTTTTAGCCAAATATTAAGAGAGCAGCCTAGATATTGGACATTTTCCATCTGTTCAAAATCACATTTTCAAAGGTTAACAGCTTAGTTAAATTTATCATCCCAAGAAAGTCCTCACTAGTCTGATGAATTGCTTGGAGCTCAGACTGCTTAGTTTTGAGAATAAAAATCTCTGCAGAAGAGAAATTGAATGTCGAGTGTTTCTTTCCAACATGAGACCTTCAGAAAAAGTTATGACTGAAAATAGGAAACATATTTTGAAATCATTAAGACCTTTTGAACTCACTATTATGAAATTTTCAGAGATTTGTTCTTGTAAATGCCTAGAACGATCTAATTTGATATATGAATTTAAGTGTAAAATTTTAACTACACTTAACAAATTTCTTAGACTCTTAAAGATGGGAATTCACAGCTCAATTTATCTCTTGATTTTAAAATGCTTTTGCTGCTTTGAAAGAGAGGCATTTGACCTAACCACAGCTATGGCTTTCCATTTGGGGGCATTTTTGATTTAAAGATGACTCTCACCTGGCTCTAAAAACCACCCCCTCTAATTCCGTCCAGGGAAATAATGTAGCACTGGTATTTTCTTTCTTCCAGATGAATAGTTAACCTGAATAAAGACAAATCTCATATTATTTCATAAAGCCATTTTACATACCCCACACATTATAGCATTTTCCCCTTTTGGTTACTGTGCTAGGGACACTTATGAGTTGGTTAGTGTCCTTTATTACATGTTCTATGTTATATTGTGATTTTACAATTAACAAAATCATCATCAGTGTTTCATTTGAAATGTTAGTAATTTTTATTTGAGAAGCTGTTACTTTGAATGTGAACATTTATATCTGTTAAATTTCACTGTCATTGCTCACTTTATCTACATTCCCTGCTAAACTGCCTCTGGATTACATGATTCCACTCCCTGACTCACAACTGATTGGACTGAGCAAGAATCCGCATCCACCTGTCTACGTAAGAGTAGTCTTTCTTTGACTATTCAGGGGCATGTGTAATCAGTGACCTGCCATAAAAAGATGAAAAGCACTCATTAGGCTTTTAATTCCATCTCAGGAATTTAACAAAGACAATAGATCCCAGAATGTTGAATATGTACCTATGATAGTACACAGAAATATTTTAGCTGACATATGCAGGATTTAAATAAAAGAATGTTAAACATGTTTCTTAGTCTATGTGCTAACATATCACACCCACTATTTTATGAACAGCGATTGTTTGGGGTAAGAAAATAAAATAATCAATCTAATGTTGTTTAAAAGTTTATTAATTAAATGCAAGAGCTTTTATAAAAACAAATGTCTGGAACCTATTTGATATTTAGGGGACAATTCTCTTACACTTGGTTTTATTACTATATAAATACACATACACACATACACACACGAGACACCCTCCCGAGGAAAGTATATATTCAAATTTTTAATCATGTTGTACATGTCTCTTTTAAGTCACTGATAAATTGGGGGAAAAGATTTACAGAAAGAGAAAAGAAACTAACATTTATTGGCACATATTTTCTATCAGATAAAGTCTGAATCTGTACAGATCAGCTGCCACAAAGCACCCTCAGTCTATGAAGGGAAAAATCCTAGTTCTAACTCTGTGTTCTTATAGCTGTTTCTTTTAATTACTTCTTTTTTGAGTTTTAGAATCATATCTATTTCACTGAATTTTCAGGAGCATATGAAGTTATGTATATATTATCTTAGGTATACTGCTATTATTTTTACTCAAATAAAAGATTGTATTGAAAACATGGTTAGAAATATCAAGACAGGGCCAAGTGCAGTGGCTCATGCCTGTAATCTCAGCACTTTGGGAGGCCAAGGCAGGCAGGTCACGAGGTCAGGTAAAACTGATCTTTATGATGAAGAAAGATGGTGTAAAGTAAAGAGATAAGACTTAGGGCAATGAAGACATGGATTTGAAATCTGGCCCTTCCCCTTCCCATCCAGGTTAACTACAGCAAATTATCTGTAATCCCTCAGTCTCAGCTTTTTGTCTCTAATGGGGACCTACATGTAAAGTGCCAGAGACAAAATAAATACATCCAACGACTATTACCATCAATGCTGCATTACCCTTACTCCTTAATTTAGGAAAAAATGATGGTAGATTTTTGAGAATAAACTTTCCTATCACTCATAATTTTCACGATAATCCAAAAGTTACAAATAATTAGAAATAACACACAAATTCTATATTTAAAGTTTTCCATGTTACCTATGATTTAATTTAGGTTCTCATCAGGTTATTGATATGGGGGTTCTTATTTTTATTTTTATCTGAGAAAACATTATTTCTTAATCTGAAAATGATTATTTTAAAACTGCCAATACCTTACTAAAAACTTATTCTGATTAAAATGAGATTAGTTAATTAGAACGATTTAAATTCTAACTGATAGGAATTCATAGTTATAAAGTCATTACATGAAATTATAAGGTACTAGATACCTAAAGTAATTTTTCTGAATATAATATGAAATTAGACTAGCTTTATTTCTCCCAAATTAAATCCAAGTCTCCTCAGGGCAATACAGTCTAAGATATCTGGATGGAAATTAGTTGGCTTTTTTATTTTAATAATTTTCACCACTGGTATTTAACTATATGCAACTTCTGAAATTTAAAGTCAATGAATTCATTTATATTCAAATGCATTTAGCAAAGAAAAATACGCAGCAATAAAGCTGTAATTTGTATTTCCTTGTAGGTTAACGGACAAGGAAGATTTGATAAGAGAATGATAGGAGTAAAATATAGTACTTTTATTAATATGCAAGCAGAAGTGGATTTTTTTTGTTTCCTTCTAATTAGATATTGTCAGTATGGTAGACAAGTTAAGTTTAGAGTGTGTCCCTCTGCAGAGTAGGAGTGTGAAATGAATGTGCAATTTCAAAGGAATGTAATATAATTAGAAAATCCTTGGTGAATCGTTGACATCAGGAAATGCATTAAAAACCCAGTCATGCCCCTTTAAAAAAAATCAAATTCCATTAAATAGAAACCCTGAGAAAATCAGTGAACTCAGTCACAAAGATAAAGCAAGTAGGTTGAAGTGGTCAATACTTCACACCCCGTGTGCTCAGCTCTCTGTGATTGGTTTTAGGAACAGTGATCCTGGTGACAGGAAATTAAAAGTCAGATACACCTGCATATATTGCTCCTTACTGTGCTTTATCTAACAAACAATGTTAGTTGCGCAACCAGAGACCCTGCCTGCAGATAGATTACTATTTGTGCAATGCAGGCAGCTTCTACTGCTACTGATCATACAGAATCCAACCACATGAACACAAGCTTCTAAGACAAGTCAGACTATCCTATTCCTGTGGGATTTTAAAAATCCTTCAGTGGTTTCCCATTTCTTTCTAAATAATACCTAAATTCCTTCTAATGATGAACAAGGCCACAGTAGAGTTCCCACTGCCTCTGGAACTTCATCCTCAACTACTGCTTCCCCTTGCTCATTCTCTTCAGCATCACTGGCTCTCTATTGCTAATACTCACTAGCCAAGTTTATGCCTCAAGGCCTCTCATGACTTATCCCTTTTGCCTGGAATGCTCTTTTCCTGGATAGCCACATGGCTTGCTCTTTCACCTTAGGTTTCTGCTCAATTGGAACCTAATCAGCTTGGCCTTCCTTGATGACCTCATTAAAAACTGAACAAGCCATTGCCCTGTTTGCGCTTTTGTTTCTTCTCTTTTCTCCATGGTTACCTATCACTTCTAACATACTCTATATTGTAATTATTTTAACGTGTTTACTGAATGGCTTCTTCCACCGGCAATCAAACTTTATTATGGCCTGAATGCTTATACTAGAACCTAGAACAAACTAATTGCTCAAAAAATATTTTTTGAGTAAATGAAGAAATGAAGGAAAAAAATAATAAAAGGATTAATTTATCTATTAATTTTACCTCAAAAAAAAAAGTGCTAGCTTTGTAAAAGTTTCAGGGACTCTTGAATCAGACATGAACTCTTTCTTAAAAATGTTTATGGTCCAAGAAATAAAATTAATCATCTCTACAAGTAATATTAACATAGAGTAGAGAATGCTGAGCACTTGAAGCCTAATGAGGTAGAAACACTATCAACAAGGCCAGGTGCAGTGGCTCACACCTATAATCCCAGCACTTTGGGAAGCCAAAGCAGGCAGATCACGAGGTGAGAAGTTCAAGACCAGCCTGGCCAACATGGTGAAACCCCATCTCTACTAAAAATACAAAAATTAGCTGCGCATGTCTGGTGCACACCTGTAATCCTAGCTACTTGGAAGGCTGAGGCAAGAGAATTGCTTAAACCAGGACCCAGGAGGCAGAGGTTGCAGTGAGCTGAGATCATACCACTGCACTCCAGCCTGAGCTACAGAGCAAGACTCCAACAAAAAAAAAAAAAAAAAAAAAAAAAAAACTATCAGTAAGACAAAAAAAAACTGCCTCATGTAAAGAAATAAAAAAAGCTACATGAAGAGATTGCATTTAAAGTAGTTCCAAAAGACAGAGGTTTACGTGAGTTTGGATGAATGGGTGGGAGAGATTTCAGGAAGAAAACAATGTAAATAAAGGCTCAAATCTGTGTGGTCACTAAGCTCTTCCGTTTGGCTACAACATACACACAGGCAAACACAGGGAAGAAAGTAGGAGAGGTGGAGTCATTAAGAATCCCATCAAAAATCCATCATTTCAATAATATTTATCACCTACTTGAATATAATTGCTTTGATCCATGCTTGGACCTTGAGTTTTGTTCCCCAAGCATTGTCCTAAATTATTACTGTTGAAGTTTCACTTTCTTCTGGGGAAGACATTGGTAATCAGTAGGAAGTCGAATGTTTCTTGAGATCCTTGGGGGCAGCTAATGACTCCCCCTCCTTTCACATCTCTATCTTAGATCACCTGTACCTGTCTGATGAATCAAGGTGTCTTGCTCTGTCCCTAACAACAAGGGGTCCCAAATCTTACTTGCTATTGAGGCAGGATGAAGGTGAAACGAGTTATTATACAGAAATAGCTTTAGCAGGGAACTGTTAACCAGGAGAAATTAGATGCAACAAAAATTTATGAATAACTGTGATTGCTCTGGGTCATTCCTTTGGTGTTCTTAGTTGTTTTTGATTGTTTTCTATCAGAACTTGGCAGGCCACAATGTGAGAATAATCCCTCATGGTAGGTAAAAAGCCATTTAGTGGGACCCCAAGTGGAAGCTCTAGTGATTTCTTACACTTGAAAGATTTTAACCTTCCATGACCAAGACTCCTCTCCTGGAACACTGCAGGATGCCTATGTAAAAGTAAGGACACTTACATAAATTCTGATATACCTGATGACTTTTTTTCTTTTTTTAATCATTGTAGGTGTATTAGAAAATTCACTTTGAATAGCTTTAAAACAGTTGAGAGAAATTTCACATAGCTCCCTCGGCCTCTGAACTTTTAAGTTCAAATGATTGGAAAGAGTATCAGGAATTTACATAGGTCAAACCATAAATCTTCGAGGTGGTAAAATAAGGCATTTTTTAGCCTAAATGTCTATGATATGACATTTAACAGCTCAATTCACAAGGCAGCTTTTAGGAAAGAGGAAGGTAGGAGGAGGGAGGAAGGGAAGCAAAGAAGGAGGGAAAGAGGGAGGGAGAGAGGGAAGGAGGGAGGGAGGGAGGGAAGGAAGGAAGGAAGGAAGGAAGGAAGGAAGGAAGGAAGGAAGGAAGGAAGGAAGGGAAGGCAGGCAGACAGGCAGGCATCTTTTCTCACTTTAATATTTTCCATTCTAGTTTCCATAAGGAGCACAAGAAATTTATCAGATATTAATGTAGTATTCAATGTGTGTTTTTCCTTTTTTAAATTTTCTATTTTTATATTCTGTCCTCCCACATTTTTATTCTACTTATTTTCTCCATTCTCCACCCTAATTTCTTTCCAATACATCTTCCCTATTTCAGAAAATGTGCATTTTTATCCTTACTTCTGACAGTAATAAGATAAGCATCTCTCAGTAAACATTGCTGTTAAAAAAGAAATAATTTTTAACATCCGTTTGCTACATACTGTACCTCAAAATTCTTTCGTTTGTACATGAAGGGGAGGAAGTGGTTTGGCCATCATCACTGACAGATGCCGGCATCAGGGTTATGCCTTAGTAAGTTTCACTGACTCCTGACTTTCTTTTGCCCTAAACACTCTCCAGTTTGTCTCCTGGGCACTCCAGTCCTGCTGTGAAGACTCATTCAGTTTCATTCCCCAGGACTCTATGAACTCTGAAGCCCGATATGGGCTTGTGCCAGGCAGGAGGTTATTTCATGAAAATCAGCCAAGATTTCTTTTCTCTCCTTTCATCACTTGACTCTCAGGTAAGCGTCTGGTGGGAAATTTTCTAGGTTACCATCCGGTATCTATACCTCAAGGAGGACAATTGCACTCTGTAATTGGAAGCTTCATCTGAGCCTTAGATTGGAATTTTATCACAAAGAGTGCCTCAAAGTCAGAGGCAGTAAATTAGGATATGGGGAATCTTGTCATTTACATACTCTTCCAACATATGGCAGTATCTGTAAATGCCAACCACAGTCACTCTTAATTAAAAATTTAGACAGTAGATATACAGAAGTATGAAGGCTTTTCTCCAGGCTCTTTTATTCAACCTGTCCATATGTCCACTAAAGGAAAAAAAATTGTTTAAAAAAAAGAAAACCCACAGCAGGGGTAGGGAACAAAGAGCCAAGATTAGGGAGTTCTGTTTTCCTTGATTTAATATCCTATTAAAACTCTATATGAACAGATTTATATAAAGCCTGCCATCTGATAGGACAATGGCGATTTCATCTCATTACACTAAAGTAAATAAATATAAATTGAAAATATATTAAGTTTCAATCTGAGACTGAATTTGCATATACCTGGAGCTATTTTTCTTTCCTTGTCTGTTGAAACAAAATGAATTTCCTTGTTTGTTGAAACAAAATGAATTCACAAAATGTATCAAGAAAGTAGAATGTGTAACCAATTTAGATAATAAAGCATTTTCAGTCATTTTTAGATATACTTTCAAATAATTGATATGTTAATTCTAAATCTTTTCAGATTTTTTATTAAGTGGAATCTCTAACCAGTAAGATTGTTTTCTAATGTAGTTTACATAGATTGTACCAGAAAACAGAGTATTCCTAATGAAATACTCTTCAATTGAATTTAACGTAATTCACACGTCTTTTTATTATTCTTCCTCCCAATTAGTCTTCACAGTTTTATTTGAAATGGTGCTTTGTGACTCTGTTTCTTGGTGTCTTCCAAACAATTTAAAAAATGATTTTACCTTCAAATATTTTTTCTGCTTCATGTCTTCTTTTCTCTCTTCTGGGATTCCAAGTAAATAAATATTTAACTTTTTCACTATATCTTCTGGGTCTCTAGCCCTCTATCTTGTACTTTCCATATTTTGTCTCTTCAGCTTTGTTCTGGATCATTTCTTTTTGCCTCTCTTCTTATTCATGAATGCCATTTTCAACTGTGTCTACTCTGTCTTCAAACACAACACCTGAGCTCTCCATTTTGGTTTTTGTATTTTTCAGTATATTTCCTAGGCAATTCTTTTTTAAAAAACCAGAATGTCATGGTATGTAGTTTTCAATTCCTTGATAACATTTTAAAGTTTGTTTTTATTTCCGTGAGTATAGTAAAATCTTTTTGCCCAATCTGAGCCTAATATTCTCACCATATGGCACACCTGTGGGGCTTTGTTTGCTGTCTGCCATTTTTGACAATTCATTTTCATGTTGCCTTCTTTCTTTGTGCCCTAGTTATCCTTGTGTACCAAACATCGCATTTGAAACATGTAGTAGGAATAATTTGAGGCCAAGATAATGTTATTATCATCTGGAGATGATTTTCATTTGCTTCACAGGTGTCTGTAGATGATAGCTTTCCAGGTTCACCTGAATCTAATTTGTCTTGGTCACCAAAATGACTTAACACTGGGCTGCAATGTGTTCCAAGACTGTCTGACTTCTAGCTCAGTCTCCCATCCAGATTTGGTTCCTGAATTTATGCTAAGGAAGTTAATCCAGGGAGCTCACCCTTGGCAAGCTGTGGACTTCAACTTTTGTACCTGAAGCCCTGAATCTCTGTCAAAGACCTGCTCAGCAGCTCCTCTATATTAGCAGATGTTCCTAATTCTGGGCTCATCTTTCTGAATTCCTTCTCTTACATCTTGGTCCAATTACTCCTCATTATCTTGGTAGGTATTTAATGCTTGGAAACATTTTTTTTAGTTCATCTATATATTTAATTTATAATTAGCAAGTGTGTTTGTTCTAATTACTCATTCTGACTTTACTATAAACAGAAGTGCTTTTCTAATTACTCTTTACTAGGGAGTTTTAGAACACTATGAAGTAACTGCACTGATAGGCATATACAACCGTAAAATTATTTTCACTGGGAATGAAAATAAGATCAATTGGAAAATTTTCCATTAATCCCAAATTCATACTGATGGGTAAATGACCTGATAACCCCATTCAAGGATTTTCCTATATTTCAAACAAAATTTACAGAATATTCTATGTTTGAAAAAAAGAATAAATACAAATAAAAATTGCCACTTTATTCATTAACACCAGAAAGAGACTACATAAAGAAATACAAGAGAAATCATGTAAAAAATAAAGGACAAGAGAAATGTCCTTACAAAACCTATACACCAAGATAATTTATAGTTTGCACATGTTTACAGATATGAAAAAACTGCTATGATCAAGTCCAAATAATCCTCATAATTATGAATAGTATGTATTTGTGTACTGAGGTACATATATATATATATAAAAGATAAAATGAGAAATGGGTGAGTGAAATGATAAGGAATTGAAACACAGCGCCCTATCCTTCTCCACCTCTCCCCCCTGAATTCACACAAGTGGTAAATGTTCTCAGGCAACTATAGGCTTAGGACAAGCAAGGAGCAAAGAGAGACATTTACTGTCCAAGCCCAGTGTCTTCACTCAGTAGAACTTAACGATATGCTTAAACTTGAAATATTAGGAGAATGAATGGAGGTCTGTCCATAAGGACGAGAAAAGTGGAAATGTATGTGTCAGTGTAAGTTCCAGGAAAATTCGACCAAGGAGATGTGAATTCACTTACAAAGTTTAGAAAATCAATCAGTCCATGTACTTATTGGGTACCAGCTGTATGTAGGTCACTATATTCAGCAATGAAACACTAGTTGCTTACATAAAAGCCAGTCATTATGAAATATGTACTGAATGTCTGCTAGGTACTTAGCATACACCTACTGAACCAAACAAAGATTCCTTTCATCTAGAGTAATACTTTTCAGGGAAAAATAGACAATGTGCAGTTATTATAATAAATTGATATATGAGTATGTAAGAAATAGAGCAAAGTAAGATGGAGCTGGAGTGGCCTCATGGAAAAAGTGACATTCAGTTAACAGAACAAGGAATCCCAGGAGGCAGGAAAATATTGTGTAGTCATATATTAGTCATGTAGATATCTGGGGGAGAGTCTTCTAAGCAGAGATAACCAGCCCCTAGAACAAAGTCTCTGATGGGAGAGGCTACCTGGCATGTTAGAGAAATGGGAAGGGAATGAGTATGGCTGGAAAGGAATGAGTATGTAAACACAGAGGAAGGAAATGGAACATAATAAAAATTATAAACACACAAACATGTAAGGTCTTGTGGGCCTTGAATCTGAATGAAATGAGGCAGGATTTTAAGGAGAGGAGAGATATTATCTCATATTTTAGCAATATTACTTTATCTAGTAAGATGAGAATAGATTGGTATGGGAAAAGGAAAAGCAAGAACACCTGCTAAGAGACTATTAAGGGTCTGGGAGAAACCCAGGTAAGAGAGATGGTGGTAAAATGGAAATATTGGGAAATTGACCAGAAGAGTAATTCTGTAACACTCATTTGTTTCTGCCCATAGGTAGGGATACAGGTGTCCTTACCTCCCTACCTGAACATAAGTAAGCACAGAATTTCCCCAAATTCAGTTAGTTTGATTTAATCTATGCCATGCCCAGATATAGAAACTGAGAATTTTAACAAAAATCAATTGCCTGAGAATAATGACCACACGTTTTGAATAATTTTATTTACTATATAGTTAAATTCCTCAGACACTTTAGACCTGTACTGCAAGTTTTAGGTTGTTGTTTTGTTTTGTTTTGTTTGAGGCAGCATCTCACTGTCTCACCCAGGCTGGAGTGCAGTGGCACAATCGTGGCTCACTGCAACCTCTGCCTCCTGAGTTCAAATAATTCTCTGCCTCAGCCTCCCGAGTAGCTGGGATTACAGGTATATGCCACCATGCCCAGCTAATTTTTATATTTTTAATAGAAACGGAATTTCTCCAGTCTGGTCTTGAACTCCTGAGCTCAGGTGATCCACCCGCCTCAGCCTCTCAAAGTGCTAAGATTACAGGCATTAGCCACTGCGCCTGGCCAAGTTTTAGTTTTGACTACCAATAACTTTTTATATAGATTGGGTGGGAGATGCCTGGAACCAGAGAGTATAGAGGTCAGTGTTTAAACCTGCTGAACTAATCCACTGTCCTACTTTTCAATCACTTGTATCTCTTTCTGTCTTCTTCCATCTTCCCACGTATGTTGCATGGTCTTTAAAAGCTCCATCAGCAGCCATGTGTTCTCCAATTTTATTTTCATTCATGCTATCATCTTTGGCAATGCCAGGAAGGCTTTTTTTCCCTCCTCTCATGTACTTTAATATATTATTCCTCAAAAAATAGCCTCCCTGCTGTAGTTTCTCTGAGTCTATGAGAAAGAGAGAAGAGCCAAGCTGCAGAGAAAGAGACTCTGCCATGAGCTGTGTGATCTTGTATGGTTTATAACCTCCAGGCTTTTCATCCATGACATGAGGATAACAATACCTGCTCATAGGGCTTTTGTAAGGATTATACAATCCAGGGTATGTACAATGCCTGTGAAAGTACCTGGCACAGCGGCCAGGACTCAGTACCTCTGAGTACCATCCCCGGGCCAGAAGCTTCTCTCACTTTTTACTCTAGCCATTTCTACTGCTATTTGGTTTTCTGTTCCTAACTTACCAGTAGCTCTATGATCTACATGTACTGTAATTTATTACTACTAACTAAGCTTACGCTATATGGTTTGCTAATTAACAGCTTCCCTTCTTAATATTCCTAATAGAGTTATTTTCAGCATCAAATGATAAATAAATAAAATATTCAATCAAAGTATTTGGGATATAGCAAGTCCTCAACTGGTAATCATTACTCTTTATTTTTGACATTTTATTACCATTATTAATATCTATCTTCTCCTTTCACTAGGAAGAAAGCTCATCAAGGAGAGAGATATTCATCTGTTTTATTCTCTGATAGATTCGTAGTGCCTAAAACAATGTCTGGCACATAAGAAACAGTCAATAGTTGATGAATAAATTAGTAGCTGAATGAATAAAACATTTTTACTCATTTCAGTTGCATTAATGCAATGTAAGTTACAAATAAGTTGCCTTGCCATCACTGAGTACTATAACATTTTTTGCTAACACATAAAAGGTATAAGTTTATAACTTATTTTATTTTGTATTTTTTTTAAATGACTGGAACAGTTAAACATTGATTTTTTAAAATTATTGATGCTTTGATATTAATCATAAAGCAGGCAAGGTTGTGAAAAAGTTGAGAAATATCCAACATTTCAAGTAGGAGAAATGTCTTATACATGAAATAAGGTAAAATTATAAAATATTTCTCATCTTCTCTTTAGAGTGGGAATCTCTGGCACTCTCTCTTCTTTTCTCAATTTCAAGTGATGACATAGTCTCATATCTCACAGAAAACATGGATAGAATCAGATGTGAAAGCTTCCCTGTTTCTTCCATTACATTTCCTGCCCTCCTGCATAGGCAACCATGCTTCCCATTTGTCTGCTGTTAAAATGGATGAAGTGTCTCTGGTCCTATCAATAATCAACACATCCATTTGTATTGCAGATTCCACCCTTTCTTCCCTACGCAAGCCCTTCTCTCCTAGAATTAGCTTTCTTTTTTCCATCATTGGTTTCTTTTCCTCTACTAGATTATTTTCACCAACATATTAAAATGTATAGGAAGAACAATATGTTAAATATACATAATGAACTTTTGGCTTTTACCTTTCTTAACACTGATCTCAGGAATTCTTTAGCATAGAGGATAAAGTGAAGAGTCAAATTCCTTTCTTTTGGATACCTAGGAAAAGCATAGAGGTGTAAAATTTAAATGCAGGTATTAAAAAGTGGAATAGATAGATACTAAACATGCTTTTTTTGACTCAGGATGGGAGGATGATTCCAGACGTAAGTAAATATTTCTCTCTCTGGCTTTGGTGGTGTGTCAAAAACATTGCATTGAATAAATGCAAGTATCACCAATAGTACTGGAGGCTCTGCCTTTATAACTTAGGAAAGACCAATTCTGACTCACTGGCTTTGCAAACCAAACCAAGGACTAATTTTACCAACTTGGGGTTGCAATGTGGTCAGATTACCAGAGAGTGCTCTTGATGTTTAAATATCTCAGTGTGTGGGGGGCATGAATGCTATGTTGTTAGCCTGTGGGTATTCCATGGGGCCTGCCTTGTCTCATAAAATGACTTTTTCACATTGGCTGGTCTCCAGCATTGGGCTAGAGGGTAGAATACTGTCATAACAAGGACTTGGGGAGAGGGTCAATGCTCAGAGAGCCAGGGACAATTGATCCTGCAAGAGTAAGCAGACCTTGAGATAGAGCCAAGAGTTTAGCATTAAATACCCAGAATAAAAGACCATCACCCAGAAAAGAAGAAACTACACAAGATCTGAGTCTTTTTCTTCACCATCAGTATGCAAAAGCAACACCCACCTTCCATACATAAAAGAGAGAAACTCTATTAGAAAGTAACTGGGGGAGGCATCATAAGGACCTGATTATTTTTTTCAACTAGAAATCTTTATCAGTAGGATGATATAAATCATCGTATTGGACTAGACTTTAACCTGAAAAGGACATTCAATTAACTTTTCTCCTCTAGTTGACAGGTGTCAGCTAATGAATAGGCAAAATTAGCAGTAGACAAAATAAAATTACATTTTTTTACACATCAAAATTTGGAATGAGTCACATTGTATAATTCTGTTTATCTGTTTACTTATTGTAAAAATTAAAAAGAAACTAACTCCTTTAGCTCTAACTACCTTATCTGTCACAACCTCATATTTCCCCTCTCTGAACTCCTTGAGCTAACTTTCTTCCTGCTAATGCCATTCTTCTGTGCTTTCCTTCTCTCTTCACTTTTACTTCAATTGATCATCCCGCTTTATCACATCACTAAAATCTTTCTTATCAAAATAATCAAGGAGAGGCAAGCTGCCAAGATCAATGGGCATTTTTCTGCCCTCACTTTACCAACCTCACAGCACCATTTGGTACAGCTGACTACTGCCTCCCTCTAAAATACATTCACATTCTAAATTGTATCATACACAGATCTACCCACCACCTTTCGCTCAGTACTTGGCCCAGTCATCTACATTTCCTCACTATTCCTGTGTGACCTTGACAATGACATTGCTAACATATCATCAATATTGATGCCTCCCACCTCTTCCCAGGAGTTCCAATGCCATAATGGCCAATCTGATATCTTCACTTGAATTTGCACAATTTGTTAAAAACTTAAGAGTAGACATCAGGTTTCTGCTTTTCTTCCCTCATGCCCCATATCCAGTCCGCCAGCAAATCCTTTCGGTGTATTTTCCCAGATCCTTATATTTATCATGATCTTCAAGACTACTACTCTCTTCCAGGTGCCATTATTCCTGCCACCCAGACTCAGCCATTTAGCACTGAACTGATCTTTTTTTGTATCCCCCCACTTTTGTCTCATATACATGATGGTCACAGCAACTTTGTGACATTTTTCTTTTCAAAATTACTTACTTATAGAAAAGTAATACAGCTACAGTATGTGTGCTTGATACTGAATTTAAAAAATGTGTCTTGCAGAAGGCAGTTTCATCACCTTGTCTCATGAAGGAGGCTACCATATGAAGTTTCACTATATGAAAGAGTAACCATATGAAGTATAACCAGTATGTGAAGTTTACATTTCCCAACAAGCAAATGCCTGTGTATAAATTAAAACTCACACATGGCTTATTGGGGGCGGGGGGGCGGGGCGGAAGACTAAGAATAATTTTAAACAAAAGATATTCTCTAGAAAAGACATAAAGATTGAAAGGGAGACACCCAGCAGAATAAGAAAAAATGGAAATGATAAACTATACTATAGGCAAAGTGAGAGTTCAACAACTATTTGTTGTTTATGATGAAAAGGCTTTCCAATGGGATTGAAGCAATGCCTGGCACTTGCATTTTTTCTCATTTTCCCAGGCTTGACAAAAATAAAGAAGACATTGAAAGAAAAGGTTGCATGGATTCTGTTGAACTGAAGAGGGCAGATGGACATCTCTTTAGAAAAATGGCAATAGCTCTGGCCGCCCATCTCACAAATGTGTGTCATTAATTCAGTTGAGACAGTGAGAAAGAGCATAGATCAAACCAAATTTGAAGTAAAGTAGAAATGGTGCTGGCCTGGGAGTTATAGAATTAGAGTACTACAGATGAATCTCTGAATCCTTATTAATGGGCAGTGTGAACTTGAGCAAGTCCTTGAACCTCTAGCTGCTTATAAGTTATCTGGACTAGATCAACTTCAAAGTCCTTCTAATTTGTATCCAGAATTTACAATTCTAATCTCACTATTAGAAAGCCAATAGATGTTGTACTGATTGTGGTAGATTGTTAGAATTATTTTCACATACAAAGAAGGCACGATGCCTTTAGACATGCGGAAAAAATAGCTATTAGAGGTGTCCCTCACAGAATATTTTGAATCACTGATTGACTACATGTCTAAAGTTCCCATTTACTTACATGAGTTTATGTTTTGGAAACTTACCAAAGGTCCTTTGCTTGAGAACAAAGAAAAGTCAATTCTTCATTGCAGGCCATCTGAAATAAGATGTTGGAATAGTTGTTATAGACCATAAAATGTCTTAGGTACGTGTGTTGCATGTGAAATCTCAGAGTATAGAATTGTTAAATTGTATAGTTTAAACTGCATATGAGAATAAAGATTGATCATTTTAAAAATACATGGGACATGTTATATTTGATTTGCTATGGTTTAAAATAAGGGAATTCAATATATTCAGGAAAGAATTAAATAAATTTTAACTCAGGCAATGCCTTTGGCCCACAATTTAGATAGCAGGTTAAACCAAGGTTTACAGCTCTTCAGTAAGCTGATGCTCACTGAATAACTTAATGTAAGCTCTCGGAGAGTACATTTTACATGGAATAATTTGGAAGAAAGGAATATTAAAGAAACAGTAGAAGAGTAGATGCATCAGCAAAAAGGTAGAGTCACTCAGCAGAATGGATAAGATGGCAAATAACAGAAATTAAAATAGTTATCAATGACTTAGTGCCTCCTACACTCCAGGCTCTGTACTAGGTGCAAATTCCCCATTTCATTTCATCCTCAAGGCAAATCTCAGAATTCAGTTGTATTATCATTATCTTGCAGTTGAGGAAATGAAAGCATAGAAAGATTACTTAATTTTCAATGATAGCAAATGTAGTACAACCCAAACGAAGAGTAAAATCCAGGTCCAACTATATCCAAAACCAATTCTGTTTCAGCTACTTGAAACTACATAAATGGCCAAAACATTAGTGTTCTGAGAAGTTGTGTAAGAGAACTAAGTGAAGAATTGTTAGATCACAGACTACAAGTATTCATAAAGGACAACTACATAAAGTGATTTAGGATGAATTAAGAATGGAAACTCATTACTCTTATGGTTTCAGAGCACCAGATGGTAACCTTTTTATCTGAGTGAAAAAAAAAAAAGCATTAATTTATAAACAAAAAAAAAAAAAAAAAAAAAGAAAATTATTTCAGATCAATTTTTGTATTTAAATAAAAGCCTAAATATATTTTATTTGAAATTTCAAACACTACCCAGTTTATGAAAATGTAGCTTCATACATTCTATAAAAATACCAAGTGCCACTTTTTAAACTTCTATGTTTTCCCCAACCCCGAAATTTGTTGAACTCAAACCTAATCTGGGAAATAGTATGTTCAAATGGTATGTGAATATCCTAGCTGATTAATTAAAAAGTACCATTCAACAAAAATAGACAAAATGCTATGAAAATTACCTGTTGATAAGAAAAAGTTGTTGAGTTTATTTCTTATGGTGGCAAGAATATCATCACTTTCACGTAATCGTGGTAGAATTTCAGAAGCAAACAACAAAGTTAGGATTTTTAAGAGGTTTTGATATTGGTTTAAGGCAATGTATTTGTTTAGGTTTTGGTAAGATTCATCATATCATAGTTTAGGATTGATGGACACAGTAAGACAAGCTTTTAAGGAGAGAGTTTCAAAGAGTTTTTGCAAGCAAACAGTCTTTCCATGCTATCTATTGAAAAGTTTGACAGTCTAACGTTTATTTAAATGGGCTTATAGGCATTTCTGAAATTAGTAATAATTATTTGTAACTTTTTTCTCCCTAAGCAAAGGTTTCCTAAAATAGCAAAATCATGCTAATGCAGAAAGAAACTTACATGGGTATATGTGGCTTTGTTTCCAAAATCATGAAAATAGAAAATTATTTAGCTGGGTATTTATTTTGATCTATGAAAATTAATTCTTTATATTTGGTTTATTATTAACCTTACCATAGTTTGGGGGAAACTTGGAAGACTATTTCTTCATGAAGTATGTTTGAGAAACTTTTATGTTCAAAGAAGCTTTGAATAAACACTACTCACTGATATCAATAATTGCTATTATTGGACATTTTTATGGTATTTAAATAAACAGGATTCTCACTTTCCCATCTGAAAACAGTCTCATGAAGCAAAAGGTTTGTGAAAAAGGTCCTTTTATGGGCGTATACTTAATTCACCAGTTTTTTATCCTGTCAGTTATAAAGTATTTGACTAATAAAACAATTTATCCTACTACTGAACAAATAAGAGGATGAAAAACATTACCTCATAAAACACCACAAACATGCAGGACATCAGAAGGACTGAATAGAGTTACCTTCAATTAGTCTCCAACCTCAAGTGGAAAATAATGTTAACAAGTAAATGTGGTAAGAACTATAAAAGATATAACACAACAGAGGTAAAGAAAAGGAAATGATTAGTTCTTACTGCCTATCCCAGTAAGTGTCAACAAGAAACTAGTATCTGAGCTAATCTTGAAGGGGGCAAAGGCATTCCTAAATAAGAGAATCGAAGGTCTCAGGATTAAGTCTAGGGCATAATAAATAGAAAGGTTGAATGGAGTAGGAATGTCAGCCTGGCAAGAAGTTAATTTCACCTCTTTCCCTCTTCAAACTTAGTTCCTTTTCTTGGCTAGAACAAGAAATTTTCAAAAGAGCAATGCATTTTATTCTGTTAAGCTCTCAATTGGTTACGATGGAAGTGGAAACTCCCAAGTGAAAACGTAAATATCTTTTCTTGGTGGCATTTAATGCAATTATAATTAATTATATGTGAATGACACTTGTCTTTTTCAAGGTAGAATATTTTTGCATCTCTAGTACCTAGTACAGCATCAGGCACATGTTTGAATGAATTATTAAGTGACTACCTGAAGTGAATAAATTAATTTGGTTTGTCCTATAATGCAGGTTTGTTTATGTCCTAAGAAAATATCTGCTTGGGAAGATTTCCACTTTGTTCTATTTATCTCTCTAAACTATTTATTGTTTGGAATCTCTAGTCATTTTTCAAATGCTAAAAACCACTCGCTCCCAGTTGTACCAATCAATAAGGGCAACCCTACACCTTGTGAAACAATACGTTTTCGATCTGTGCTGGTATAGCCTATACTTCAGGTTATTCTAAACCTTTTCCTTTGTCATTACTCTTGTGAAATTTGTTCCTCTGCCTTATGTCCTGTTATCCTTTTTGCTCAGAAGCCAAGTGGTTCATAAAAGGATGGACACCTTGGCTTTTACCTCAAAAGCATCAGCTCTCCCAAGGAAGATACTTATTCTAGAAAGGGTAAAGAAGTAATTTAGGACAGAAGATTTTCATAGTAAATGCTAAATGTTCGCTCTTTTGAAATCTACCTGCCAGGTGTCCATCTATGACCTTTACGCTGGTAAGATTTAATTTAAAATTTTGATGTATCTTCACATTCTACATCACAAACTATCTTGGATGTGTTACATCACATTCCTCTCACCTGGCAGGAATCATCTCTGTGATGCTAGATGCAGGACAGGCAGCCCACTGCTCCTCACTTCCATGTCCTTGCTAGCCCTCACCTAAGTATTCTTACTTTTCACCGCTAGGGGAGAATGGACACAGCTTCGGATGCCTGAACACATCACTGCAGCCTCCAGTGGCCTAGGCTTTACACATGAAATCTCTTTGCAAGCTTTACGTTTTCCTCAGTTTCTGCCCTTTCTCCATTACAAATGGGAAGGCAGTTTGTGAGTTATGAAGAAGTCAACAAATGATAGGACTCTGGTGGGACGCAGAGCTCACCTCCGAGAACTTTACAGGAGGCTGTTTATTAGCAGTACTTGCTTAGCAAGGCCCTTCATTAATTAGTCCAGGACCTTTCTTATCTCCTCATGTACTCCATCAAACATAATTTTGAAACCCTGCAGTTTGGGTTTTTATTTGCCAAAGGAAAAAAGAAAGGTTGGATATAAAATAGGAAAAAATGAAAACTACTATTATAATAATCTGTGCAGATACAAAATACGTGTGAAGCCATGTCGACATACATTTGCTTGTTTAATCAGATGAAAAACAAAAATGTATTTGGAAGTTTGTGTCATTTAATTCTTTGTAATAATATTAGTAGAGAGTAATATTTTTTTGCAAGTTAGGAAAAAAATGTCTTTTTTCTTTATTTCTATTTATCTCACTCATTAAAACTAAGGGTAGGGAATATATAATATATAAATGTCCTATAAGTATAGTCATTGAATAATGCATTTCTTGCTTTTACTTTAACAAGTTAATAAGCACCAATAATATGGCCAGACAATCGGATTAACTGTCAGAATCATAAGGTTGGTCGCAATTAAAAATGACTATATTATACAAAGAGACTTAAAACTCAATTTAATCAATCTTATAAAGCCTGGATGTAAATAACACAGATGGACACAAACAGGAAGAATGGAGTAGATGGGTCACCTTACAGGGAGCAGTGTTTACTGCTTCATGGCAGTGAAGCACAGGCTATGACATGGCAAGAGTCTGTTTACCAGGGTTAGCATGCCTCCTTCAACATGGGTCAAATTTAAGGATTTATATCCCTAATTGGAGTATTTCCTAAGTGTCGATTACACATACTTAAAATGACAACATAAAAGTAAAGATAATTGAAAATGTGTCAATTAGGTATCTTACAATGACTGTTTTAACATTTAAAAAAATGGAAGTCACAGCAATGAATATGACCTATTTATACAGAATATCAAAGGAAAATTTGACTCCAATCCAGATGAAATTCTTCAGCCAACTCTATGTTATTTACATCTAGGCTTTATAAGATTGATTAAATTGAGTTTTAAGTATCTTTGTATAAATAATATAGTCAAAGCTTGCTGACTTGAATTCAATTATATTCATTTTTGACAGTGTAATTGGTATCAAATTTAATTCTAATGATCTGCAAAGCTGATTTCTTTTGTCTTCTTAATTGTGATGGAGATTTTTTTTTTTTTAGCAGAAGGAGGCAGAAGATTGTCATCCTCTCTTTACCCTTAAACAGAAAAAGTATTCAGTTTCAATTTATTCATACCAGAGAATAGAATACCAACTAATTATTATTCACTGTATTGAAAAAATCCTATTAGGTAGTTCACATGAAAGAAGAAAAATAAACCCTGCTAACCATTTATCTTCCAGAGATTCACCCCTTGCTAATAAGTGACCTTAACCAAAGAAATGCTTTCTTATAGAAGGGTTATAACTTGTCATATGATCTCACTGACTGGCTTATGGATGTCTCTTTCTGTCGCAGCAACTAAAATTCCTTCTGGTATGAGCTTTTAGATGCTGAATGGTGCATTGTTTTGATATTGATTTTAAACTGGAATAAAATTCTAGGTGAGCTGTTCTTATAAGCTATCCTGCCTCACAGAAAGTCCACAGCAAATTTATTTTCTTGAGGTCAGTCCCAGTCCTGAATGTTCTGCCCCAATTGCTTTGTGTTTTCAAAGCTATTCTTATTTCTAGAAAATAGCCTGAAAAAAATGAGCTGTCTTTCAAAATAGATGGGAGGAGAATGAGGGATCTACTACTTATGCTAATGATGGACCATTTTCGGGCATGCGTTTGCATACTTAGACTTGTGGTAATAAGGGAATTCTATTTTCTGTTTTTTTCACTTTCTACCAAGCCTTTCTCTTCAACTAGCTAGTCTTTTGTGTCCTTTCTACCTTGCCCTGACGGCTCAGAAGTTCCACTCAGGGCTATACCACCAAGTACCCTATGTTCGGAATCCACTTCTTCAGATAAGTTCTAATAGAATTATAGACTTCAAGCGGTGAGGTACTTCCAATGTCTTTTTTTTTTTTAGATGGAGTCTCCTCTGTCACCTAGGCTGGAGTGCAGTGGCACAATCTTGGCTCACTGCCACCTCCAACTCCTCGGTTCAAGCGATTCTCCTGCCTCAGCCTCCTGAGTAGCTGGGATTACAGGCATGCTCCACCACACCTGGTTATTTTTGTATTTTTAGCAGAGATGGGTTTCACCATGTCCCTCAGGTGATCCATCCACCTCAGCATCCCAAAGTGCTGGGGTTATAGGCGTGAGCTACCATCCCAGGCCGGATGTCTCTTAACCTAAAATTCCATCTGATGTAGCAACTCTACCATAGTGTACCCCAGGGATTTGTTTTATTCTATCCAATGACTGAAAAGGAGTCACATATCTCAAGTATATTTTGGGCAAAAAAAAAAAAAAACTTTAATAAAAATATATTTCCCTTATAAGTTTCAGCCACTAGTCTTAGTTACAGTCTATGGAAATACACAATATGTCTAAATTTCATTTTACATAACCCATTAAATATATACATATATATACACACACACATATACATACACACACACACACACATATAAATATATATATATATATTTCAAAAAAACATATATATATGTGTGGTTTTTTTTTTCTTAAGATGGAATCTCACTCTGTCACCCAGGCTAGAATGCAGTGGCATGGTCTTGGCTCACTGCAACCTCCACCTCCTGGGTTCAAGTGATTCTCCTGCCTCAGCCTCCCAAGTAGCTAAGGTTACAAGGACACTCACCACACTTGGCTAGTTTTTGTATTTTTAATAGAGATGGGGATTCACCATGTTGGCCAGACTGGTCTCAACTCCTGACTCAAGTGATCCACCCTCCTCAGCCTACCAAAGTGTTGGGATTACAGAAGTGAGCCACTGCACTGGGTCAATATTTCAATTATTTACCATGTATTCACATTAATTCCTCTCCTTTTATAGCTTTTGAGTTTTTCCATTATCTATACCATCTTATGATATTGAAGTCTCGACATACCTTCACAACAGGGTGATTATTATTAGAATAATGCAAGAACATACTCTACTTCATGAGAGACTTTTATCAAAATTTGTCAACCAGAAAATAAGAACTATGGTACTTCAAAACAGTGGTTAATCAGCCAGGCTATGCTATTATCTAATGTTCATATTTTGGTCTAAAAATTGACAAATAGATCAATGGAACAGAATAGACAGTCCAGAAATATACCCACAAAAATAGAGTTGATGGACCTCTGACAAAGGAGCAAAAGCAATTTAATGGAGAAAGGATAGTGTTTTCAACAAATGGTGCTTCTCTTAGTTCATTTGTGCTGCTATAACAAAACATCTAAGACTGTATAATTTGTTTATAAATAACAGAGATTTATGGCTTACAGTTTTGGAGGCTGGGAAGTTCAAGTTCAAGATGCTGGCAGGTTCAGTGCCTAGTGAAGGCCTGTTCCTTCTAGATGGCACCCTCTAGGTATCCTCACATGGTGAAAGAACAGAAGGGCAAAACAGTTGACAAATGCTGTATCTTCCCATGGCAGAAAAGGAAAAGAGAGGAAACCTACTCCCTCAAACCTGTTTATAAGGGCCCTAATCCCATCCATGAGGCCTCCGCCCTCAGGACTTAATCACCTTCTAACGACCTCACTTATTTTTTTTATGTTTTATTTTTTATTTTTATTTTTGAGACAGAATCTCACTCTGTCACCCACGCTGGAGTGCAGCGGCAAGATCTCAGCTCATTGCAATCTCTGGCTCCCGGGTTCAAGCAATTCTCTGCATCAGCCTCCTGAGTGCCTGGGATTACAGGCTCCCGCCACCATGTCCAGCTAATTTTTTTTTTGTGTGTGTGTTTTTAGTAGAGATGAGGTTTCACCATCTTGGCTAGGCTGGTGGTCTTGAACTCCTGACCTCAGGTGATCCACCTGCCTTGGCCTTCTAAAGTGCTGGGATTACAGGCATGAGCCACTGTGCTCAGCAGATCCCACCTCTTAATACCGTCACATTGGATATTAATCTTTAAGTCATGAATCTGGGGAGACATATTGAGACCATAACAGTGCTAGAGGAACAACTAGACATGCAAATGCAAAAAAAGTATGTCTCAACACTGACTTTTCACATTTCACAAATAATAACTCAAAATGGGTTATATACCTAAAAATAAAATGCAAAACTATAAAATTCTAGAAGATAACACATGGGAGAAAATTTAAGTTACCATGAGTTTGGCAATGACTTTTTAGATCCAACACCAAAAGAACAATTCCTAGAAAAAAATCAGTAAGGTGGATTTCATTCAAATTAAAAACATCTGCTCTGTGAAAAAAATCTTCTAAGATAATGACAAGATAATCCGTAAACGGAAGAAAACATTGGCAAAACATATAGATGATAAAGGATGTGTATCTAAGATATGCAAAGAACTCTTAAAATTCAACAATAAGAAAACAACCCAATTGAAAATGGGTAAAAAATCTGAACAGACATCTCACCAGAAAAGATATATAAATGTCAAATAAGTATATGAAAAGATGCTCAACATCATATGTCATTAGAAAATTACAATTAAAACAATGAGATAGGCCAGGTGCCATGGCTCAGGGCTGTAATCCCTACACTTCAGGAGGCCAACGTGGGTGGATTGCTTGAGCTCAGGAGTTGAAGACGAGCCTGGGCAACATGGCGAAACCCCGTCTCTACAAAAATCCAAAATTTAGCCAGACATGATGGCAGGTGCCTGTAATCCCAGCTACTCAGGAGGCTGAGGCAGGAGAATAGCTTGTACCCAAGAGGTGGAGGTTGCAATGAACAGAGATTGGGCCATTGCTCTCCAGCCTGGGTGACAGTGCAAGACTCCATCTCAAACAAAAACAAATACAAAAATTAGCTGGGCATGGTAGCACATGCCTGTAGTCCCAGTTAATCGGGAAGCTGAAGTGGGAGAATCATCTGAACACAAGAGGCAGAGGTTGCAGTGAACCAAGACTGCACCATTGCACTCCAGCCTGGATGACAGAGCCAGACTCTGTCCCCCCCAGTACCCCCACAAAAAAAAAAACAACCAATAAGATACCACTGTACACCTATGAGAAATGAGCAAATCCAAAACACTGACATTCTAAATGCTGCCAAGTGTAAGGGGCAACGGGAACACATATTCATTGCTGATAGGAATGCAAAATGTAACTACATCATAAGATAGTTTGGCAATTTTTTTAATAAAGTGAAATATAGTCTTATTATTTGACCTAGCAATTGCATTCCTTGGTATTTACCAAAATAAAATGAAAATTTATATCCGTATAAAAGCCTGCCCATGAATGTTTATAGCAGCTTTCCTCATAATTGCCAAAACTTGAAGCAACCGGTATGTCCCTTCAATAGATGAATGCATAAATGAACTACGGTACATCCAGACATTGGAATATTTTTCAGTGATAAAAAGAAATGAGCTATCAAACCACAGAAAGACATGGAGGAATTTTAAATGCATATTGCTAAGTGAGATAAGCCAGTCTGAAAGGCTATATGCTGTAAGACTCTAACTTTATGGCATTCTGGAAAAGGTAATAGTGTAGAGACAGCAAAAAAAATCAGTGGTTTTCAGAGGTTAGGAGTAAGAAAAGAACAAATAGGCATAACACAGAGGATTTTTAGGGCAATGGAACTATTATGTGTCATACTGTAATATGGACGCATGATAAACATTCATCAAAATCCACAGAATTATACATCAAAAAGAGTGAACCCTAATGTAAACTGTGGACTTTAATCAATGATAACACATTGATATTGGTTCATCAATTGTAACAAATATACTATGTTAGTACATGATGTTAATAAGAGGAGAAGCTGTATGTGAGAGGAGGAAGTATATGGGAACTCTCTGCCCTTTCTGCTAAAATTTTCTATAAACCTAAAAATTCTCTCACCATCTATAGCCATAAACTATAACTAACAATATTGAAAAAAGGCCATGAAAGAGTAGCTTATAAATACGAATGATTGAAAGATGCTAGGAAATGACTGCACTTCTTTGAAAACTATTAAATAAAGGGAGGAAAGCAAACATTTATTCTCCTTTTACAAATGCAGAGGAAAATTTTCTTATAATGAGAATACTTTAGTTTATATATGATGAAGAATGACAGAATTAGAATCTCACCATTCTGTAACCCCTAATGAGTTAATGGATCTAAACAATGATCATCAATTGCTAATAACAACAGGAGAGAAAACCAGACTCAGGAATTTCATGATGAAAGTACACAACCCTGTCCATTAAGTAGTTTAATACCAACTAATAAATACATACATACATAAATTCTTAATTTGATAAATATTTATACATACTACCAAATTATGAGAAATTCAAGGTACAGAGAAACATGTTAAAAATAGCACAAGTATAAACTGACAATTCACATTTAAAGTTTGTATTAAGAAGTGTCTGGCTTATCATATGAAATATGGCAATAAAAAAGATATAGAGGAAAATTAGAAATTAAAAGAGACTGAAAGCTAAATACAGAATCCTAGAATAAATGTTGGATTAGCAGAAAAACTGATGAAATTCAAATAAAGTCTGTAGTTAGTTTTTAGTATTGTAGTAATGTTAATTTCTTAGTGTTGAAGTACCTTGGTTATGTAAGATGCTAACATTAGCAAAAACTGAGTAAAGAATGTCAACCAAAAAAAAAAAAAAACTCAGAGAAAAATGTCTCAAAGTATGTTGAGTTTATTTGGGAATTAGAAAAGAGGATTATAATCTGAGATCCATGGGTATGACAGCCACATATGCACCTGAAGGAGGAGGGTAAAAAGCTTTTTTTTTGTAATGAGACAGAGTCTCACTGTGTCACCCAGGCTGGAGTGCAGTGGCATGATCTCAGCTCACTGCAATCTCTGCCTCCCTGGTTCAAGCAATTCTCCTGCCTAGCCTCCTGAGTAGCAGGAACTACAGGCACACGCTACCACACTCAGCTAATTATTATATTTTAAGTAGAGATGGGGTTTCATCATATTGGCCAGGATGGTCTCAAACTCCTGACCTTGTGATCCACCCGCCTCGGCCTCGCAAAGTGCTGGGATTACAGGGGTGAGCCACCACACCTGGCCAACAGAAGCTTTTGTGGACACAAGGAGAAGTTCACATAAACTACTGGGAAACAGAGTTCATTGATTTCAGAGACTCAAAGTCAGAGTTAGCATCAGTTCATTGGTGGAGATGCCATTACTGGGCAGGTGTTCTTTCAAGAGTATCTTATGTGAATTGCTGCAATCCCTAAAGAAGGAATAATTTTTTTGTCGGATTATTTTAGAAAGTCCTTGTGAGAGTCTTTATCTCAGACATGCAAGCATGAGTTCTCCCTCTTCATGCTTTCTGGCTTTGATTTGTTTGGGTCTGACAAAAAGTGATTTCATGCTAGTATCTGCAACTTTCACAAGGATATACCAAAATCCTCTGTACTATCTTTGCAGCTTTTCTGTATACCTAGAATCATTTTCAAATAAAAAGCTTATTTTTTAAAAGACACTTGAAAGACATATCAGCAATATGCAGACATTATCTGGATCCCAATGCAAACAGATTATAAAAAAAATTACAAGGCAGATGAGGAGATGTGAACATTGAATGCCACTGCACTGAATATTTTATGATAATAATAAAGAACAAGTTATTCTACTAATTATTACTAATGTAGGTGTCATAGTACAAAGGTTATGTTTTAAAATGATTTATTTTAAGTGTACATATTATTTCAAGATGTAATGATGTAATATAATAGCTGGTAACTGCTTCAGAATAATCTGAATAGGCATCCAGATGAGGTAATAAGGTAATAAGGTAAATAAAGAGGGAAAGAAAGAAAACGAAAAAGGAAGTAAGAAAGGAAGAGTGGGGAGGGAAGGAGAGAGGGAGGAGGGAGAGAGAGAAAGGGAAGGGGTAGGGAAAGGGAAAGGGGAAAAGGGAAAGGGAAAGGGAAGGGAAAGGGAAAAGAAAGGAAAGGAAAGGAGAGAAAGAAAAGAAAATGGAAGCAAGCAAGCAAACAAAGGCAGGCAGGCTTTCCTTAATTATTGTTGATATAAATGTTAAATAGAAGTATTGTAAGGAGTTTTACATATATCATCACTTTTAAATTTCACCACACTTTTTAATAAAATAAATATTTTACAGCTGAAAAATCCAAGTATCAAAGTAGTTAACTATCTTTCCTTAAGACACAAAGCCATTAAGTAATGCAGTGAAGATTGCAGTCCACCTCTGTGGGCCTCTGAAGCTAATGCCCCTTTCTTGTGAAAATGATTACTAGTAAGTGTACTATTTCAGGACCACAAGCTCCAGGCCACAGATAAGAGAGGCAAGTCTTCCTGGCTGCCATAAATTCACTAAAGTTATGCCTCTGTGTCATATCATGAGCTTCCTCAGACTGGCTGTGTTGGTTTGTGTTGTTTTCTAGTAATAGTGATGACTTACAGTCTCCAAACCACATGTTTATATGCAATCTCCTTTATTATCAACAGGTCACCCTCAAAATGGTAGGTGACTAAGGTGAGGGGTTTGTTTGCATTCTTTGAAATCAATGTGTGATTAGAATATCAAAATGATGATGATGACAATGATAATGGTGATAACACCTACATGACAGACCCTGTCCTAATGAACTGGACATGTGTCCTAATGACTTCCACGTGGACGTCAAGAAAGGGATAGACTTCTTGCATCACATACTCCAGGCAAAAGTGGAATTTATTGAATTTTGGACAGACAAAGCTCATGGATTTAAGATGAAGTCTTAGCAAATTGCCACATAAAAAACTATCAGAGAAGAAGTACCGACAACCTACTGTGCTCATCTTCTGGGAAGTTTTGATCGTATCTTAAAGGCAGTGGGCCTTACTTTAATTACTATTTGAATGAACTTGTAGCTGGCACAGATTCAGGGAGTCTGCAGAACCCAATATATTTTAACATTAAATATCAATAGTGTTAGGTATAATGAATGCTAAGGTACATTACCTCTGGAGCTGGTTATACAAGTACATTTTATATTGCTCCTCAAAACATAATAATGTTAATTATTATAGCCTAAAACCCATATCCAATTTTTTTCCAGATACGGTGACTCAATGTGTTATTTCAGTCTCACAACAATCCCTCGATAAAAGAATGATTGGTTCTACTTTATAAATTTTAAAAATGCATAGGAGTTATTTGTATAAGGTCAAGCAGCTAGATCAGTCAAGATTGTGTCTTTTCCATGAGGTTATGTTTTCTAGTGTTAAGGAACTGTTGCTATGGTTCCTGTACAGCTGGTGCTTTGAAAGATGACATTCCTTGGCAGAGATACTTTGTATACTGCTCTACCGTCTTAATTGCATGTGGATAATGGTTCAAACACGGCCACATCCTCTGGGGCATGAGATGGCAAAGCCAGCACTGTCCAAAAGGCAGTTTGGTGGCTCTTCAGAAAATTCTCTCTTTGAAGCCTTGTTCTCAGCAATCACAAGTGTCAGTCAAAGCTACAGCAGAATTTTAGCAGAAATTCTATGAGAAAGATATCAACAGGTGATAGAAATGGAAGAGAGGAAGGTGTTTGAGGAACTCCCATATAAACCAGGTATCTCTAACCTCCAAAAATTATGCCATGTATTTTCTTTATTATCTATTTTGAGCTGGAGTTTCACTCTTGTCGCTCAGACTGGAGTGCAGTGGCACTATCTCAGCTTACTGCCACTTCTGCCTGCCAGGTTCAAGCAATTCTCCTGCCTCAGCCCCCTGAGCAGCTGGGATTACAGGTGCCCACCACCACGCCCAGTGTACTGTTAGTAGAGACAGGGTTTTGCCACATTAGGCAGGTTGGTCTTGAACTTCTGACCTCAGGTGATCTGCCCGCCTTGGCCTCCCAGAGTGCTGGGATTATAGGTGTGAGGCGCCGTGCCCAGCCGCCAGGTATTTCTTAGGTCCCGAAATTAGTCATGTATTTTTACAGGCAGTATATATTATATATTTGGGGTGTGTGTGTGTGTGTGTGTGTGTGTGTGTGTGTGTGTGTGTGTGATTAGTAGGCTAGAGATGACTGCACATTCTCTGTCACTTCACTCACTGTGAGGAGGCTTCTATAACACCTCCTTTTGAATGGGTAGGTTCTGTAACTGCTCTGACCAACAGAAAAAAAACACAAGTGATGTTATGCCAGGCCCAGGTCAGCTTCCACTTTCTATCTTGTGAAACACTTGCTCATGAAATGTCTACTCTGGAGGAAATCAACTGTTAATATTATAAGTCTGACTACCCTGAGACTGCTAGTCTGGAAGAGCCAAAGATGCATGAGAGGGCCTGGAAGATCAAGAGAAGCCAAGGGGCACTGCAGAGCCAGCCACATGAGTGAAGCTTCATCTTGAAACACAATCCTCAAGTCCTGGGAAACTCTGATGATGTCATGTGAACCAGAGACAAGCCACCTAGCCCAGGCCATTCAAATTCCTTGACGCATAAAATTGTAAGCAACATAAAATGTTGTTTGCAAACACTTGGTTTATGGGTACTTTGCTTTACAACCATAAGTACCTTAAAAATACGTGCTAAAATAATCAGAAAATGGATTTGTTTTTAAAAATAGCAGGTTGTCCCTCTGTAATAATTACTAAAATAAAGCCAATAGGAGAAAGTTAGTTAGAAGGAAGGGGTGAACAACTTTTTCAAAGTGGAAACACTTTAGTTATAATTAAAACTTAATCTTAGGCATTTGTAATTAATATCCCTCACTTAATGGCTTAGAAAAATATTGTTAAATATTTAGTTTTATAGTGTTGACATAAGGTAGTAATTTTTCAGAACATTAAAAAAAAAACCTATGCCAGGCTTTTTTCTATAAATTAGATTTGTAATACAGTAAAGGATAGCATCTCTCCTATAGGAAAACAGATCCTTTGCAGAGGAGCTTGAGACAACAGAAGTTTCAGATCTTATGACAATTATCATACAGAAAGTAGAGTAATAAATGTTTCAAAGATGTAAAATCTTTGTCTACAAAAAGGCAAAAAAATATATAACTTGTAAAGGTGCACATTTTTTTATTCTTGGGTATTTATCACAGTGCCAATTTTGAACTCATTTTGCATAATGGTGGTAAACCAAATGCATGAATTTACTTTGCTTCCCTTCAACCATTCCATTAAAACAACAAAAGTTTTTCTCAAGCATTGTAAACCCACAAAAGCAGCAAAATAGGACAAGAGATAAGAGCAATAAAATTTTGGAGCCTGAGCAACAAAACACAAAACTCTCTCAGCAGTCAGAAAAGCAGACACACATTCTGATCTACACTGCTTCAAATTGGGGCACCAGGTAAATTTGCAACAAGAAATGAAGGTGGGGCTGAAAATAGAGAGACTTTTCAAGATGTAGTTAGATCTCCTCCCCTACTTAGTTCCCTCTCCTCTCTCTACCTTGTTAAAATACTAGAGATTTATTCTCTGCAGAGGGTAATATACAGGATCTCAGAATTCAGGGACAGGTTTATGCCAGGGACACCGTACTAACAACAGAGTGATAAGAAACATATTCCTTAACCTAACTCCATTTCTTCACTCAGCTTTCAGATAAGGCAGCTAGGTCTACTACCTTCAGACAAGAAATGAGAGGATCTTTCTCTAAGAAACCTGCCTGGTTCTAGGCGGGAACCTAAAATTCCTGACATCACAGCCTCCTCAAGAAAGCAGGCCTGGCAGGAATCACCCTGTCTTAAAGCTCAGAACGGGTAAACTCACACACACTCAAAAGACTGATTGTTTTTGTGATGTCCACTCATAAATCAGAGCAAACAACCTAGGTTTGCCAGGTTCCAACTATCTGATAAAAGTTTCTAATGTGACAAATAGTGAGCCAATAAACGAAAAATAAATAATTTGAAGAAAAGTAGAATATGACGAACAGGAGACAATGAGGGAAAATATCTCATTAATACCTTCCGAGAGGAAAGAGAAGACATTTCATTGATGAAGCAGGAAATCTATTTCTAGGAAAGACATAAAAATAAGGAATTTTCTTCAGGTGATATCAAGAAAGAGGGGCAGAGAGCCACAGACAACATATCACCAAACCCAAGGATACGGGCAGTCAGTTGTGGACAGCACCCTCATCTAGCAGCAGGCCCAGTGAAGAATCAGCAGTTGTGTAGCAGGAGCGGCAGGAGGTGAGGTGGAACCAAAGATGGAACCCAAACAGACAGCACTTTCTTCCAAAAGGAGAGGAGATACCATGTGATGAAACGAACTGTAAGAACAACTAGCTGAAAGGGGAGACATCCCGCAGCCTCCAAGATGCAGAGATTACAAAACCATACTGGAAGTCACTAAGAGATAAAAAGCACTGTGTTAGTCTAAGCACTTGAGAATCTCAGAAATAGCAGCAAATCACTCATGAAAACCCTTCCAAGAGGACAGAGCTGAGAAAAAAAATGAAATTGCTAGGAAGGGGAATAAGAAGGTTTACACTGCAGAGAGTAAGGACGCAGAAAGAGCGGATACTAAAAAGTAATGTAACAACAAAATAACAGTACAGCTTCTCAAAGGGAGAGCACCATCTCTAAAGGCAAGGTTGATGCCTCTGGGAAACACGAGCTGAGGGGCAGGAAACTTTGCAGAGCCAGACCTAGCTCCAATTCAGAAGGCCTCCAGAGGGCCATAAGCTGGCCACTGGGAAGGAAGCCCTGCAGCTTGACCAGTAAGCACACAGGAGGATTCTCTCACCGAAGACTGAGCTGATCTCTTGAGACAGTTCAGAAGAAATATTCCTCAAGAGATTACAGTCTATTTGGGTAGAGACAACATTCAAGCATGCAACATTCCTGATATCATAGGCTCTCTGGTTGAATTATTAGGTTAGAATTTACATCAATGCATATCAAGGTTACAGTGAATTCTGCACACCAGTTCAGCCACTTACAAGTTGTTTGACCCTGGGCTTTCTCTCCATTTCCTCTCTGTAACATGAAAAGAACAACAAAACATTATCATAGGCATTTAGTGAATATTAAGTAAAATTAAACATTGAGAACCAGTAAAACATGTAATAAGCATTTAATAAATAGTGGCTGATGTCATTATGATTATTACTATCCAGTTATAGAGTAATAGAATACTCTTTGTGCACTGATCCATCTCTGTCACAGTATGTAAAAAGATCAAAGTCATGTAATGAAAGGATAGGAACAGATTTGGAAACCCAAAAAAGATCCCGATGTAGACTCAAACATCCAGAAGAGACCATGATTTTCTCCTCTATAATCTCATTGCCTGCCATAGCATCTAATATTCCCTTGGTACTCAGTAAAGTCATGTTAAATGAGAAGCAAAGAACTATCATCACTATTAGAGAAATAATTCAAAGTTCATGTCCAATATTCAATGTTTTAACATTACCAGATTCCTGACAATTATTATACATAAGGTTTAATTTTCGACTTTATCATTTATGTTTTCTGCACAAATAAATGACAAATACAGCTTAATTTTATAAGATTTAGTAGATATTTTTTGTTTTGTTTCAGAAAACTTTTAAATGAAAGAGGAATGTATGTAATTAAAATTTTAAAAATTAAAATAATTTTGTTCATAATATTAGTATAAAGAGTACTTTAAGGATAAGAAAACATATTTATTGTCTAAGTAATTAAACATAACTAAGCAATGAAAATAATTACATTTATGTTCTCATTCAATATTCAGTAATAGATGCTTTTTTTTTTAAAGGAAAAGATATAAAGCTCGCTAACAAATACCTTTTTTTCTATTTGAAGCAATATTTCATGTGAAACTAGAATGGGCTACTCTTATCTGTGACCAAAACATGTTGTAATAATTCATATTATCATATTTACAAACAAAGAAGGGAAAAATTCACAATATGTCCTGTCTTACAGTTATATTCTAAATATTTAGCTGATTCTGTCTGTACACTGACCAATAAGAAAGAATGCTGGCTATCAACAACCTGTTCAGCTGTACTGGACCTACCACTGAGTATCAGCCAGGTCTGACCCCCATTCTTTTAAAAATACATGTTTAAGCCACCTTAAAGAATAAGTAAATTCATAAAACCTGCAAGGAGTGTTTATTGTTTTTTTCTGGAAGCATACAGCCAGTATATTCTCCAAGCCTCTCAACGTGAATTGCAGCAAAATATTCATTGTTGTCCTACTATATCATCATCTCATGAAAATCTTGATGGCCTACAGTGGGTCTTTAATCATTTGGAATAACAAAAATGCCGTGCTGAGACTAGAATGGCATAAAGCATGAGCTGTGTATAAATGCAATATGTTCCTTCTTTCATTGATTTTATTCTCCCCACGGAACACATAAACACCTTACATAGGTCTTTGTCAGCTAGATTATTAATTTTAGTTTTAAACTCCAGTGTAGTTTTGCTAGTCTTAAAAATGCTTGCCGTTGCTTCTGCATATTCCCCTGGAAGGAGATATTATGAATATTTTTTTTCCAATAGAGTTTCCTTGACATTATACTTAGGGAGGGTGATTTTTCCTATTGATTTCTTTGATATTCATTCCTCATGTGTTTTCTCCAGATACTCTTAGTATGCTTGCATTTTTCCTTTTCAATTGCACGGAGCCCTGTGATATCACACAGCCACAGAAAATCTTTCCTTTGTCCCTTCATGTTAAACCATTTTAATTGAATCTCAGAGTCAAAACATAGTTTCTCATTGAAGAAACTTCTCTTCATTCTATTATTAGTGTATGAGAACTGTTTCAGACTGCTGAATGCATTTAAATGTAGTTAATGCTGCGGACGATTGCACTGTATTTTCCATTTTTCTTCCAGTAGTAATACCTCTCAGGATTCTTAAGTCTCCCTGTTTATGATGTGACTGGAGAAAGCTTTAGGCTTTTGCTGTAGGCTTTTCCCCAGACAAGGGATTAAACATTGAAGAATGCAGCAACAGGGAGCCCGGCAGGCACGGTCTCAAATTATACTACAGTGAATATGAAATGCATGTCCTTCTATCTCTTCCTCCCAGAAAAGGGCTGTCACCCACCTCTGACTAGGACTCTGATTTCTGGTGTAAGAAATGCCTAATGATTTGACCCTGACTTTCTCCCATAGCTCTACGTGGCAGAGATAAGTGTGGCTGGGCTGTCCTGGGACAAAGGTTGTGGGAAAAGCAGCAGGAGATTTTCAGTGGCTTCCAAGGGTCCTGAGGGCTAAAAGTGAGGCCAAGTCTTTGATAAGCTATAACACAAGCTCAATTTGTAACCTCAGTTATTTCTGAAAAGAGGCCACTATCCATAAGGAAAGAACAGCACATTTTAAGGAACCAGAATTTTGTCTGTGTTGTTTTCCTGCCCTTTCAATGAAATATAATTATTCAATGAATAACTAACCTTAATTAGACTTGTGCAAAAAGAAACAGAACTTACAGATGCATTCCCTGACACGAGGTTCCTACTTCTCATATTCATTCATTAGCATTGTCAATATTATTCTATCCTGTTTGATGTGAGGGGTAGTGGTTTTGCATTTATAGAGAAATCTTAAAACTAGGGACCAAAAGAAGAGAAGAAATTAGAAATGTCACTTGAGGATCATCCCAAGAATAACTAATTAGAAAATATGAACCCTTTTGGATTAGAAAAATGAAGTATTATAAGGAGAGAAATATTTTAAATAAAATTTTAAAAATAATTGCAAGCTGCAATAGATATAATGAACAGATACAATGCAAAGATAATAGATCATATTCAGTCATCTTTCCAATAGCCAAAATTGCTACATAGTGCTGGCAATCAGACACTAAGTAGAAATTAAGCATGCTAGTAGACTTAGTAACAAAAACTGGATTTGATTGCTATCTCTGCCATTTAGCACCTCTTGAATCTCAGTTTTTCTTTCCAAGAAAGTGGAAAAAAATGTACATAACCTACCTCTTATTAATGAGTTTTTGTGAAGTTTATTTTAAAACATTTTTTAAAGTACCATGTGAACTTTGCAAATATGCACAATTGGAATTATAGCAGTGCTGGCTGATTGAAGGAGAAACAAGTAGAAATCTCATCTCTCTACTGACAAACACTTGTAGCCTGACCTTGCAGTAGAGCACTAAGTTATGTACTGTCTCAGATCTTTTTCTGGCTTAATTTCATGTATGCAAGGATTATCCTCCATGAAAAAAAAAATATAAGCTTCTGGATCACCACCCATTGTTTTGTACTCTCTATGGCCCATAATACAAGAGCGTAAATGCAAAGTCAGAGTCTCCTGACGTTAAGCCTAGCGCTGCCACCTCATATTTCTGGGATGTCAAGCAAGCCAAATAACTTCTTTGAAGCTAAAATTTTTTATCTATGAAATGAGCATAGGAACATCTACCTCATAAAGTTGCTGGAAAGAGCTAACTTACAACATTATGTAAGGCACCTAGTAGAGTATTTGGCACAGTGATAGGATTTTTATTGTCTCTATTTTTTAAATCATTTCAAGATCCTTTAACACAATCTTATAGAAATGACATTTCCAAGTGTGAAAGTTTGAGATGAAATGAATTCTACCTTCAAAGTGTCCCCAGGCAAACCATCACAGCCAACTCATTCCCTCCAAAATTGGCTTTCAAGGTCTTACCTTCTTAAACACTTCTGCTTACTTAACTTACTTAAAAGAAAATTATCACCCTGTCTCTCACAGTTCAGAGAAGCCAAAAAGAAAAAAAAGAAAGAAAGAAATGCTTTAAAAAGTTACCACTTCACCATTAGCTACTCTGCAAAGCAGAGGTTGACTTCCTCAGCTATTAAGTCTCCACAACCAGATTTCATTTGCTCCATCAAGTGTTGGTGATCTTGTTACTGCCTGAGAACCAACTCTTTTCATATGAACGCCTCCTTATTGTACATTCAGGGCTTCTATCATTTTCTCCTGTCTCTATCAAAAAGCCCACTCATTGTTCAAGGTTAAGGTCAAGTTCTATCTATTCCCATGAAGCTTTCCAGTCCACTTGTTCCCATGTTAACTTTGTGACGCTGAATCCTTAAAGTGTGTCAACCTTAAATTATCGAAACAGTCAGAATCCAATTTAGAGTATATATTCAAGTGCAAAGTTTGAGGAAAGCCCACCTGGAAACACCAACTCTAGATGAATGGAGTCAGCATTCCCAAGCCGGGAAGTTGACATTTATATAGGCAGACGTAGAGTTTTTAGCAGGATTACAAGTTATTCATACACCTTGGCTTATAGGTGTATGTATGACTGGTTGTAGGCAGTGTTTCTTTTGGGGAAGGGTACATTTAACATTTTTTACAGAGGGTGGAATAGCTATGGGTCTTCTGTCATCTGGTTTAAGCAAAGCAGAACAACAAAGGGAAGTTAATCTATAGCAAGAGTCATTAATTAAGAAGGCAGGAGGTTTTTGTCCCTGACATCATTTAATTATCTTTAGTCCCTGTACAGAACAAGGGAAATAAGAAAGTGAAGTAATCCATAAATCTGAGAAACAGAAGTCGTGGCATATATGACTCAGATCACAGTCACATCTCTCTCAAGGCTTAATGTGTTTTTGGGTTCCAATAGCTTTTAAATTATATTTATTTTCACAAGTAATTTCTGCACTACTAATTTTACACTTCCCTTGCATAATAATTTAACCATTATTGTTTAAGGCAGAGTTTTCTGTTTTACATATATCTCCCAAGATGATCTAAAATTATACTGTAAATAAGATCTTCTATTTTTGATATATATAAATAAATCAGACACAAAAACAAATTATATTGAAGACATCCCAAAGCACTGTAAGTCTAACAGTGATGATTCATGGGGCGGGGGGACGTCTCTGCACCAATGTTCTGATTCCATTATCCCAAAGAGAAGAATTAATTATGCTTTCTTTTTTCATTATGCATTTATCCCATTTAGCCACAAAGCAGTCTTCAGTTTCTTTATTGGCTGCTCTTATTGCTATGGAAAATGTCAGCAAGTGCTAGCAGAAATCTACCTGCTGAGGAGACCACAGGAGCAGACACAGGTCCTTGCCTGCAGTCACAAAAACACTCTCACTATCCATACAATATTTATTCTGTTATTTAAAAGAGACAGTTTTCATTCCCAAAACTGTACATCTAACCCCTTTTTCCTAAAACAAAACCACTGAACAGAAAGAAAAATAAAAGAATTGTAGTACTGATGAGGTGAAGTGATGAATGTATGAAATTTTCAGCATTAGCTAGGTGAAGATAAGGACACATTCTAGAGGTTCAGAAAGCTAACTAGCTATATAATGGGTAAAGAATGTAGGCTCACACTGGGAAATTACTGCCTTTCAAACATTTTTTGAAAATATTGGGCTCTCCCTAAACTATAAGAAAGGTGTTTTTGTTTAAGTAGATTATTTTCTCTAAAAGACAAATACCCTAGCCACTTTGTACTATCAAATCGACTGTACTTCTGCATCTGCCTATAAAAGGCACTTTCTACTTTCAGAGCCTTGCTAAGAGCCCCATGCCCTAGTTCGAAAGAAAGGAACTACAAGAAGCTACATCAAGTTGTATATCCAGGGTGTCTCTGTGAAGATGCTCAGAGACCCCAAGTCAGTATCCAGAATGCACGACACCTGTATGGAAAACGTTTCTCTAATGCAATCGTTTTAATACTCCTGGTTTTTTTTCCATAACTTTCGTCCAGTCTCCAGTTGCAAGAGGAATTATTAAGGCAGGATTCACAAAAATGTTATTGCTAAATGTATCATTATAATAATTAGAAAATTAGTTGCATATTAGAAAAGTTTAAACAAATGAAAATGGCAGAAAGACATTTGGCCAGCTTTATATGGCAAAGTGGAATAGATAGTCTTCAACAGTTTTCTCCTTGATGGAATACAAATGTTCATGAGCTCCACACTTACACCTTGTGGGGTGAGACTCCCGGAATTTGTACAGCACCTGAAGTCCTATCACCCACTGAGCCATCTTCCAGTTAAATAGTCTGAGGAAAGAGCTTTCCTACAAAAACAATTTCCTCAACCTCAAGCTGTAAATGACTTTTTAGTTTTAGCAACTTGATTAATAGAGTTTGGCTACAGATAATCCACAGTTACAGGATTTTTTCCAGGGCTTATGACTTTTATTTTTGCCAATTCTTTAAGCCAGAATTGTACTTTCATTTCCCGCAGTCCTAGTCAGAAGGGATAAGTTATTAATGAAAGGCAACTTAGAGCTAGAGGACATGATACCCAGCTGTCCTCAGTACACAAACAACATATAATTTCAAAGCTGTTCATTTGAAATCTTAAAATTACCAAATCTCTGGAATACAGGGACAGGAAAAGCCTCTATTCATGTTCATAAGCTTTACTTCCAATAAGTCTAAACTTCTGAAAAGAAAATGAGCCCATCATGTGAAACTGGCATTCAATATTTTGCTCAAAATATGTGAAATATAACATTTTATTACTGATTATAGGAACCAGAGAATCCTTCATGCATATTTCCCAAATAAACCTGTGAACAAGTATTCTAGAAACCAATTGCTTTGCCCAGAGAAAATCAGAGATGTCATTAAGTCAAAGGATGTTAAAGGATTTGATAGAAATTCAGCCACAGAGCTCCCTTTCTTCTAACACATACCCAGAATCTGCATTTCTGAAAATTAGGCCAAAGGAGAAGATATTCTCATCTGGTTATCATGATAATGATGACTGTGCAGCAAAAAAAAACTCTGGGAAATGCTCTAATAATCTGTGAGACAAGAAATAAGGAAGATACAAGATGGGTAAAAACAGACGAGGAAATTATTATTATTGGCCCAGTAATAATTTAGAATTAAGAGGTAACAGATGGTCACATGGAAAGCTCTCAGTGGGAACTAAGGAGCTACATCAATGGCAATCACCTGTCTCATCCTCCTACCCTGCAGCTCAAAATAATTTATATATATATATATAAATTATTAAATAATGTATATGATTATTAAAATTAATAATAAATCACAATAAATTAATAAAATACAGCAATAACATATTATGTAATTTATATATGTGACTATATATCTATATGTAATATACAGATACAGATATGATTATAGTAACATATATAAATTTAACAATATATGTTGTGTCATATATATATTTGAGACAGAGTTTCACTTTTCTTGCCCAGGCTGGAGTGCAATGGCATGATCTCAGCTCACTGCAACCTTTGCCTCCCAAGTTTAAGTGATTCTCCTACCTCAGCCTCCTAAGTAGCTGGGATTACAGGTATGTGCCACCACACCCGGCTAATTTTCATATTTTTAGCAGAGTTGAGGTTTCACCATGTTGGCCAGGCTGGTCTCAAACTCCTGACCTCAGGTGATCTGCCCTCCTTGGCTTCCCAAAGTGCTGGGATTACAGGCGTGAGCCACCATGCCTGGCCAATAATTAATATATTGATAGTAGTGATTACTAGTAAATTATCATCATTCCTGTTACTACTACTTTTGAAGCAGGAATTCATGGCTTCTGGGTGAATTCATAGAATGAATACAATTAGTTATTCTGTCTGAAAGGTAGCTCAGGTGATAACTCTGTCACCTGTGTGTATAGTCTGCTGGCCTGTGTGTGGTGTCTAAGTGCAGGGGAGCACAGTAGAAAACAGAGGTGTCCTGAGTCCTGCAAGGACTCTTTTCAACTAGGCAAATGGAACCCTTACAGCTCTTGTGTTTATTAACCTTCAAAATTTAACTCAGGATTGAAAGGAAGTGAGTGTTAAACAGTGTTAATATAGTAAAAAATTCACCTGGTGATGCTTCCATCAGCCATTCTGAATTCCTTATTTGGAGTACTGACTAGTCATATGATCAAATACGTCTATTTTTAATGCCTCTAAGCTTTTCCATAGTCAAATATATACATTCTTGAACATAACAAATCCAGATTAAACTGATGAGTTAAACTTAGCTAAAACCTTCAGGTTTCATTCACCACTACCCACCATTTAGCTGTTTAGTTGATGGGGTTCAGAAAGACACAGATATTGAGAGATGCATAAATAAGCCCAGATGAATTGATACTCCAATATTTTTCAATTCCATTTGCTCACAGTCAGATAGACATAGCCAAAAAGTTAGAATCTGTAAGAAGCTAAATGGCATTGGCAAAAATAGAAGCAAAGAACATTACAAATGTTTACCTGAAAAAATGAACAGCAGAAGAAAAAATGAACAGCAGAAGAAATAATGCAGGTCTCCAACTAAGTAATCATCAGGAGAAAATTGCCACACCATTGAGATTTTACAAAGAATAGTGTGGAATGTGTTGCAAGGTAATAATAGAAAGGAAACTATCGAAAGCAAAGATATTTTTTAGAATAAAGGGAAAATAATGTGCTCCAATAGTTTTCAGAAACATTTCAAATAAAGCTCTGTGATCTGAGAAGAGAACAAATAGAAAGAAAACAAGTAAGAGGCCTCGATTCCCTCCAGGTCCCTCTTTCACATTTGGACAACATATGTTGTGTCATGGACCATCAAAGTCTCTATGCCTATAGAAATATGGGCACTCACAACTGTAAAAAATTATACCATTCTATTATTTCACTTGCTCAATTTTTTAAAAATGTATTGATTATAGTCAATTGAGTTAATTTCACTTTCTCATTTCTTAAATAATTAATATCAACTATGCTTATTTGCATTTTTTATTCAGATGGAGTCTTACTCTGTCGCCCAGGCCAGAGTGCAGTGGTATGATCTTGGCTCACTGCAACTTCACCTCCCGGGTTCAAGCAATTCTTCTGCCTCAGCCTCCCAAGTATCTGGGACTGCATTTTAATAATAAAAATTTCCATTATTTTCTAATTTCTATTCCTGTTTCCATTTATATTTCTGCAAAATGAAAACTTTGTAGAGCCCTTTTAGAGGGTCAGATGTAATATATACTGCTGGACATGTTATATGTGTCTGGTAACTGTTCGCTTCCCCAAATTTCTAATGTTTAGGGAAATATTTTTACATGGGAGACTTAAATATTACTGCCCCCAATATCCATCATGTCTTTTCAAAGATCTGAAGCAAAGTACCATCAAAACAATTTTCAAAATGCTAAGGTGCCTAATTGCTGTTCCAGATTCTCCTTCAAAATAGTTAGTAGCTTATTTTTGAGCACCATTATGTGCAGATTTTTATTTTAGGAAGCTTACAATATTGCTCACTCCCATCATATCATTTAAGACTGAAAGCATTGAAATGGACAAATTAAGGCATTTCAGGTAAATGTACAAGTTCTGAGCAATTTTCCAGGAAAGTGCAAGGTTTATAATAGAAGTAAGCACAAGTTAGAGTAATTTTGTAGAGCCAAAAAGGAACCGAGTCAACCCACTTCAACAAATGTTTACTAAATGTCTACTATACAAAAAGTAGCTAGAAGTCAAAAGTGCAGGGACAGTGCAATAATACATATTCCAGAGAACTGAACCTCCCCTATCAACTCTCCTGGCCAGTGCTAATCAACATTTTGTCAGCAGATAAAACCCCCTAAGAACTATGGAGCTTCAATAATAAAATATGTGAAAGTGGACATTTCCTCAGGATGTTGAATATGTGACCAAAACCAAGGAGGAACAAATTCGATAGCACCAACAGCATATTATCAGAGGAAAGCCAGGCTATAGATTTAAGGCAAGAACCACAGCCAGCTCTGTTCTATTTGATTTTTGCAAGTATGTAATTTTCTTTTCTAAAGACCCATTAAAACAGTACATTTTGATAAAATACTACATAGGAATAAAAAGAAACTACTGATATACTCAACAACATGGCTAAATCTAACATTCAAATAATGAATAAAATAAGCTAAGCAATAAAGAACACATATTGCATGATTCTATTTGTATGAAGTTTGAAACAGACAAAAGGGATCCATAGTGATAGAAGTCAGGCAGAATATCCTTGGAATACTCTTGGAACTGTGCTATTAACTGGGCATGAAGTTTTCTTCTAGAGATGAAAATGGTCTATACTGTAATCTGGGTGCCGTGTGTGTGTGTGTGTGTGTGTGTGTGTGTGAATTTATCAAGCTTCTAAATTATGATTAATGTACTTCACTTTCATGTATGTACACATGCATACATACACGTATACATACAGATATTATATACTCATGTGTATACAGATATATACATCATATATATGATAGTAGATATATATATACATATAAACATCATAGTCTCCTGTCAATCCTCACGCTCCTTGGCAAGGATGACTCTGCCTAGAAGTTGAGGATAAAAAAATTAATTTTTAGTTCTCTTGCAATTATAAAAAATAGTAAAATGAGATACAACTATGTTTGAAGATCCAGCTTACTACATGCAAGGTTGTTTCTGAGTATGTTAGTGAGAAAAGAAGGAAAGGTAACTAGAAAACTGGCGAATAGATCTAATCAAATGCACATGAAGGGCCGGGCATGGTAGCTCACACCTGTAATCCCAGCACTTTGGGAGGCCCAGGTGGGCAGATCACCTGAGCTCAAGAATTCAAGATCAGCCTGGCCAACATGGTGAAACCCCATCTCTACTAATAATACAAAAATTAGCCAGGCATGGTGGTGTATGCCTGTAATCCCAGCTACTCAGGACACTGAGGTAGGAGAATCACTTGAACCTGGGGAGGCAGAAGTTGCAGTGAGCTGAGATCATGTCATTGCACTCCAGCCTAGGTGACAGAGCAAGACTCCATCTCAACAAACAACAACAACAAAATGCACACAAAGGATATCTAAGTTTCAATTCTTCCAATTAGCAGTGACTAATATTTTAGCTAGATCAATTTTTTTTCTATTTGTTGTGTCTGTACCTTCCCTCAATAGCCAGATCCTTAAAATACAAGGCTCAAATGTTCTGCTGTACTTCACAAAGCCTACCATAAAGCCAGGTAGGCACACATAATGTTCATGTTTCTAACAATCATAAAATTATGCCATTTGTTGATTATCCTTCTAAACAAAATAGTTAATCCTCCTATAAACCCTAGGAAGTAAGTGTTCTTTATGGCCCAGTCTGCAGATGAGGAAGCTGAGGCTCAGACAATTCACATCAATAAAAAGTGGAAGAGCAGGGCCTCAAGTGCTGTATACAAATATATTCTCTGCCACCAAAACTTCCAAGTGTTACATTACTTGGAATCATCTGCTTAGACTGGCATATGAGCTGAGATTTTCATCACCAGGTTTTATCTTGTATGATCTGTTTAAGGCCCTCGCCAATATTAACATCCATGCTTATTTTATGTTTCCTGAGAACCTAAAAGGCCCATAGGTCTGCCATAAAAATGGCTTAAAGCCTCACAAAGAGTCAATGGCCACTCACACAGTTCACATGGTCTGTTTGCTCTACCATAGCCTTGTAAATATGCATTGTGCTTAGTATATCCCCATATTAAATCAGTCAAATGAATCTGCTGAGGGATTCTCAGTCACCCCTTAGTGAAATTTATCTCCTACTCAATTATTTGTTGTTAAATTTATAATGTGATTAGGAATTGTTTTTGATGTATATACCAAATGGCCCCTCTATTCTGAACATTTCTTAATCTATTTCTAAAGTTACAAATTCCAATTTTGTTCTTTCTTGGCCATATCTAGAAGGAAATTCAAGTTCTCTTATGATGGCCAATGGTATTTTTGAAATATAATCAAAGCAGATTGGTGCTTTGGTGATAGCATGCTACCAAACCATGTCCACAGAGAGAGGAAGCCTCTCTGGAAATAATTGTCTTGTTTTATAATCTGCATTGAATAAGCATTGTCAGCCCACAAGTTTTTGACAGTTCTGCATCTTCTCTTCACCTAACTCTATTTGACAGCTAAACATAGATCCCATTTCTAGAACATCAGCACATTTTTAGGTGGTATGGACATTTCTTTCATATGATGATCTGTCAGATTTAATTCACATACAGGCAGAATGCCCTTCAGTGTTGGCAAATTCATACTCATCATTCATTTTCTGTGGATCATTAAACAATGAAGTATCTCACAGGAACTTTATTAACCTGTTATATAGCCCAGATTAAACCCTTCCTAGAGGACTGAGTCTAGTTGTGCGTGACTTTAACTTGAGAAAAAGTATTTAAAGAGAGATAAATCACCAAGAGAAGTAGAGCAGGAAAAGAATTGAGTAACAGAATGAAAGGTTTTGCAGAAATGTGTGTGTCCCTGCAGGTGTACAAGAAACGCTCCTGGATTTTAACTTGATTCTACTTTATTGTGTCATTGTAAAATCATAGCCTCAGTTTACTCATCTGTAAATGCACTGTAAAAGTTAGACGAGGCAGTGTTTAAATTGTGTGGCACAGGAGCCAACAAGTAGTTATCCCAAAAATAGATCTCTTCACTTGAGATAATTTTCCTCACTACCAGACTCACCTTGTCTTTAATCCTTATATTCTTGAGCTATGTTATGAGGACAAAGGTACATAGAAGATAATTGATACTGCTGCTGACTGCCGCAATTTGTGAATTGAACTGCTTAGCATCACGACTGAAATGACATGTAGGACTCACACTTTGCGTCACTTTTTTTTAATTATGGGGCTGAATTTGAGCCACACTATCCACCACAAAACAATTTACATTTTTCTCCTAATTATGAGATTTATATGCTGACTTCACATCTTATAGGGATGTTACTGAATAATTTTACTCTTTACTCTTTAAATATTTTCTTTCAAGTTCTCACTAAAATTTCAGAAAATTTTATTATCTCTATCATCAAACCTGATTTCCGTTTTGAATCCTCTGGTTTTATTTCTTTCACCTTTCCTAGAAAATGGCTTTCTTACTTTGTACTATTGCTGTCTGTACTTTAAAGCAAAAAAAAGATAGAAGACTCTTCTGTAGATGTTTCCAAGTATTTAATTAAAAAGTGGTAATTTGAAGTTTATATTCATAACATTTCATGGAGTAGCCATGCATTTCTGGCAGTGCCACCTAGGAGCTGAATAACCTTGAAAATGTCACAAGGTTCTCTGTGTCTCACTTCTGTCATCTGTAAAATGGACAAAACACACAAAACAATAGCAATAATTGTATCTATTTTATAGGATTGCTGTGAGGAATAAACACATATCTATAAATATTTACTATGGTGCCTGCCGTATCATAAGGATTTAATAAATGTTAGTAAGAGATGTATTTAATAATAGAAGTTGCATTTAAAACACTTACCAACTAGTTTAGTTCATTTTAAATGCTTACTATAGAGAATATTACATAGTTTTGTTTTCTTTTGCTTTGCTTCCAACACTTACATGCCCCTAGTTTCTAAGGCAATGGGAGCGTTGTCTGGCGCACAGCAGACACCAAATGAATGTTTGTTAAGTGTAATAATGCCAAGATGTGAAAGTAAGTTTTATTTCCACTCTTTAAATGTAAAGTCATTAGGATGTCATCAATGATTTAACATTGTTCTGTACTATGATTCTGTAATATTACAATAATGCATGTAATAGTACAAAATCTATAGATAACAAAAGGGACTCTCCCCTCTGTATTCAGCATTCAGAAAGAGCCAGCTAAACAGAAAACTATGGTTCTAAGCATTTTGGGAGCGAGACACTGCTTAGGATAATTTAAGTGTGACAAAGCCTAGGTGTTTTCAAAGTGAGACAAATATTATGAATATAAATAACATAGCTGAATTAAAGACTACATATAAAGCATTCTATTCTTCAGAAACACATTAACTTTATTGCCAAGAAAGTGTCATAGGATTTTAATTAAGACTAACCAAAAGAATAAGAATCATATGAAATTATCTGATCAACTTTTTAATAAAAATCATTGTTAATAATGTATTTACAGTTTCCTCTCTTTATAGATTACTGCAAGTCTTCTTATGAATAGCAAACATGCATTTTATTTGCAAACTTTTTTGTTTTCTTAAAATGTGTAAAAGTATTTTAACACTGAACTTCAAATGAGATCTAAATTAATATTGTTCTATTCACTGGCCACTCTGAAACTAAAGCTGGGCAAAAATGGAAAGGATTATTGTAGAAAGTACTGCATTTCCTGATGGGTAGAACTAGTGAGAATGAATAACTATTTTTAAAGAATATTGTAGAAGCAAAAAAAAATTCTATATTGGGTGGGAGTTTGAACATAACCTACTTGGAAGGTACTTTCATCTCAACAGTTCTAATTTTGAGCCTATTACTTTAATGACTATTAAGCTGTAGCTGTTTTATATAATTGAATTCTTACTCACTGATAGAAGAATTAGAAGCCAATCATTTATAACATGATGTGTGTTCATTTACCTGAATACTGAATTACATAAGAGAAAAGACAGTGCTATCTTTCCGTTAACAATGCCTCCCACCATTACATCCATTTGGCATTAATTCAAGTCCAATACACATTTACCATAGATTTATTTGATATTTCAGTGGGGATCGTATTTATTATCAATTGCCATGACAACGGCTTTGTAATCCTATAGTCATATTAGAGCTCATTAGTGCCAAATGCTTCCATGAGAATATTCATAATCCATAATGATAAAGTCTAAGTGATTATTTTTTTCTTTTATCCTCTTTTATTTCTTCCTCTAAAGGGATTTGTAATTTTTTTCCCTCTGAAGTTTCAATTAGTTCAGTGTTTTTCTACTTGAGCTTTCAGGATTTCTATCAGAAGCAGCATTTCCCTTTCCAAAGAATATAGGTCGACTTCACTTAACAATGTTTAAAGTGTACTAATTGTGTATATGACTCTTCAGTCTGTTCGGTAAACAAACTGCACTATTGACACAAGGCTTACTAGTCACCCTATATTTGTGTAAACTATCCCCCTTGCTAGATGGCTAAAGTAAATATTCATTCCTGAGAAGAACTTCTGTAACAGTATTTAGTGGTGTTTTCTGATCATTTACTAGCCTTGTCTTTCTTTTTTGCTGAACTAACTTGCTTTTATCTCCTTACCTTTTCTCCCACTGAGTTCATATAAACAAACCTCAAGGCAAACAACTGCCAGGCAAGTTCATTTATCAGCAGAGGAAAGACAAACAAAATAGCTTTAATCTCAACTCAATTCGATTCAACAAGCATTTATTGAATACCCATTTCATGTCAGGTGCTAAGCCAGCAATTGAGGCAACGAAATTAAATAGTTTCTGTTCTCAGGAAGCTTAGCAGAGAGGTACATTTGTAAACATAAAAATACTGTAATGTTTTAAGCATTGTAATATATCCTTAATGCAATATGTGATAGTCTATAAGGGGGATTTTTGCATAGTGATTAAAAACATGGGCTCTGGGGGGACTCAGAACTAGATTTTCTTAGTTTGAACCTGGCACCAGCATTTACTATCTGTGTGATTTTGAGTAAACAACTTAACTTCTCTGTACCTCAGGCTCTTAACCTATAAAATAGAAACAAAATTGTAGTTACTTCATGGGATTGTAAATTAGTATTTATATTAAATACAAATTAGTGAATGAAGTGCTTGACATAGTATATGTCACATACTAGGTGCAATGTGTTTGTTAAATAAAACAATAAAAAGCTTCTTATTACTTAACAGGCAAAAAAAAAAACGATTCAAGTGGGATATTGGGAAAGGCACTTCGGGTAACTGGTATCACTTAATAAGGGTCCTTAGAAATGAATCAAATCTTCCAAAAAGCACAAGAAGGAGGAAAGCATAAATAAAGGAAGCTTGGTGTGTCAAATCCCTAGAATATTCAGTAAAGGGTTAGTTTGCTACTGCAGATAGAAGAAAGATTTCATAAAATAGGGTATGGAGCCAGGGTTGGTGGCTCAAGCTGTAATCCCAGTACTTTGGGAGGCCAAGGCAGGCAGATCACTTGAGGCCAAGAGTTCAAGACCATCACGGTCAACATAGTGAAACCCATTTCTACTAAAAATACAAAACATTAGCTGGGTGTGGTGATACACGACTGTAATCCTAGCTACTCAGGAGGCTGAGGCAGGAAACTTGCTTGAACCAGGTAAGCACAGTTTGCAGTGAGCCAAAATCGCCTCACCACACTCCAGCCTGGGCTACAGAGTGAGACTTGGTCTCAAAAAACTGTTAAAAAATTATAAAAAAAAAGAAAAGAAAAAAAAAGAGGCTGGGCAGGAGGATGGGAACAAGTTGCGAAGAAGCATGTTTAAGGACTTTAGACTTAAAAAAAAATTGTGGGTACATAGTAGAGGTATATATTTATAGAGTGCATGAGATGTTTTGATACAGGCATGCAATGTGTAATACTCGTATCGATGTCTAAGCAATGGAGAGCTTTCTAACTTAGTGAGGGGTGTGAATAGATTTGGATTTTAGAGAGATAATTTTGGTTATCATATGGAAGATGAATTGGAACAACAGGCTCTGAAGATACAGTGACCCGTTATTAGACCACCGTAAGAGTACAGAAGGAGATATACTGGGATAGGAAAGGCAGATGCTATTAATGGAGAAGGAACTTAAGACTCATGGCTCCATCCTGGTAGAAGATGGAAACTTTCTCATAATGGAATATGCGATCTCCTCCTACAGATTAATTAACATACCCGGAAAAATGCTTAACCAATTTGCTGATAGGTGCTAATGGATTATGATCCCTTCTGAAAATCTTGTTACCTATCTATACAGCTAATTGTCAGTCAAGAGTAATGACATTTAAACAGTAATTCTCTTTTTCTTGTATCCAGTTATCAGGGATATCTGACCTTCTTTTTTAAAACAAATAAAATGTCTCAACAAAGAGAGGATTTTAAAGTTAATCTCCTTAGGTTTCCTTCCTTAGTGAAATTTGAAATAAAATTTGACACATCTGTCACCAAACTGTCAGAAAAAAATCTTGACAAAGAAAGCAGGAATTGGCCTGGTGCAGTGGCTCATGCCTGTAGTCTCAACACTTTGGGAGGCCCAGGCAGGTGGATCACCTGAGATTAGGAGTTCGAGACCAGCCTGGGAAACATGGTGAAGCCCTGTCTCCACTAAAAATACAAAAATTAGCTGGGTGTGGTGGCACATGCCTATAATCCCAGGTTTTTGGAGGCTGAGGCAGGAATATCACTTGAAACTGGGAAGTGGAGGCTGCAGTGAGCTAAGATGACACCATGGCACTCCAGCCTGGGCAACACAGCAAGACTCCTTCCTATAAAATCAGACCAAGCTTTATTTCTCAAAAAAAAAGAAAAAGAAAGAAAAGAAAAAAAGAAAACATTTGGAGGAAAATGATGTCCTCTGAAAACTTTTGTGCTGAAAGAACTTGAAGGAGATACCAATAGAGAGAAGGATGGTGATAATAGCTACCAGTTTTTGAGTGACCAATATGAAAGCATTACGCCAAGTATTTACTTATCTTTAATCTCACAATAATCCTGAAACTGTTATCACTATTCCAAATTTATGGTTGCAAACACTAAAGATAAATTATTAAACTTAACCAAAACCACTTAACTGCTGGGTATTGAAATAATATTTTCATCCTGGTCCCTTGATGTGAAGTTGTGCACAAATTCCATTATGTCAAACTCACTAAGGTGTCTGGAGGTTAGGGAATATTATATATAGTATTGTCTTAAATATAATTGATTATTTATGAAAAGTATTCTGTCTCTATAAAACATATAATATTAAAACATTTACTCCATTTCCTAAGCCAAATTTTAAAATTAGAGAGCAGGGTAGCTGTATATCAGAATGATCAAGTGCACACTTCAGACTCACGAAGACCCAGGTTTGAATTTGTGACTGAAAAACTTATTGTGCCTCAATATTCTCCCTGTAAGATGGAGATAACATTTGTCCCATAAGTACTGTGAAGATATAATTTAAAAATATTTGCCAAGAATTTTGTACAGTGCTTGACAAATTGTAAACAATCAAGGGTAGATCTCATCAAGAGTAGATACTTTTAATAGTAACTTTGGTCAGTAATATTTTTGTGGGGATACATGCTTGAGATGCCAGTTGAAATAAAAAACACCTAATTGCAAAAAGTTAACAATTTTTTTCAGGAAAAATTGCTTGTCTAAAGTCAAATACATTTTACAGTTTAAAATGTGTTTTATCTTTGGCTTTATGTAAAACTCTCTAAGAAATGTCTAGTAACCCAGTATTATATTTAGGACAAAAATAGAGCAATTAAAAATTATGATGATATGGATTTTAAAATGCTGCTTCATATAAAATCAGACCAAGCTTTATTTCTATATTTGGTTTTGACAGCTACATATATGACTGAACCCAAATCAATTTCTTACAGATGTAGCATCGCTGTTAAACCAGATTGCCAGTGGATATGTTTGTGTCCCATCTCTTTGTCAGAGCATGAGGTGCTGGCCTGACAGTCAGGGTTCTATTTCTGGCTTGCCACTAGTCATGTGACCTCCGATAGCTTCCAGCTTCTCCAGACTCAGTATTAATGTCAGTAAAATGAGATGCTTGGAATTAAGAATTTCAAGAAACCAACAGCTTTAGTATGCTATGAGCCTGTTATCGCAGAGATAATAGGCTAGAAAAAAATTGTAATGTGGCATATTTTGGACAGACTGTTCTGTTGGAGACAACATGGCTAGTACAAGATAAGAAAACAAGGTGGGGATTTAGTTAAGAGGAAATAAGCAGTTCAAAAAATTTTATTTAATGAGGCTGACAAGCATCCTAGACATTCATATACCAAACTACTTTCTCAGCCATCTGTCATCAACCCATCTATAAAAAGTTTTCCTAACCTTCCTAGTAGGACTAACACATTTATGTACTGCATGTGCTTACAAGTTCCCACTGTCTCTTACTCTTCAAAAAACTTTTAGTCTTCTTAAATATGGCAGATATGCTCAAAGATAATAAAATTCCCTTAAATCACTAGGGAAAAACATTACTCTGGTTTTAGCATTACCAATAATTTTACAGCATATACTGAGATATGTAAAACCCCAACAATTACACACACACACGCACACACACACTGCAGTCACATACAGAGACCATGGTGACCAGAGAGTTGATGAATTATGTTGTCAGCTTACTTTGACCAAGGAGCAACTAGTATGCAAGAACCATCTCTTACATACATTTGTCTTTGGAATCTAACAATTTTGCATGACTAGCAATATTTGTTATTTCACTCATATACTTAATAAATGTTTCTTGAGCACTAGACATTGCTCTAGATCCTGGGAAAGCACTATAAATTAAACAGATGAGGTATTGTATTCTTCTTTCATTCTAGTGTAAAGAAATAGTTTATGATGTCAGGATTTTGACTGCTCAGGAGTTCTAATTAGTCTACCTTCTGGTCTATTTTTATATTTGTATCTCCATACTATTCCTTACCACCACTATCCCTTCCCAGAAAATTAGAAGAATTGCTTTGAGAAGCATTGATAAAACCACAAAATTAGAAGGCATTTCAAAGGTATTGCAAACACTTCAGAGTCTAACATCAGGCCAGCTTTCATTTTCTCTCGTTCCCTGCCCAGAAAAATTATAAAGGTATAGCGTTATCCCATGAAATTACTATCTCCTATATAGTTTATGCTACGGGGGACACAAAGGTAAAAACACACTCTGACTTTACGGTATTTTTTGTAGTCTAGCAATGAAGAACAAAATTAAAAAAAATAATTACAGTGCTAATGTGATTAGGAATTATGAGATTAATATTGAGTTATTTCTACTCCAGAGTCATCAAGAGTGGTTAGGTTAGTTTAAAGATTGGTTGCTTTGGAAATTCAAGTGGAAGCAAAATTACATTCTGAGTTTGAAACCCAAACTGTAATCTATTTAAATTTCAAATTGACCTTCAAATTGACCCAGCATTCAGATCTTTGATAAGGTATTATATAATCCAAAGTGAGGTCAGCGTTCCGTTGACTTGGAAGAGTTGTTCAGGACATAGGAATTCTAAGTTCAGTTCAGTGGCTTTTGGTTCAGGGTCCTCTAAACGTAACCACCTAACACTAACTAATGTGAACAGACAGACTGTATGTTAAAAAGACAAGAAGGTCGAGTACAGTGGCTCAAGCCTGTAATCCTAGCACTTTGGGAGGCCAAGGCAGGTGGATCACCCGAGGCCAGGGGTTTGAAACCAGCCTGGACAACATGGCGAAACCCCGTCTCTACTTAAAATAAAAAATTATCCGGGCATGGCGGTGCATGCCTGTAAACCCAGCTACTTGGGAGGCTGAGGCAGGAGAATCATTTGAACCTGGGCAGCAGAGGTTGCAATAAGCTGAGATTGTGCCGTTGTACTCCAGTCTGGGCAACAAGAGCAAAACTCCATCTCAAAAAAAAAAAAAAAAAAAAAAAAAAAGGAAGGTGGATCAAAACCGCAATACAAAACACCAAATTGATAAAAAAG
>NW_022436984.1:7890743-7900187 GCF_009761245.1 Sapajus apella | reverse complement strand
ACAAGAAGTTTGTTCCAAGCCGCATTACTACACATCAAATTGCTTATAATCTAGTTTAGAAGAGAATGCATATACATAAAATTAGGAAATGATATCCCACTAAAAATAAATTCAGTATCTGCTGTGGCCTACACATCTTGCATGTATTATCTTTTACAACCCTAATAGAAATCTTATGAGTTTGGTAATACTATGTCCATTTTGCAGACAATAAAAATGTCTAGAGAAGTTAAAAACTAAGCTGTAAATTCAGACCAGTAAGTTTTTTAAACGGGGGGCAAGGGGAAATGTAGATTCCCTATCTGTCAACTCCTAAGTTTGCAAATACTATGGAAGTAAGTTTCCTATCAGCAAAATAAAGATAGTGGGCTAGAACTAGTGGCTGTGCCTTAGAATAATATGAGGTTTTGTGGAGAATACAGATGCCTGGGCCATGGATATTCTGTTTTATCAGATGTGAAAAAGTAAAATGCCTAGGGATCAGCATTTTGCAAAGGGCTCCAGGTAAAAATAAATATTTGCAGTTTTTACCAGTGGAGAATTCTTTTTTTTCCCCCATTTATTCATTTTATTGCATTTTAGGTTTTGGGGTACATGTGAAGAACATGCAAAATTGTTGCATAGGTACACATGTGGCAGTGTGATTTGCTGCCTTCCTCCCCATCACCTACATCTGGCATCTCTCCCATTGCTATCTCTCCCCAGCTCCCCACCCCCCACCGTCCCTCCCCTATTTCCCCCCAACTGACCCCAGTGTGTAGTGCTCCCCTCCCTGTGTCCATGTGTTCTCATTGTTCAACACCCGCCTATGAGTGAGAACATGCGGTGTTTGATCTTCTGCTCTTCTGTCAGTTTGCTGAGAATGATGGTTTCCAGGTTCATCCATGTCCCTGCAAAGGACCCAAACTCATCGTTTTTGATGGCTGCATAATATTCCATGGTGTATATGTGCCACATTTTCCCTGTCCAGTCTATCGTCGATGGCCATTTGGGTTGGTTCCAGGTCTTTGCTATTGTAAACACTGCTGCAATGAACATTCGTGTGCACGTGTCTTTATAGTAGAACGATTTGTAATCCTTTGGATATATACCCAGTAATGGGATTGCTGGGTCAAATGGAATTTCTATTTCTAGGTCCTTGAGGAATCGCCATACTGTCTTCCACAATGGTTGAACTAATTTACACTCCCACCAACAGTGTAAAAGTATTCCTATTTCTCCACATCCTCTCCAGCATCTGTTGTCTCCAGATTTTTTAATGATCGCCATTCTAACTGGCGTGAGATGGTATCTCAATGTTGTTTTGATTTGCATTTCTCTGATGACCAGTGATGATGAGCATTTTTTCATATGTTTGTTGGTCTCATGTATGTCTTCTTTTGTAAAGTGTCTGTTCATATCCTTTGCCCACTTTTGAATGGGCTTGTTAGTTTTTTTCTTGTAAATCTGTTTTAGTTCTTTGTAAATTCTGGATATCAGCCCTTTGTCAGATGGGTAAACTGCAAAAATTTTTTCCCATTCTTCACCACATAAACAGAACCAAAGATAAAAACCACATGATTATCTCAATTGATGCAGAGAAGGCCTTTGACAAAATTCAACAGCCCTTTATGCTAAAAACCGTCAATAAGCTAGGTATTGATGGAACGTATCTCAAAATAATAAAAGCTATTTATGACAAACCAACAGCCAATATCATACTGAATGGGCAAAAAAACTGGAAGCATTCCCCTTGAAATGTGGCACCAGGCAAGGATGCCCTCTCTCACCACTGCTATTCAATATAGCATTAGAAGTTCTAGCCAGAGCAATCAGGCAAGAAAAAGAAATAAAGGGCATTCAAATAGGAAAGGAAGAAGTCAAATTGTCTCTATTTGCAGACGACATGATTGTATATCTAGAAGACCCCATCGTCTCAGCCCCAAACCTCCTGAAACTGATAAGCAAGTTCAGCAAAGTCTCAGGATACAAAATCAATGTGCAAAAATCACATGCATTCCTATACACCAATAACAGACTTAAAGAGAGCCAAATCAAGAACAAACTTCCATTCACAATTGCCACAAAGAGAATAAAATACCTAGGAATACAACTAACAAGGAATGTAAAGGACCTCTTCAAGGAGAACTACAAGCCACTGCTCAATGAAATAAGAGAGGACACAAACAGATGGAGAAACATTCCATGTTCATGGTTAGGAAGAATCAATATCATGAAAATGGCCATACTGCCCAAAGTAATTTACAGATTCAATGCTATCCCCATCAAGCTACCAATGACCTTCTTCGCAGAACTGGAAAAAACCACCTTAAACTTCATATAGAACCAAAAGAGAGCCCGCATAGCCAAGTCAATTCTAAGCAAAAAGAACAAAGCGGGGGGCATCACACTACCGGACTTCAAACTATACTACAAGGCTACAGTAATCAAAACAGCATGGTACTGGTACCAAAACAGAGATATACACCAATGGAACAGAACAGAGGTCCGGAGGCAACACAACATATCTACAACCAACTGATCTTTGACAAACCAGACAAAAACAAGCAATGGGGAAAGGATTCCCTGTTCAATAAATGGTGTTGGGAAAGCTGGCTAGCCATGTGCAGAAAGCAGAAACTGGACCCCTTCCTGACACCTTACACTAAAATTAACTCCAGATGGATTAAAGACTTAAACATAAGACCTAACACCATAAAAACCCTAGAAGAAAATCTAGGCAAAACCATTCAGGACGTAGGTGTAGGCAAGAACTTCATGACCAAAACACCAAAAGCATTGACAACAAAAGCCAAAATAGACAAATGGGACCTAATCAAGCTCCACATCTTCTGCACAGCAAAAGAAACAATCATTGGAGCATTCTTAATTTGAAAATCTCACCTCTGAAATGCTCCAATAAACATTTCCTCTGAGGGTCATGTTGGTGCCCGAAGAGATTTGGATGTTGGATTTGGGGGCATTTCAGATGAGGGGTACTCAACCTGTATGCAGGAATTAGTAAACTAGCACCTTGCATGTTACAGAATGGTCAAGGGATCAGTAGCACTGTATTCACTTGGGAGCTGGTCAGAATTGCAGAAACTTGACCCTACACCAGAGGTGCCAGGTCAGAATCCATATTTTAATAAGATCCATAGTTGATTTGCATGGCACAGCAATCATCAATACTTATTGATGATGACTCTTGGCCGGGCATGGTGGCTCATGCCTGTAATCCCAACACTTTGTGAGGCTGAGGCAGGTGGATCACTTGAGGTTGGGAGTTGGAGACCAGCCTGGCCAACATGGTAAAACCCCATCTCTATCAATGATATAAAAATCAGCTGGGTGTGGTGGTGCATGCCTATAGTCCCAGCTACACAGCTATAGAGCCAGACTCTGTCAATCAATCAATCAATCAATAAACAAATAAAAATAGAAGTATAGATGACTCTTTTACAGTTAAATTTTATATTCCTGGCATGAAGAGCTATTGGAATCCTAAAAAGAAAAGTTAAAGTGGGCTAACCTAATTAATACAATCCTGTGGAAGGAAGCAGGATTAAAACTGAATAGAATTTGGAATGGCAGACAGGAAGGGGAAGGGCATTTGGAATACTGGAAGACAACAGCACTAAAAACACAGGATGGACCTAAACCCAGAGACTCATGGGCTGATAAAGAAATGCATTCGAAGGGAAGCTTTTATATTCTCCTTCAAGACCCAGCCTAAAGGCTTTATGTAAGTCTCTTTTCTTCAGTGTCTTATCTGCAATAAGAACATATTAGTTGGATGAAACTACTGATTCTATTTCTCACACTGTAGGACAGATACTTCAATAGGCGACACCCTTCAAGTGAAAGTTTTTGAAAGTACTGCCTTGCTATATTCAGGGTGCCTGATTTGCTATGAAGATTCAGAGGCAATTGTGGTGTTGTTATATTGAAAACTTTGATTTGCCTTTTGATTTTGAAACAGAAAGACCCTTTGGCAACACTGCTTACTGACTGGCTATGAAGTGGTGGCATGGCTGCAGCTCTGCTGAGGATGCCAGAGAACAAGACAGTACCAGAAAGCTCTGCTCTGTCTGAAATCAGAGAGACCAAGACAGGAAGTGCTTAAAACATTTCAGTATGGGGGAAGCACAGTCTGAAGTGATGCAACATACAGGTAAAGGGTTGAGTGAGACACCTGCACCTATGAAGAGGTGACAGAATGGCAACATGTCCAATGGTCATAGTTGCAGATAGACATTTTGAACAAAGTAAATTTCCATTAGCAAGTTTATTTAAACGGATGCAAACTAAAGCACTAGCTATTTAACAGGTGTGATGTAAGGATTGAATTGAGAAAAATAAAGGGAGACAATAACAAAGGAAGTTTGCATTTTGTAAGTAGCTGTGCATAAAATAATCAGCTAGTGACTTGCATAAATTGTTTCTACTATTCCCCTGAGTTGGCAGGATCCCAGAGGCCTCTCAGTTTGCTCTTAAATGTCACTAGAACCTCTGCTCAGAATTACAACCTAATTACAACATACATATTTGGGGATACTTTTATGTTAAGAATTTGTGCAAATTTAACAAATGAAATTTAACCAGATGAATCAGAGCAAGGAGAACCACATGAGAAACATAATGTAGATGCAGAGATAAAAAACATTAGGCAATATTCTGGACACTTTCTCCTTTAGCATTAAGTGTTTATCAGGGCTGCACACAGCAATAATGGTAACTAATGTTGCATGGTATAATGGAAAATGATTGAGTGATATATTAGAGCAGTAGCTACACATTTGAGTATGTACTTAACAGCTTGGCTGGTTTTAATATGTGCCATAATTACAGATACTAAGTTGGCAGGTTTAGTTAAAAATGGTTAAGTAATTACTGAAATAAAATGCAACATGGTTAAATCTTCTTAATCTTAATACTACTTCCCCTATTAACATGCAAAACAACTTTGCTGCTCTTCAGCAAAATGATTTTGATGTAAAATTTCACTTAGGCCCTATGACAGTTCTATAGGTATTCTGCTAATGAAAGAGCAAAGCACAGCTTCATTATACTGGTGGCACAAATAGTACTCACTTTGGCTTCGCACATTGTCCTATGCCAGAGAGACTTGATATGACTTAATAGTCACTTAAAACCTAATCTGTGAGGCAGTATAAAATTAGGATTTACATGGTTTTTACATTTCAGGTCCCAAAGTAATTGTGGTCTTTTGCTGTTCAAGGTGAAAGAAAGCCTTTTTCCTCCTTATAGGCCAGTTTCAAGCTCATTTTAAACCAATTCCCACTCCCCTCTAATCTGTGACAAAAAGGCAAGCACTGATTTTTTAACTTCAATTCCTTCCAACAAGCCAATCTAGTGAAAAAAATACATCCCAGAAACTAAACCTTAAGGTAAATATCTATTAAACTAATTATATTTACCTAATGACTTTTATTTCAAAATTGGATATGCGGCTCTCAGCAAATGTTTAAAAACTAAAAGTGGTTTAAAAATGTCTGAAAATACAATAAACCCTTAAGATTTAATTATTAAATTAAAACACAGATAGTATTAAAATATTTTAAATAGTACTGTTTCCCTAAATATTAACAATGTAAATACCAGAAATGAACATATGAAATAGCTCCAGTCTATGACTATATAATCATTCTCCTTTGCTTATGCATTGTTTATCCAGGATTGTAGAAACTCCCTAAGCATCAGCAATTTGCTTTGATTTTTTTATACCTTTTAAAGTTGCTTTAATAGAACTGATTCTACTTTCAAAATAATAATTTTTTCTTTATCACTTCCCTTTAGTAATAGTAATATTTAGAAATTCAGAATTTTTCTGAAGTGAATAATCTATATCATAGTCCAACAAAATATTTATATAACTAATTAATGTTATGTTGACATTTTAATGAGTGAATTTTAATAATAATACCTCGGTTATCTTAAAGTCACAACTGTCTAAAACATACTAGTTTCAATGTATATTTTTGCTTTTAACATCTGGAAGATATATAGGAAGTCCTAACTTCTACACAATTTCTCTATAATATACACACAAGTGATATACATATATGTGATCCATTATGCATATGTGTGTATAAATTAGAACACATAGAATTTGTGAAGAAATTAGGGCTTTCTATGTATCTTAAGGCCATTATATTCAATCATTATTAAGCACTAAGAAGGAATGTACTTGACCCTTTAATTGACCACCACTTGGTTAATGTCTAGTAAAGATTAGAAGAAAACAAAAATATTAGTAATATCTTAAGTTGATACAATTTTTAATCTCATGTTATGTTTATGAAGAGTTTGCAAAACAAAGACATGTTTGTTAAATGTGGAAATTACTTTATTATTTTTGGATAAGTACCCTAACATCCATCACAAAAAGAAGAGAAATCCAGCCAGGACCACAGCTAATGACAAGCAGAAATGAGATTCAGATAGAGACACCATATCTCTAAATTCCTGAAGAAGATGCTACTCCTTGGGGTTAAATTGATAATGATTGATGAGTTACTCTTAGAGTCATAAAGAATAAATATTTATTATTATTAAAGAAGTAAAAGAGTGATACCCTTGTTTTTAAAACTGGTCCCAGGAGAAATCTGTCTCTTCAATGAAATTAATCTCATCTTTTAAATTGATCAAGATTATTCCCATTAGAGGGCATGCTAAGTAATTGTTTGCTTATTGACAAGTAGAACTGTAGCAAACCTCAGAGTCTATCATTTAACATTATCTCCATTTAGGTTTTATTGAGTAAGCTGGTGTACTTGTACAAGATACAATAAAGAGTGTTAATAAGTTGAAGAAAAGGAATTTACACATTCTCTATTTTGTAGAAGCAATTTTTAAAAAGAAAGTCAGCTACAAGAACTACTGAACAGCTTCATGAGTATTTGATGAGAACCTACTGATTAGACCAGTGCTGTGCCTTAAAAGTTTTTTCCAACAAACCGCATTTAGTAGAGAAAAGTAAATCTCTAATTCCAGGGGTCTGCCATTAAGTGTGAACCATGTGACTAAAAGTACAAACTGCCTTTTAATTTTTGTGTTGGATATTAAAAACTTATTATAACTCCACAATTCATCTTTTCATTTTAAAAAATAGTATAAATAGATGTGTTAGTCCAGGTCCTCTGAGAAGCTTATGCCAAAAGAAGATTGAGCATGCAAAAGGTTTATTAGGAGAAGTGCCTGTGAAGAAAATTGGGAAGAAACTCAAGGAAGGCCAGGTGAGCTGTTAGATCATATGCAGATCTGGCCTTGTGAAGGAGAGGGGGAAGGAAGGAAGACGGGTGATAGAAGGCATTAGAAGGCCGTGCAGTTTCAAGGAAGCTTTACAAGGCCAATGGAAGTCACTGATCCAAAGTCACCTTACAGGAATTTCAACCATTTCTCAATAATGGGCCTGTCTTATCCCTGCCAGGCTCAGTCACTGTCTAGGAGCAGTCCATAGGAAGCAGACTATTGGTGGGAACACAGTGATAGACGTCAAAGTTCAGAAGCTGGGATTCTCAGTAAGTAGTACTCTTTGCAGCTGAGTATCTGAAAGGTACATATTCACAGCTTCTATCATAGAGTAATTTAAACCAGTAAGTGATAGAATAGATATTTAAAACAGTAAGTGATAGAAATTTTCAGTGTGACATGCAATTAAGCTAACTATATTAATTTCAGAGGCTGTGTGACTCTGTCTATAGAAATCTTCTTCTTTCTGTTGGTGTTACTACTCTCATATGATAAACATATTTTTATGGAGGTAAAATTCACATAAAATAAAATTAATTTTAAAGTGTATAATTCACAAGTGTTCATACATTCACAGTGTTGTGAGCAATCACTTCAATCTAGCTGTAAAACATTTTCATCATCTCAAAAGGAAGCCTCATTTTCATTAAAAAGTCACTTCCTATTTTATCTCCCCAACCCACATTCCAACCCCTGGCCACTAATCTGCTTTCTCTCTCTATGGATTGGCCTATCCTAGATATTTCATATATGGAATCAAAATATGTAAACTTTTGTGGCTGACTTCTTCCACTTAGCATAATATTTTACAAGTTCATCCATGTTGTAACAAGTATAAGTACTTCATTCACTTTATGTCTGAAAAACACCATTGTATAACATTATATATACCACGTTTTGCTTATTAATTCATTATTTAATAGACATTGGATTATTTCTATCTTTTGGCTGTTGTCATTGGTGCTGCTCTGAATATTTGTGTCTGTTTTGAATTCTTTGAACCATATACCTCGGAGTGAAATTGCTGGGTCTTATCATAGTTCTACGTTTAACTTTTGAGGAAACCCCTAATGTGTCTTCCACAGCAGTTTCACCATTTTACATTCCCACCTGCAATGTACAAGGTTTTAATTTCTCCAGATCTCTACCAACGCTTGTTATTTTTTATGTTTTTAACTAAAGCCATCATTGTGGCTATAAAGGGATATCTCATTATTGTTTTGATTTGCATTTCTGTAATGACTGACAAGGTTGAGCATATTTGCTTGTGCTTGTTGGCCATTTTTCTACCTTGTTCAGAGACATGTCTATTAAAGTTCTTTGCCTATTTTTAATTTGGTTGTTTGTCTTTTCACTCCTGGTTCCAAGAGTCCTTTATATATTCTGGATACAAGATGATTTGGCTTGGCTCCGTGTCCCCACCCAAATCTCATCTTGAATTGTAATCCCCATATATTGGGATTCACTCTGGGAGGCTGGCAAAATATTAAGGAAATATTAGAAAAAGTTAAAAGATTATAGTCTCAAACCTTTTGGAAGGCTGAAAGGTTTTAACAGAATGGGCTGAAGGCAGCCAGTTCATTACATTAGAACTTTAAATCATAGGGTAAAAGATTAGGGACAATAAAAGCTTCCCTAGTTAAGTCTATTTACCCCACATCCCTTTGTCTCTACTCTAATTTGTATGGTCATGTAAATTTTGTGCTGGATGGTCCTCTCCAGGGGAAGTCGAAGGGGAATTACCCATTAATGGTGTTTATTCTGGGCCCTGGAACCAAGACCTTTTATCATTCAAAGAAACAACTATTTTAACCATGTTAATTATCCACAAGCATGTTGACTTACAACCTGTTATATCTATACTGAATAAATCTGAGGAGGTACAGGGAGTCATGGTCATTTAGCAGCAATCACCCTCTGAAAGCAGCTGACGGCCATCCCTAGTCCACTCAGATTCACTGTATTCCAGTATGTGTGAGTGCATTCATTCATCTGTCATGAAGTCAGGGTCTACAGGACAGACCTCCACAGGTGGTGATCAAAGTCTCACCCATATGTCAAGGGATGGAGCTGGTAGGAGGTGATTTGATCTTGGGGCTTGGGGGTGGTTTCCTGCACGGTTTAAAAATGTGGCACTTTCTCTCTCTCTCTCTCTCTCTCTCTCTCTCTCTCTCTCTCTCTCTCTCTCTC
>NW_022436984.1:7787068-7890733 GCF_009761245.1 Sapajus apella | reverse complement strand
CTCTCTCTCTCTCTCTCTCTCTCTCTCTCTCTCTCTCTCTCTCTCTCCTGCCATCATGTAAGATGTGCCTTGCTTTCCCTTCCCCTTCCACCATAATTGTTAAGTTTTCTGAGGCCTCCCAAGCCATGCAAGACTGTGAGTCAATTAAGCCTCTTTTGTTTATAAATTACCCAGGCTCAGGTAGTTCTTTATAGCAGTGTGAAAATGGACTAACACACTACATTCTTATCTACTATATAACTTGCAAATATTTTCTCTCAATTTAGGTTCTTTTTTACTTACTTGATAATATTCTGTGATACACAAAAGGTTTTCATTTTGAATTCTATTTGTTCTTTGGATGTTTATGGTTTTAGTGTCATATCTAAGACCATATTGCCAAATCCAAGGTCATGAGGATCTAATTCTATGTTTTATTCTAAGAGTTTTATAGATTTGCTCTTTCTCTTAGTTTATCTCTCCTTTCAGATCTACATAAGGCAAATGTTTTACGTATTTAAGTGCTCTAAAGTTGTATGTATATATATTTATTCTATTCTCTTAATTGATCACTTTATCATTATATAAATGGCCTTCTTGACTTGTTTTGTAGTTGTTGACTTAAAATCTTTGTATCTGATGTAAGTATAGCTACCTCTAATCTCTTGAGGTTTCCATTTGCATGAAATATATTATTCAATCCTTTCACTTTCAGTCTACATGTGTCCTTAAAAGTGAAGGCAGCATATAGTTGGTTTTCTTATTTTTGTTTTCGTCCATTCAGTCACTTTATGTCTTTTTATTGGAGAAATTAATCCATTAAGCAATCGAGGTAATTATTTGTAAGTAAGAACTTACTGTTGCCTTTTTGTTAATTGTATTCTGATTGTGCTATAGATCTTTTGTTCCCATCTTCCTCTCTTGCTGTCTTCCTGTGCAATCAGGTGATTTTTCTCTAGCAGTATGTGATATGTCTTTATTCCTTACTTTTTATATTTTGTGTGACTACTATAGGGTTTTGCTTTGTGGCTACCACAAGGCTAGAAAGTCTTATTCTGAAGGAAGAGGTGTATGACTCAAATGCATTTGAAAACCACTGCTCCAAGGAGTATTATAATAATTCCATTCACTACCTTAACATCATCTTTTTTAAACTCTTAAGGTAAAATATGTTCCCTCTTTTTCTCTCTTTAACCAGCCATTCTTAACAGTCTGTGAGGTGAGAAGTCATCTTGAATTTATATGTTTAAATAGTTAAATGTTATTAGTTTTTTTTTTTTTTTGAGATGGAGTTTCACTCTTGTTACCCAGGCTGGAGTGCAATGGCGCGATCTCGGCTCACTGCAACCTCCGCCTCCTGGGTTCAGGCAATTCTCCTGCCTCAGCCTCCTGAGTAGCTGGGATTACAGGCACGCACCACCATGCCCAGCTAATTTTTTGTATTTTTAGTAGAGACAGGGTTTCACCATGTTGACCAGGATGGTCTCGATCTCTTGACCTCGTGATCCACCCGCCTCGGCCTCCCAAAGTGCTGGGATTACAGGCTTGAGCCACCGCGCCCGGCCAAATGTTATTAGTTTTAAAAGAAAACAATATATTCGGACCTAATAGTATTTGGTCAGTCTGATTTTTATTAAAAAAAAAAAAAAAAAAAAAAAAAAAAAAAAAAAAAAAAAAAAAAACAGTACTCCTTAAACATTCCCTTTCATTTATTTTCTGAGAAAATATGTGGTTACAGGGAATTTGGAAAATGCTTGTTATGTATATATTCTTACAGTCTCTGGGCTAGTTTAGGGGTATATGCAGCTGTTGGATTAAATGAGAATGATCAGAAAAAATCAATCTGGCTGAAATTCAACTAGTAATTGTAGATAAAAGTTAGTGAAAATTTATCTAGAGGTGGGTGGTGATGGTTCGCATGATTTTTGGAAGGCACTGGAAAAGCTTCTGAAGAACATTTTTAATTTTCCCATCTCTGTTCTGTCACATGAAAAATAAGGGATTTTACAAAGATGAAGACAATTCACATTTTATAGATTTGTATGGTACTTCACAGTTTACTAAATGCTTTCATGTTTTTCTTCTTCTGAAATAAATTAAGGCTTTTGCAGCTCCAAAATTCTACTACTTTATGTTTTATTGATTCTTTTGAATATGCTTTGGGATTTTTTAATTTAAAACTGACAAATTCAACAGTTTTAGCTTATCACTGATATGACCTTTCAATTTCTTGCTTTCTTAGAGGTTATTTGAACTTTTAAAATAATAACCTCCCAATAAATACTGCAGAAATAGCCATACAGTATATTTCAAAAGAACTCTCAATTCTAACACGTTGTTAACCACCAAAGCTTAAATAGCTGAAGATTATACAATTGTGGCACAAAGCTCCATGTATCATTTTCACATTACTTGGAAAATGACCAGTTAATGCAGAAATCTGCTTTTAGATTTCATGATGTTGGGGAATCCAGAGAAGACTGAATTACTAAGTCTTAAAAAATTCCACATGACTGGGAAAATGACCTGTTAGTGCAGAAATCTGCTCTCAGATTTCATGATCCTGGGGAATCCAGAGAAGACTGAATTACTAAGTCTCAATTACTAAGTAAAAGAACAAAATAATGGCCATGGCTGGAGTACAATCAAAATGCTTCTACCAACTCATTTGATATTATTATTTCAAGATTATCACCACTTAAAACAAGCCCCCAAGAAGCTGAAATATTTTAGTACAGACTATTTTTAAAATATAAAAAATACCACATGGGATTTTTCTTTGGAGGGGGCAGGTAAGGCAGGAGGCTGTCTGAAAGCGATACTAACCATTTCTTGTACAGATTTGTACCTAGGAAAGCAGGCTCTCCAAGAATAAATGGTGGTACTCAACACTAACAATTCCCTCTAGACATCAGACATACTCCTGTTCAGATCTACATACCTTCTCATGACAGCACCTAGAGGAAGAAATGAATGGGATGAAATTTACTGAACAGCTACTATATAACAGGTGCTCTCTGGGTGTAAAATATCCCAGGCAGACACTCTGAATTTAGGTAGAATTATATTCATTTCTATGTAAATCTTGGATGATCCTAAATGGATCTAAGTATAGTAAATCTAGCTCTTGTATTTCTATCTACAGATTTATATGAGGAAAGGGTCTGGAACTTCCTTCAGATTTAAATTTGACAAAATTCTAATTTGCAGACTGAAGTGGCTCTTACCAGAAAAATACTCCAGAGAGGGAATTTGTAACAAAAGGAGTATGGGGTTTCAGGTGGGGATTAAAACTTGAATCAAGGACCAGAGTCTGAGGAAGACAGCTGATTCAGAACCTGTGAAGCAGCAGATACTGAAACCTAATCTGACCTAACAAACGTGAGAGCTACTTTGTGAAGCAGGCAAGTTTATATGAGGACATGGGACTAACTTTGTATACAAATTTAACTCTCAAATTAAAAACCATGTACATGTGGCAGAAAATTGACAGTCAAATAATTTAATTTTATCGATGTTCCCACCAGTATCGTTCTAGAGAGGATCTCTCCCCTGGCTGTGCTGCCTGGGGTTGGAGCAGGGTGACCAGAGTAACATAAAACTGTTCTTCCTACACTCTTCAATGCATCTCTTATTATTTCTGTGCTATCCCCTGGTGCTGTAATCTCTCACCTGCATTCTTTAGTTCTTGCAAAGGTATTTTTGAGTGTGGATAGTTAATTGAAATTGATGTTTCTGATGGAGAGTCCTATGCTGCCATCTTGCTAAGATCTAAACTCTGTTTTTCAACTTCTATGATGTTTAATATACACCTAATGAAATGGAAAGAATTTTACATGTGCTGTTTGATGACTTTTGACAAATGTATATGCTGACTAGCTACCTACATAATCAAGATAGATAATATGCATCATCTCTTCGACATCAATACTCAAATTCACCTTTTGTTCCAAACAACCATTGTTCTGATTTCTGTCACAATAGATTAGATTTGCCTACTTTAGACCTCCATAGAAATGGAATAACAGAGTATAAACAGTTTTGTAACTGACTCCTTTCACTTGATATTCTATGAGATTTATCCATGTTGATACTCATCAACAGATCTCAAAAATATCAATGTTTTTAACTGAATATTTTTCCGGTGTATGAATATAGCACAACTTACCTGTTGACATACCACTGCTTCCCAGTTTTAGTTATTATGAATGAAGTTGCTATAATAAATTTATATACAGATCTTTTTGTAGGTATATGCTCTCATTTCTCTTGGGCAAATACTTAAGAATAAAATTATTGGATCAGAGGGTAGTGTATATAAAACATAAAAACTGATAAAATACTTGCCTAAGTCTATTATTTTAGACTCCAAGAAATGATATATTCAAGTTTCAGTGGCTTCATATTTTTGCCAACTCTTGTTATTTTCAATTTTTATATATATTTTAATATAGTCATTCTAGCATATATAAAATATCTTACTCTCATTTTATTAATAATTTGCATTTCTCTGATGACTATATTGAGCATCTTTTCTTCTGCTTATTGGCCACTTACACATATTGTTAGAACTTTTGGGATTTTTTTTTTTCTGAGAAATATTTTCATACTCTAAATTTGTGAAGATTTTTTCATATTTTATTCTATAATCTTATGGTTTGAGCTTTTATACTTAGCTCTGTAATCAATTTCAAATTAATTCTTGTCTATTGCATCAAGTAGAAAAAAGTTCAATTTCACTATTTTCCCATACGGTTGTTCATTTGCTGAGGAGTCTGTTTTTTCCACAGTTGGTACCTTGTCTAAAATTAACTAACCATACCAATTGAGTCTATGCTGTTCTGATACATTGATCTATTTTTTTTTAATTTTTATTCCAATATCACAATAATGAATGCTATAGCTTTTTAGAAATTGGAAAATTGGTCCTCCAATTTTGTTTTCCTTTCCCAACATTGTTGGAAGTAGTTGGCATTCCTTGGCTAATAGCTGTTTAACTCCAATCTCTTCCTCTATTGTCACACAGCATTTTCTCCTGTGTGTGTCTATCTCTGCATGTCTTTTGTATAAGAACATCAGCCATATTGAATTGGGACCTTCTCTAATCAAGTATGATCTCATCTTAACTTGATGATATATTCAAAGACTCTATTTCCAAATAAGGTCACATTTTTAGGAACCAGGGTTAGAATATCAACATGTCTTTTTGAGGAGAACACAACACTAAACTATATTAAACAGGCTCTGAAGCTAAAGTTGTAGAGAAAAAAAATTATTTAAAACAAAGATGAATTTATGACTTTTTTTATGTACTAAATTGTGTCAACCAATACTTCAGAATATAACTGTATTTGGAGATCAGTTCTTTAAAGAGGTTATTAAGTAAAGTGGGGTTTTTAGAGTGGGTCTTAGTCTGACATGGCTGGCTTTCTTACAGAAAGATATTAAGGCACAGACATTAGAGTCCAAGGGATGCTGTGAGGACACAGAGAGAAGGTAGCCATCTACAAAAAAGGATAGAGGCCCACAATAAAAACTACCCTGCTGCTACCTTAATCTTGAACTTCTAATCTCCAGAATTGTGAGTTAATACATTTTCATTAAGCCACCCAGTCTGTGGTGCTCTGTTATGATGCCCTAGCAAACTAATTCACTCACTATAGTAGCTAAAGCTATGCTTGTCTCTCTGAGCAGAATAGTGTATTAACCTTATATAAGGTTTTGAACACTGTGAAACTCAGAGGTTGATGGCTTTCAGAGGAACAAGTGGATGGGGACATCATCTGTAGACACAATGTTAGAGAGGCGAGATTGGTTAACATTTAGTGGTGTGCTTATTAAATTAAATTTAAACAGGATTGCTAATATTCAGGAACAAGGGGTTCACATTGATCAGTTTGCACATTCACTGAGGTGAATTATCATTGATCAGCTTTTAAACCAAAGCTGGTTTAAACCAGCTCTGGTAACCACTCGTTATTGTGACTGAAGAATAATAAGTCTTTTTGAAAGTTTATAGAAACTTTTCTCAGAATTTATAAGTCATGGGAAAATAACTCTTAATAATATTGAATAGTTATACATAAACGTGGCACATGTATGCATTTATTTAGGTCTCTTTTATTTTCTTACAGCAATATTTTGTACTTTTTCTGAACTTTGTTTCAAGAAACAACTTGTCAAGACAGATTTTTGTCTTGTAATCCTTAAGCCATTCAGCAAGTCCTAAATCCATTTACATGTGCATTTATTGCATTTCTATTTTATCCAGAATAATTTCTTGGGAAACTACAAAGAGAATTTAAAAGATTATATACAACAACATAGGCATTTAAGAAAATCCAGATAGGTATCACTTACATAGTAAATACTCAACTAGGTGTTGATGGGTGGAAAGAAAGACAAGAATAGGTATTCCAAATGTAAGTCAAGCCTTCAAGCCTATTCCATACCTATATTTTGCTACTTATTTGGATGCCAGCAAAGAGTCTAATTGATAAATATGGGATTTATATATCTTCCTCCCCTAATCCTCAACAGGAAGTAATAGCAAATAAAGTAGTAAAAAGTCAGTTAGAAGGAAGGAATAATAGAAGCATGGGTCTTGCATTATCACTCCCAGAATAATGTAAACCATGCTCAGTGCTAATTTATTTTCACTATGCCAATTCTACTCTTGTATTTAACTTAAAAGCTCTTTAATGTCAGCAAAAGGCAGGTGGAATTTTCTATTCAAATATATATTATTGAATTTCTTTAGTCAATAGAATTTAGCAAAATATGTTATTCATTTCAGTTGTGGGGAGCAAAACATTGATTATTACTCATTCTGTACTTATCTGATAAATTAATCACATCTAATTGTGATAACCCTTGGCAATCTGCAATGTAAGAATACCTGTATCAAGTGCCTAGAGAGCTAACTGAATTTTAACTATAGTGAAAATATATAAACTACTCTACTGCAATTGTTTTCATTTCCTAAACATTGTGATGTTCAGGATATGTCATAACTGCATATATTCTTCACAACAATGGTGTTCAAAACTTTTTTATGCAACAAACCTATCTGTAAGAAAAAATTATTTATATGTATGTGCATATGTATATGTTACAATTTCTCCAAAGTAATTAATTTATATATTTTTTAATTTTTGTGGGTAAATACCAGGTGTACATATTTATGGAGTACATGAAGATGTTTCAATACAGGCATGCAATGTGAAATAAGTACTTGATGGGGAATGGGATATCCATCCCCTCAAACATTTATACTTTGTGTAACAAACAATCTAATTATATTCTCTCAGTTATTTTAAAATGTGTAATTAAGTTATGATGGACTATAGTCACCCTATTGTGCTACCACATAGTAGGTCTTATTCACTCTATATTTTTATGTATACATTAACCATCCCCACCTCTCTCCCAACTACCCTTCCCAGCCTCTGGTAACCATTCTTCTAATCTCTATGTCCATGAATTCAATTGTTTTGATTTCTAGATCCCACAAATAAGTGAGAACATGTGATGTGTGACTTTCTGTGCCTGGCTTATTTTACTTAACATAATGATCTCCAGTTCCACCCATGTTGTTGCAGTTGACTGGATCTCACTCTTTTTGTACGGCTGAATAGTACTCCACTGTGTATAGATATCACATTTTCTTTATCTATTCATCTGTTGAACGGACACAGGTTACTTCCAAATCTTAGTTAATAGTTCTGCAACAAACATAGGAGTGCAGATATCTCTCTGATATACTCATTTCTTTTATTTTGGATCTATACCCAGCAGTGGGATTGCTGGATCATATGGTAGCTCCATTTTTAGTTTTTGAAGAACCTCAAAACTGTACTTCATACTGGGTGTAGTAATTTTTGATTATTCAAACATTGTATTTATGATATTATATATGTGTGTTTATGTATATATGCATCTGTGTATATATACCATATAGAAATATACATTAACATTTGATATAATACAAACGCAGAAAAATAAACTGGAATAGGGTAACACAAATATGTAAATAGAAGTTCTAGTATTTTCTTCCTATATGATAATGGATTGTTTTGCGTACATCTCATTTTGGGCATTAGAGGATGATTGTTCGTAGTGAATTAAAGTGAACCCATAGCAAGATTGCTGATTAACAAAGGAGGTTTAGGCAGTGCCTCTAGTCTCACGATTTCTAATGCAGCACCTCTGGAGCAAGGCCTGAGATTTTGCATTTCTGACACTCTCCTGGGTGGTGATGCTGCTGTTGCTCATGGGGTTATTCATTTAGACCAAACAGACAGCTTATTAAGATCTGGTTAAGTGATAAACCAGAGAAAAAAACACATGCCTCCCTACTCTATTTCTAAATATAAAAATATAACTTTGTATTAAAGTATACAAATATTAAACAATTAATTTCTTCCAATTACCTACAAATGCACATATTTTCAATAATTGGAGACAGCCTTGTAAAAATAGTGAATTCTAAACCAGAAATACAAATAAAGCAGACCAGGAACCACACTTGATAGTGAATTTGTTGTAAAGAAAGGACAGCTAAGTAAAAGTTAACTGAGTTGTCCTTTTCCATTTTGTATTTGTTCAGTGTCTTAAAAAATCTTCAGCAACACTTATCTTGAGGACACCTTCAGTGAGCAACTCTTTCCTAAAGCTCATCCAATTTTTAAGTAGTTTCTTACAGAGTAAAGCAATAGCTAATGTTTACTTTATTTAAAAAGGTCATATAGCTAATAAGTGGCTGGATCAAGATTTGAATCCAGGTAATGTGGCCATAGAATCTGTGCATGTATCCACTAACCCATACTATTTCCCAGGTTTTAATGAAAAGGAATTCTAGGTCTGAACTGCAGGGACATTTACAGGTGACCATACTGCCCCACTGCTTAAAGCCTTTGTGTTTCTGTCACCTCTGCCACTCTGCATGTCTCCCAGCTTCATATGATGGTCTTATTTTATCACTGTTCTAGAGGTGTATGTAATGCAAACCAGAAGCCAGAGTAAAGGGCAGTTTCCTTTGGTCTTCTAACAAAATCATATATGTAAGAGCCACTGGCCAGGCAGACTCAAAGTGACTACTTAATATGACCTTCCTATAGATTGATCTGAATGCTGGCTTCATGCCCCTGAGGTATTACAGCCATAAAACTAGCAGGTCAGCTGATTCATACAAGTGTCTTCCCCACATAGTACTGGTTAAGGCTCATGGTGAGTCTGACACAAATGACCAGGCCTTTAATTTTACCATTGTACTAATAAAAATCCTTATTATTCATTATTCAAAATTTAACTTGACAAGCACAGTCTAAGAAGCTAATCAGGACCCTCTTGCAGCCCCAAAAAAGCCATCAGGCATACAGGTGCCTCTCCTCAACAGGTTAGCACCTAACTGGTAAAACCTTGAACACATTCATTACCGTTTGCTCTGTACTGACAAAGACCAATGTTCCAATCTACAAGGGCTTAATGCCATCCTCACAATTTCTTGCTAATGCAAGTTTCACAGCGGACTAGAAAACTCTACTACCACCACCACCACCACACACACAAACACACACACACATACATCAGCTCGCCAGTGAAATGTTAGGCTTGAAACTATTAAAATTATTTCCTACAATTTTATAGGATTTATAGAACATTCAGAAGTTTTAAATTAATTGCTATCATAATTTTACATAATAATGTCAGAATACAGTGGCTGTCCATTGTTTCAAAAAAGTAACAACAAACACAAAGCAAATACAGCCTTCAAATAAATTGCCTAAGCATCTGTCCTGCTGGTATAACTATTTGAAGGAAGGCAAAAATCATTTTTGTTAGTTTCAGTCATCCACACTAGAAAAGTTTACCTACCTCTCTGACTCTCTGTCAATTGATACTTCAAGGTCAAGGCATTGCCAGATAATAAAGGCTGATTGACTGTAACTGTAGCTATGTTATCTAACAATGCACTATCTCATTAGCAAACAGGGTGAGAAAAAGCAAAAGCTCCAGAGTTATGAAATTCTGGGTTCAAATTCTGCCTTTGTCACTTTCTTGCTATATGATTCTGGGTAAACCACTTAATCTTTTTGAATCTTTGTTTTTCAATTTTGTTAAGTTGTATTTTTTAAAAATTTATTTATTATACTTTAAGTTCTACAGAATTATAAATACTTTATTTATAATAAATACATTTTTAAAAAGGAGGGTAACAGTGCCAATGTTCAGAGTTATCTGTGAGAATGAAAGTGATATAGAGTGTATGTTTGAGTGCATGCTTTCAAGATGAACTTAGAAACATTCTACGTATCTATAGGCTACTTCAGGCAGACAACACTATTATCCTGTAGTGAACAGAATTTGAAGGAAAGACTGAAACTCATAATTTCTTAATATGCGTAGTTTCCAATGTCTGTTATAGCTCACCGTCTAACAATGGGATGTGTTTTCGCTTCAGCTAGGCTTTTTAAAAAATTATTATACCTTAATTTCTGGGGTACATGCAGGTTTGATACATAGGTATACACATACCATGGTGATCTGCAGCATCCATTCCCCTGTCATCTACATTATTAATTCAAAAACTTATTAGTGCAAATCTCCTTCTACCTCTTGCTTCACTGCACTTCGTATCTCAAGTGTAATTTTAGGGTCCAAAGTTATTTGGTGGCTTGTTCATAATGTTCAAAACCTTATTTTTGTCCTTAAGTTTGAGATCCAATATAAATTCTTATTCTATTTACGTTTCCAGCAAATTTTAGCAATGGTCTCATTTATAAACTAACACGTGCAATGTTTTAAATTACATTCATAAATTTAATATGGTTTCCTGATTAAGTACTATGGCTAACTTATAAAATAAGATCTATCCTAATACTTATTATAAAACAAGCAGAATTAAAACTATAAATATGATGATTCTTAAACTATTTTAAATTTACCAACATAACACAGTCTTAGTAAATTACAAGTCTAAAGCAATTACTCAATGACATATTTTAAATTAGAATCACAAGGTTAATATTTTACTTTGAAAAGACAAATTCTGTTAAACATTACTAAATTCTCTTTACATTAATTCTCTTAAACTAAACAAAATGCTAAATTACTTTCCTAGCACACAAATATTTATACTATGTATGTGGTTTGATTAAAAATGTTTATGCATAATCCTAAATCTTCCTGTAGTTAACAATGTTAAGGAAATAATTACATCACCCCATGCACCTTCTCAGAGAGTTAAAATCATATAAGGACCAGAAATATGGGTCAGGATTTGCAAATAGATAAGGTAATTTTTCTCACAATTCCAACTGTCAGGTTGAATTCCATTTCTAAGCACTATATCTTAGAGTCCTTAAATTCAAGAACACAGGTGGTAGTGTTACCCATTGTTCTATACCTGAGTCACATCCTTACCTCATTCTACACTTTTTTTTTCACATGCAAACTTCGACCTAGGCTACTATGTCATTTGATTAAACTTTTTGTACCTCTGTCTGAAATTTTACAGATTTCATAACTCCATAGGAACTAGTCAATTCTTTTCAAATCCATTCTGTCATTAGAAGACGTTTTAGATTTTAAAATGGCATCCATGGGAATTCTGCAGACCTCTTGTGGCTTTTCTGTCTATACAATGTCAAGATCATTATCCTGGTAAGACTAACAGAAAGAAAAGTTTCAGCTCTGGTACAAACACAAAAGTACATGCAAATTATTATAGCAGATTCACCAAAGGGAAAGAGATCCACTCAGGGATGCCATGTTGAAACACTCCAGAGGTGCCATTCACACCAGAACCTATAGTTGTGGGTGTGCTAGGTACTATTTTGGACAGGTAACAATGACACATTTAAGTTCCCTGCTTGCTGGGGGCTTACGTTCAAGTGAGAGCAAAAAGCCAAGCAAACAGGAAAACCAGGTCATTACAGTTTTTGATAAGTACCATAAAGGAAATAAAGCAAGAAGGTATAATAGAGAGTTACTGGATGGCTACAGAAGGCTAATTTCAAAAATGGTGTTCATAAAGCTTGTGTAAGGCAGGTGACCTTTGAGCTGGAGGATGAGAGAGAGCAGCTCTGTAAAGAGCTAAGGAAGGACTTCGGAAGCAAGAATGTTGCCAAAGTGCCAAAATCCAAAATGTCAACTGCAGCATTACTAGAACATTTTAAGGAAGAAAGATCACTGTGGCTGGAGAGAAATGGGCAAGGGAAAGTGCAACGTGAGCTAAGGATGAGCAGAGGTTGGGCCAGATCACGCGGGATGACTGCAAGGCCCTGTGAGAGCCATAGTGAAAAGTTTAAATTGTACTGGAAGGTTTTTAAGAAGAGATTGAATCAAAGGAGTGAAGTTATTTTATTTACGTTTTAAAAATACTACTCTGCATGTGATGTAAAGCCTAAATATTAGAGAAACAAGACAGTCTGTCTGAGAGGGATGGTTGGCTTGGTCTAGAGTTATGCTAGAGAAGACAGGGAAAATGGACAGCCTGTGATATCCTTTGGGAGCAAAATTTTCAGAATGGTTTGGGTCCTGGGAGATGAAAGGAAGTGATGAATCAAGGATGACTCCTGGGTTTGGGATGGAGTGGGCGGGGAGATGTTGATGCCTCTTCCTAAGATGGAGAAGACTGAGGAAGAAATAGGTATGTTGGGGAAGAGGAGACAGTTTGGGAAGCAGAAGAGAGAGGAGGGGAGACTATGGGGGCAAAGTCGTAACATGAGAGAAGACGGAGGCCAGAAAAAAAGTAAGGGGCAGGGTGAACAAGCTTTAGATAAATGAACAAATTCTGTTGTGTAATCAAAGAAAAGAAAAAAAAAATTGGCAGACAAGTTAGGGTTTTATATTTTGTGCTGGAAAAATTGAGCCATTTAGGTCAATTATTATTGTTGCAGATAAAAATGGAAAGAAGAGCCGGACATGGTGGCTCACATCTATAATCCCAGCACTTTGGGAGAATCACTTGAGGTCAGGAGTTTGAGACCAGCCTGACCAACATGGTGAAACCCCATCTCTACTAAAAATAAAAAATTAGCCAAGCATGGTGGCACGTGCCTGTAATCCCAACTACTTGGGAGGCTGAGGCAGGAGAATCACGTGAACCCCGGAGGCAGAGGTTACAATGAAAGCCACTGTACTCCAGACTGGGTGACAAGAGTGAAACACCATCTCAACAATAAACAAACAAAACAAAAATGGAATGAAGGAATATCATGGTTTCTGCATTACTTTCACTACTTCATTAAAATCCTTTCATTTGTTGATTAAGTTATTTATAGAAGAAAAATATAGATAAAAGTAAACTTAAGACTCCTTTCTACAGTGTTTTCTAGATGTGAAGACATAGACTTGCCTCAGCACTTAGTAGAAATTAGACTGCCCACAACTTTTTCTGGTGATCATAAAGGCCTTATTTTGCCTGTCTACTATATTTGGTGATATATTTGCTGTAAGTAACAGAGCACACAATCAGGAGATTAATTTGCTTTGGGGCTAGGAGATTTACAGTAAAAAGGCAAACACAGTATTTGTGTATAATACGTAATTATTTACTAGTTTGGAACTATCCATTGGCACATTAGAGAAAAAGCTTGCAAACTAAAATCAATACAAATAATAAGTGTCTTTCCTGGGAGAAGTCCCAGAAACTAGAACAGGGAATATGAGATGTTTGTACTGTTATTATTATTTTTTGTAAACACAAGGATTTGAGTTGCTATTTCATGGTTTTGTTTCCTTTTATCTTTTTTTCTGTCTTTCACTGATGTAAGATTTTACTATTTTCTGCAACAGATTCTTATTCCCTAGACAATGATTCCCTGTCACAGAAATCACATACACACACACAAACACATGCACACATACACATACTCATGCATGCCAAAAGCAGGCATTCTTCATTCAATCTCTATTTTCTTTTTGACCTTAGCTGTCTAGCAATAAGCATTAGTCTGGAGTCAGACATTTTACATAGAACTGCCACAGTGATAAATAATGGTATCTTCAAAAGCCCCAACTCAGAAAAGTTTCTATTACTATTATTTATTTCCTCTGTAGTAATTGCTCTAATTACAGCTCAAATAAAAATTGTGAAATGTGATTTTATTTAGGAAAAACTATATATGGCAGTGTTATAATTCAATTTCTGCTATTTGTGTCCCTCATTCATTCTATATGACAGGGAGAAATTTGGTAGAATTCAAATACTAAAAATATTTTGTGCTTAACATGGTAATACTGGATAAATTCGAATAAAAAGGAAATTGTGAAAGGTAAAAACAGTTATATGAATATACAGTTCAAAGAAAAGATAATGTAGAAAAGAAGTCATGCATAATTAATGAAAGAATTACAAGGGGTCAGAGTTAATAAAGAGAAACTGAATTTAATTATGAGTACTATTAAAAACTGTGGTTGGCTTAGATTTGGTCTGTGTAGATTTTGTATCTGAAAGGAAATTAATCAATCAACAAGTCAATCACTGAGAACTCACTAAATCTGACCACAAAGTTGGAATATAAGGTGTTTCCTGTAATCTAAAAGTTCATAAGAGAGGTAGTCAAGCATTGCTCAAAATGGACTTTTTTTTAACTGTAGAACTAAGACTTTTGAGTTGTATATTACTCCATATATGAGTGATTTGCAATATCAAATAATCTGCCCACAGCTAATAAGTATCAGACATGGTTCCAAATCCAGGAATCTCAGCTTAAGTCTTATGCTCTTTCCATTTATGAGAAGTTGCATGACTCCCTAGACATTATTAGGAGTTCAGAGAGAGTAGGAATTAATTTGGTTTTAAGTTTTCAAGCGGGCTTTGTAAAGAAAGAGTGACTTGAGTTGGTTCTTGAGGAATGAATGGGATTGTTTAAAGTAGAACAGAGTTGAGAAGATTGTCTAGATATGCAGGAGGGGCAGACTCCAAGGACAATGCCAATATAGTAAAAGTAAGAATGTGATAGACAGATGGGCACTCAGAGCGTGCAGGGCTACTGGCCCAGAACAAGTTGTGTGTGACATTCAGGAATATTGGGATGCTTTAAGACTGGACTGGATGAGGTGTGAGAAGCCATTTTTCCAGAGGCTTGAATACCAAGGAGAGGACAACAGGGCTTATATAGGAGGAAACAGACAGTCATTGTATGTTTCTTTTGCATAATAAAAGCAGGGTTTTAGAAACAGTATTCTAGGGAAAGAGTCAAGATGGCTTTGAATGGAAAGACAAAAGAGACAGGTAAACCAAATGTCAGAAAGCCCTTTGGAAAAAGCCTACATTTCCTTCCATGTCCAGCCAGTTGTTTGCAATTACCTTTATTGAGAAGGTGTTAGGTGAGTAATAGAGAAAAGGTGAGTAATGGAGAAAAGGTATAGACCTGATAATGGAGAATTTAGTGTGTCAGGCTAATAGGGAACCAGAGTTTCTCAAACAAGACTGAGGCTCCTCAAGGGGCCATGAGTTAATATAATGCATGTTGGAAACAAATGCTTTTTCATTGGTGCCAAAAAGAAGAACCAGCACTCAGACAAAGAACTTTTCTCAGCAAGGTAATTTTACTTTCTGCAGAAAAGGTGCTTCTCAGAGTCTGACTGCCATGAGAGCACATCAAACAAAAAAAAGCAGAAGTTTTTATCCCTCACGCATTGCATCCTTACTGCTGTGTCCTAGCTCCATTGGCTGGAGCTGGACCATACAATCTAGACTGATCCTGATTATCTAAAAACTTAAAACTTTCCTAAATAGGTAAACATGTGATGGAGAACAAAGAAAGGAAAGGGGTTGTTTATGCGAAACTAGAAGAATAGTAACATTTTCAAATAAGGAAGAGACAGAGGCTGTAAGCCAGGAAATGCCTGGGCATGTTTGAGCATGTCTGAGCAGGCTATAGGACAGAACAAATAACTTGGCTAAAGTACAAGGACATAGAATGTACTTCCTCTCTTACTATATTTAACAGCTACATAGGGCTTACCAAAGAGTTATTAGCAAAAAGCAAGAAAGCTTGAAGGAAGCTATTTTTTTAAAAGAAACTATTATTTCTAACACTTATTATTTATTCTTTAACAAAAAGGGAAACTTTGAAGAGGAATGTTTTACTTTTAACATGCATTTAAACAGCCATACTTAGAAACAAAAGTACACTGAAAAATAAAATCTTATATACATTTTTATTTTTCAATATTTAGCAAGCCATATGATTTAATTGCAAATTTATTTAAAAGCCTAAATAAATGTATAGTAGCATTTTTAGAACATGCAAAATGATGAGTTTTATTAAATCCGAATAGCTCAAACTTTATCATGTGAAGATCTGTTTGGAATACTTTTAATTTAAAAAGGATGGGAATTTCTGCTCCAGGTAAAGAAAAACACTGAAAGGTTTTCCACAGAGTGATATGGTGGGCTTGCACTCTGACAGCTTGTTGAATTTTGGTGGATCAAGACTGGAGAGAGAGCAATTATACACAGGCTATAAAGATGAGAGCCTGTACTTGAATAATGAGAGCAGGAATCCAGAGAAACAGATACATCCAAGCAATATGCCTTAGATTAAGTTGGAGGAGTGGGATGAAGGTATGAGAGTAAAAAAGCAGGAGGCATCAGAGATGCTTTCAGATATTTTTGCTTGGGTGACTAGATGGATGGTGGTGTTGGTAATTACAGAATGTAGGAGGAAGAGGAAGTCTGAAATAAAGTTGATTAGTTTACTTCTGTGTGACATACTGCCTTTGAATACCTGTAGAGGATGATCATTCACAGTGATTGCATGAACTGTGCTGATTTATGCCTGCTGTTCTAGCTTAATTAGTAATAACACCCTCTCTTCTCTCAGAAGTGTCACTTCAGGAAATGAATTACAGGGTCATTCTTAACCTATGAAACTTACAGGTATAGACAGATGTTCTGCAGATGGTAGAGTGTGAGTCTAAATCTCAAAATAGAGTTTTGGGCAACACCCTTGAATTAGGTGTATTCAGAATATTTGTAGTTATTTGAAGCTATTAGTGTGCATGGAATTAGCTAGGGAGAGTACAGTTGCGTCATTATAGGAAAAAAATGGAATTCTTGTTGACAGCAACACTTTAATGAGAGGTTAGAAGAGAACTTTAAAAACACGTATTCAGAGAAGTACAAGGAATAAAAAGATAGTGGATTCAAAATAAGCCAGAGTGTAGTGGGCTGGGAAGTAAAGAAGAGCTGAAGAAAAGTGATTTTGAAATATTTCCAGAGGAAGAGGCTTAATGGTAGTTAAAGCATTATATAAGACCAAGTAAGGTTAAAATTTTATTTCTGTTTGAGGATTGGAGAGATGAGAATGTTTATAGATTGAAGAGGACTACAGAGATAGAGAAGGAGAGGGGGAGAGAAAGAGAAAAAGAAAGAAAAGGGGGTTGAGGAGGAAGCAGAGGAAGAGGAAAAAAAGAAATATGAAAAAAAAAAGATGTAGAAATAAGAAATTGCTAATAATGCAGATGCCTGGAGAATAATAAAAGAAATTAAAGGCAGAGGTGAAAGAATTGGGCTTGCACTGGATGATGGGTACCTCATCCTCTGTGCCTGGGGCTGTCAATTTGCCCTTAATCTAAAACAAATGGAAGGTGATTCTCAAGGCCAGAAGTCAGTTGGGGATTGAGGAGTGGAAAAGGTGTGTCACTGAAGGATACTTTAGGCAAATAATAAAAACATTCACAAAGGGGTAGGCTGCTGCAGATTTCAGGTAGACATCGATTCAGTATCACCAGGATATTTCCCAGAGCTCAGGAAGAAAGTTCAAACTATGGACTGAATACTGATTCATGGTAAGGATGATCCATGGTACTGATCCATGGTAAGGGAGGTCACTAAGCTAATACATCATACTTTGGGGTAAAAGGGACTAAATCTACCTCCTAAAAACCAAAGTGGTCCTGGGCCCAGGAACCCCTAAAGCAGGTTCTGATATGATATTAAAACTGTCAGATCTAGACACCCCAGAAGTTTTTACAACTGGTGAAATTTAGGGTACCTTCCCTGAAATTTAACACTAATCCTTATTACCAGAAAGTTACTCAGAGAAATCTAGAAACATTGTACAGCCTTCTGAATGGCAGTTAAGACAATCAAGTGGGTTTTGGCAGCTGAGTAATAGAAACAGTAGCAAGGCCTGAGGCACAGATGAATATTTCTGAAGAAACAGAGGGAACCTATGATGTGGAGAGAAGATTCCAGAATGTTGATCCACAGCTAGGCTTCTAACTCCATTGGTAATATTATACAAGTTGCTTAACTCTCTAGACCTTAAAACCTCTCTTGTCTCAAAAATCATGAAAGGGATAGTTGTGGAGGTAAGATATTTTTAAGCCCTTTTCTGCTTTACAGTTCTTTGTTGAACATGGGCATAGGATGATGTAAGAGCAAATAGCAAAAATCCTCCTGGTAAGTGAACAGAGGAACAATGTCCTTCAAGGAACAAATTCCATTTTGATTTTAATTGTACTACATAAGTCAAATATCTCCTTGGGGAATGAATGGAGATAGAGCTTTGAATCCAAAGTCAGTGAGGTTTTTACCTCACTGAGAACTCAGATGAATAGGTCAATGGAGGAATGACCAAATACAGAAGGCCTAAGGATGACTGGGTTTCAGGGGTCAGTAACCAGTGCAATATGGATTAAAACCAGGAGCAGAAACTGAAGGCAACTAGCAGTATGATTAACCTGATGATGCATACAAGACATACAAAGGTAAATGCACTTTTACAGGTTTCTTGTCTAAGTTGAAATCAAAGCCTAGAATTTGATTTTGTAGATTCTTAATATATATCAATGTCTACAATAAGCTGTGCAGAATATTAGACTCAAAAAATAAATATAATACTATCCTTACCATCAAAGAGCCCACAGTCTAGACAGTACTGAGTATGAGGTAATGGATATCTGATGAGAGCTTAGTCTCAGTAGTCAAGAAACTAGCCTGTTTTCAACAAGACAGGACACATTTCTCAGGCCATCAGCCCTCTGTAGGTTTACCAGGTCCCACCCTTTGTTAGTGTTGATGAGCCAATGCAACCAATAGAAATATTGAGTTTATAATGAAAAGTTAAACTACCAAATATAAATCAATCTGCCATTTGTTGCCTGAGAATTCAAAATGTTTCTTTGTGCAACAAACCCAAGCTCTTTATAGGTCTGCTGAGTTTTCAGTGAAAAAAAAAAAAAAATACTGTCCCTTAAAGACTTAAGTAACTAAATCTAATTTAAATGTAATAGTACTACCCAAGTCAAGGATACTTTTGAGAATAACAATAAATGTTATCTTGAATTCAAGTATCCAATATAACGAAACAAAATGGCACTTGGGAAAGGACACATTGTTAGTGCAGAAATATTTTCTTTCTATTTTTTAATTATACTCTAAGTTCTGGGATACATGTGCACAACGGGCAGGTTTGTTATATATGTATACACATGCCATAGTGGTTTGCTGCACTTATCAACCCATCATCTACATTAGGTATTTTTCCTAATGCTATCCCTCCCCTAGCCCCCTACCTGCCAACAGGCCACAGTGTATGATGTTCCCCTCCCTCTGTCCACATGTATTCATTGTTCAACTCCCACTATGAGAACACAGTGCATTCATATTTTCTAATAGATTCTTGTGAATCCTAGTTTGTAAATAAATGGCATGTGAAAAATATACATACAACCATATCTATTGATTCTCTAACAGTAAATGAATTATTTACACTAATTTGAATCCATCATGCATTCTATATTTCTACAAACACTGACAACTTCATGAAACTAGTATTGCAGACTAACTCTGGTTAGCACCTCAGAGATGTTGAGGGAAAAAAAAGATGTGCACACATCATTAACCTTCACAATGACCCCATGGATCATCCTTGTTTTTCAGCAGGACCTTAGATACTGTGAAGTGAGCAGGGAAGAGCTCATTTCACCTCACTGCTGTGCGTGGATCACCTTTGACATTCTTAAATTCATTCTCAGTACGTTTTAATAGTGATGAAGGAAGCTAGCCTACCTAGAAGGGTATGGAACATTGCCTGCTATAACAAGGTACTCAATAAATATGGACACATGAATTCAGTTTTGATGTGAGGTTCTGCATTTAAATAATTATATATGAGGATATGAGATTAAAACACATTAGTTTTTTAAAAAATTTTAATTTCATGTATTGGTAAAAAATTACTCAGGACTTCCAAAAAAAAATTTACACATGTGATGTTACTGAAAATCTTTTCACATCTGTATTTAGTTGTACAACAAAGTCAGTCATAGAAATGACTCCTTAAATGGATACTCTTGATGCATGTGTTTTGATTCTGCCCAACATGGATCGTACTTTTTGAAAAGGAAAGAAAATCCTCTCATTTTTCTTCTAAAGTTTAAAATGGTGTCAATCCAGAAAGGTATGCTAAATTAACACATATTTATCCCTAATCCATTTCCATCCAATGATCAGTCTGGAGCCTTCTGTAAACAGGGAGATAGATGAGCACTGGTGAAGCTACAGGCAATCATGCTTTTTACATTTTTCACATTTCAGCACATTTAGCTTCACCACCACAGATATTTCATAAATTATAAGTTCTGTTAAAAAGATAAACACCCAACTAGGACAGACCCTTGGTCCATCCAATTCAGTAACTTTTCCTCTGACTGATGCATCAAAGTGTGTGCTTCCTCTATAGAAGATGAATATATTCCCTTAATCAGTAGTAAACTTTTAGCATCATATCCTAAATAGTAGGCATCTCATAATAAATTTTATTATGTATTGCATTTTCCAATAACTTATCTAAACCCATTATTTGATTTTAAAGTCTTTATTTAAAACTTCATGGTGCCCCAGCTCATAAATTATTTAGTATTGGGCATAAACAAACTTCTTTTCAACTTCAATAGTGTGATTCTAAACATCAGATCATCATCATCAAAAACCTAATTAACTTGTATACATGTTTTTTTAAATTTTAAAAGCCTCTTCACCCTCACATAATTATACATTCTAACTTTTGTTTTTCTAAAATGGGAAGTTCTAATCGTTAAGTGTTATCTTTGACAGCAGCTAATTTATACAAATCTTCAACTCCTGTTAATCATTTTGTTTCACATTCTTTGGCTACATGCCACTTGTGTTAGTTTGATTCTATAGTGATGTGGCAAAAAAAAAAAAAAAAAAAAAATGTCTGCATGCATTCCTTAAATATTCCAAGGGAGAGAATATCACAATTTTACGTAAGTAAAGGATGACATATTTATTTGCCACATTTGAACAAACGCTTCACATCCCCTTCAGTATCTCATTTTGTGTTTCATTAATCCGGCATGAATATGATCCTGGCCCCTTTTTCAGGTTTACAGGCTTAATTTTAGTGTTACGTTTATTTTGAAGTCGGGTATTAGGGTTTCCATTCAAATGACAATTCCTTTTAAAATAAAATCTATTATTTTCTCTATCTTTGTGAAGTAGATCTACCTATTTTATACATATTTGGTGGTTAGTAGAATTATGCCTTATTACTGAGTAAAGCTTAGGTGTGGTATGCCAGCACTTTTTTCTTCCTGTCTAATTATAATTATGGCAACATATGAAGCGTTCAGTGGGAAGTATATATATATATATATATATATATATATATATATATATATACATATACATACACACACACTGTCAAGTGTTTTACACACACACACACACACACACACATATGCTTATAAAATATGGTTACTGCTTTATGCTGAGCCCCTTCATTCTGTCCAGTGTTTTAAAAAAATATATGTTTGTGTTTGAAACACAAATTATTACACTAGGTCTTCTCTTCTTTGTAATTAGTAAACACAACTAATTACAAAGAGGAGAAGACCTAGAAGATATACCTTTAGTTTTTAAAAAACAATATTGTTATTGAAATACACAGAACTTTGAAGGAGCTTTGAAAACATGGAGAAATATGCACATTATAAGAGAGATGCCAATTTCTCCATTTTCCATGAGAAATGAAAACAGTAAATATCATCATGGAGTGTCATGACAAAAAAGAAATCAGAAGGGTGAATAGGATTAATTAGTAATTTTTTTGATGATCTACAAATCTTCAGTATTAAATTTTAAAGTAATATAGCTCTTGGTTTTACTTTCTACTGACATGTGTCTCATGCTGCCAAGGTCACTCCCACCCTTCCTCTCATACACATGGCACATAGAGTTCAAGAAATAACCTTTTCCTAAAAAGTGAACTGTTCTCTGTGTTCTGGAGACATATAAGAAGGGTGGGTTAACCCTCCTATTTCACATCCCCTACTAGTCTTGAAAAAAGGAAGTTTGCCACATGACCTCTGCTGTGCCACTGAGGAGTTGAAGGAAAGGTGCAGATACAGATAATTAAAACTCTGTGACTCGATATGAATCTTCATAGATGGTCTGTTGTGAAAGATAACAGTCTTAGCCAGTGCCAGGTTGCAGGAGAGATGGAAGGCTGGAAGAATGTGGTGGGAAGAATCCAAAGGGGATTAGAGGCTTCTCTAGGGCACTAGGCATTTGGGCCCTAGTTTGCCACACTGAAAGACTCAATGAAGGAACAGGATAGAAAAGGGAAAAGATGGATTTCAGAGAAAAACTTAATCTCACAAAAGGGAGTAATTTATCTGTAACAAATATATTAATAGATCAATAAACGATAGTCCACCTAATGATTAAACCTCAATTCATAAGCTTAATGTCTTCTTGCACCATCACTGTTCTAGGTTCTGGAAATACAAAAAGAAAACAAACGCCCTTATCTTGCAAGGTCTTCCATATCAGGATAATGAATTGTCTAGATGGACACACCACAAACCTAAAGACCCATTTAATGTCATTGTAGAGCTAATGTAGGTATTTAGAGTGGATGACGAAACAGAGACAAAGGCATCTGGGAGCCATGCAGCCTTGGAGAATAACCCTCTCGTGAAGCAGAAAGGAAAAGGAAATCAATCTGATTAGTTGCTGCTTAAAGGGTGTATTTATCTTGCTTAGTTCTAGTCACAGATAACTTAACATTTGCATTACTGAAGTCCATTTCCAAGTGTCTTTGAAGAGCACTGAAATGTTCCTGGAAGCAGGCCAGAGCCACTTTGGCTTTTCTGTCTGCACTTGCATGAAAAGATCAGCATATGCGCTATAGCACCTATGACAACTAAGATACTATAATATCTAATTGCATCATTTTTTTTAAAAGACAGAGTAGAGTACCACTTTAAAGTGGAGATACTCTAGGGTTAGGTTTAAGGTCAGCCTGTGAATGTCTCCCACTTGATGTCAAATATGCCTTTAATTTACAAACACAATTTGTTTTTTTGAAAAAAAGTTTCACTCTATCACCAGGCTGGAGTGCAGCGGCGCGATCTCAGTTCAGTGCAACTTCTGTTTTCCAGTTGCAAGCAATTCTCCTGCCTCAGCCTCCCAAGCAACTGGGACTACAGGCATGCACCATCACGCCCGGCTAATTTTTTGTATTTTTAATAGAGATGGGGTTTCACCATGTTGGCCAGGATGGTCTCGATCTCTTGACTGCATGACTTGCCTGCCTCGGCCTCCCAAAGTGCTGAGATTACAGGCATGAGCCACCATGCTCGGCCTACAATTTGGTTTATATATTATTATTTACTGAGCTATTTTCTAAAATGATTCTTTTCAGTGTGAATTAGTTTATTCTAGACAATAAGTAAATGTAATAAATTGAAAATAATACAAGTAAAATTGAATCAGAAATCTTTGGATAAAGAAAAATACTCAACATAAAATTATAACTGCTCCTATTTCTTATTTTGATAAGAAACAGAGACCTATGAATCAAAAAATATTTGCATCCTCATAGTTATTACCCTTTTCATGCCAATTAGAGCTTGGTAAGATTTCCTATATCTCACTTTTCATCTTACTGGTTCCAAAAAGAAACAGATATCCCACATGGTGTCTAGACAACACAGACAACATTAGAGGTCTTCACTTACACTGGTGTCTATGATAAAATGTGCAAGAACTAAAGAGGTTAGATGAAGATGCATCAAATTGGAAAACACTACTGGGCTAACATTAGCCTGTGTTTCACTAGCCAAGACCTATTTTATATTAAAAAACAAAAACAAAAACAAAAACTAAAAGCAAAAGTGCCACAATAGCTTGTGTTGTTACATTTGTTAATACTGATGGGATGTAATGAGATGTAAAAATTACCAAAGTTCCTCTATGGTTGGAAGTGCAGGGAGTAGTTGCTTATAAAATTACTATCCATCCTCCAATATTATTTTAGGAAGAATCTGGTTTTCCACTCTCAAAATAATATGTTTCCCAATATGCTTTTAATTACGGTTTCCAAATAATCAGTAAGGAATTTCAAATACAATGCACTTTGAAATAAGGCTGTAAACAGACCAGATGATTCAATGAAATGAAAGAAGAGATATTTAAATTAGATTTTATAAGGTAGTGGGATGGCCAATGCATGTTTTTAATTTTCTAGTTCTCAGAGGAAATGATGCTTGAGTCACAATTGAAAGGTAGAAACTTTTCTACTTCATTTATTTGCAAGGATATCTAAAATCAATCTGTATAAGCCTATATTCAAAAGCAATTGAAAAAGATATTCAGTAAAATAAAGTTGTTCTAGCTGACGTGTAATCTTCCTTACTCTGTCTTTACTTTCTCCCTATCCCTCAGACCCCATCTCTAATTTTACTAGCTCCTTTTCACTTTCCAACCTGTAGACATTTCCCTGTAGCACTTGATCTTTTTTTTCTTCCAACTCAATCTCTCTTAAGAATTGATTCTGTCTTACCCTTCCCACTCCTTAAATCCCAAGCACATTCTCCAGCCTCAGAGCGTCAGAAATATCTAGAAATCTTCCCATTGCTTTATTGTTTCTGTTTCTAATTCTTCTACCCATAGACAATATTGACCAGAAGATGCTTAGTGTAGAATCTGAACTGCAAGAGAAATAGAAATAACAAAGTAACTGTTTGAGAACTTTGTCAAGAAAAAGAGAAATCATGCATTTCCTAGAAAGGCAGAGGAAGAGTTGAATTTTCAAAAGGCCATCTCTGTAAAGTAAAATATTAATGTCCATAATATTATGCAGTGTACATTGGTGTGTTCCTGTGGTTTTGTTTTGGCTGCTCCCCTGTTTTACATTTCAAATAAGAGAAAATAAATAGGATTTTGCCTGTCTGCAGTCTTCACATATAGCTAGACTCTGTTTATACAACTGGAATACTAGCACTCAAACATTCTTCATCATGATCCTTGTAAGGTCTTTTAGGCTGACTGACTATGCCATGGACTGCATGGTAACCTCTGTGACCTACTCAAAAGGAGAAGAATGACCAAAGCCTGCAGCAGCTAATTAACTCTGAGACATTCTTCTATTGTTCCTTATTCCTACCTCAACTGATAAGGCAACTGGACTTTGTAACCAACCTTGCTCAACTGACAAATCAACTTCATGACTCTAGACCCTACGACCCCCTCCCAGCTTGCAAAAACTGCCCTGAATTGTAACTTCTATAACTTTCCACTGCCTACCCCAAACCTATAAAACCAACTCCTATCTGACTGCCCCACTGACTCTCTTTTCCAACTCAGCCCACCCACACCTGGGCGCATAAAGGGCCATGTTGCTCACACAAAATCTGTTTGGGGGTCTCTTCATTCAGAGCTCATTTTAACAATCCTCATGTAGACAAAGCATTTTTTAAAGTTCATGTCAAGTAAGCCCTCACATTTTAATGCCATATGGAAGGTAATATGTAAAAATAATAGTTTTACAGGTAGTTATATACAGCATTTCTTCAGTTTTAGAGAGGCATACCATATTCCAAATGTAAAGTCCAAGAGAAAGCTTTTCTTTCACCTTCTAAAGGTTCACTGAAAATGAACTTACAATAGGTAGATTAATAGGAGAAAAGGGCATGCAGAGTTATTTCATGTGTATAAGCGTGAGAGAATCACAGGAGAATGACCAAAAGGGTCCAGATCCTTTTATAATCTTTTCTTCATAGTGGAGGGGAGATCAAGAAAATGTGGCAATTTAAAATGGTAGTAAATGATTCTTAGGGAGAATAAATGGGACCAATGCTCAGACAATTGTTAGTAAATAATTCTCTTTGGAAATTAAATGGGACCAGAGAAGAGGCCATGGTTTAGGTTAAAGTTCCTCTGGGCTCCAGGTCTGGTGTTTAATTTTCAGTTTTTTCCTCTGTGATTTCCCAGATTAATAGCATTTCAGGGAGGGGATCACAGGCAATTGTGTTCCTCTTTGGCAGGTCCAGTTTCTAGGTAGATAAGAGAACTTCAGGGAACATCCTCATTCTGCATTTTGGACAAAACAGAGGATTGAGAAACAGGAGGGAAGGATAAGATCAAAGACACCTTGAGGGTGATTCTTTAGTTCATCATATCAAAGCATAATATTTTGGGTTATCATCTTCTGAGTTTCAATACATACAACTAGTTTTGCTCATTTCTGCGTGGCTGTTCTTCATCAACAGTAATAAAAATAATTACCTAATTTATACAGGTTTTATTTATTATTATTATTATTATACTTTAAGTTCTGGGGTACATGTGCAGAACATGCAGGTTTGCTACATAGATATACACGTGCCATGGTGGTTTGCTGAATCATTAGGTATTTCTCCTGATGCTATCCCTCCCCTAGCCCTCCACCCCCTTGTATCCCTCCTCTAGCCCCCTACCCTGTGACAGGCCCTGGTGTGTGATGTTCTCCTCCCTGTGTCCATGTGTTCTCATTGTTCAACACCCAATTATGAGGGAGAACATGCAGTGTTTGGTTTTCTGTTCTTGTGTCGGCTTGCTGAGAATAATTTTTTGTAGTTAAAAGCACTGTTATATCGGTTATTTTACTTGATTTATCAACCAACTCACCAAAAATCAGGTTAGATATTATTGCTCCTATTTGTTAGATAAGGAAACTGACAACCATATAATAGGTGATAAAAATAGGTCTAAAAGTTACGTCTGTCACTCCTAACTCTGTCTCAACAGCTACATTCTACTGTGTCAGTGTCCTGTGGAACATGGTTATGAAGGAGATTCTATTTGAGAGAGAGAAAAAAAAATAAGTATCCTTGCAATATCCTAAAACATATAAATATAATAAAAATATAAAATGAACATGAGTGAAAGTCTGGCTGATATCCTAGAAAATTCTATCAGCCTTCAGCCTAAGGATCCTACAGCAACCACACATGAAACTTGACCATTTGTCACCTGGCTCCTCTTGAACAGTAGAGGCCCAGATGGCTTACTATTTTTTTCATTTTTATGGATCTCTGGGTTATTGTCATTGATACCGGTTTTCAATAAGAAAAAATGCAAGTAACAGATTTGTAGAAACCCTGACAGCAAATTTACACGTATAAGGTTTTTCCCATATTCAACTTTCCTGATTAAAACAGAAGTGTTAAAATTGTGCATTCAATGTTAATAAATGTGGTTATTCTAAGCCTGCACACACTTAGATTTTTAAAAGGAAAAATCACCTGAGGTTGGGAACTTGAGACCAGTCTGGCAAACATGATGAAAACCCATCTCTACTAAAAATACAAAAAATTAGCCAGGCGTGCCGGTGGGCGCCTGTAATCCTAGCTATTTGGGAGACTGAGGCAGGAGAATCACTTGAACCCAGGAGGTGGAGGTTGCAGTGAACTGAGATCACACTCCCTCACTCCAGCCTGGGCAACAAGGGCAAAACTCCATCATAAAAAAAAAAAATAAAAAAAAAAAAAAGGAATCAGGAGAGACAAGTGACTTTTGCAATAGAAGGATGTCATGATACATAATTAATATTTGCATTAATTTTAGAAAATATTAGTAATAAGTCTCTACTTTCTCTAGATCAATAGTGGCACATACCTATACAAAAGCAAAGAAATTTCATCCACTGGCAGATAGAAAAGGGAGTCAAAAAGTTAGAATGGGTATAAGAAGCATTTTAGTTTATGCATGGTTCACTCTATTAATTATATTTCAGAAAACGTCTGGATATACAAAAATCCCTGGGAGATACAAAGTTTGGTTAGCGACCAATCATAAATCACATTTCCCACCATGCAACTATAAATTTCCAGCTAAAATCCTAATAAAACGAATGTCAAGAGAAGAAGCAGTTATAAAAGAAACAATAAGCCTATATTGTGGTATAATGAATGTATAATGTTCCTTTTTTAATAAACTTCTCATTTTATAATAGTTTTAAGTTTTCAAAAAAGAATAAAAATACAGTACAGAGGTCCATATATCCCAGTCAGTTTCTCCCACTGTTAATATCTTATGTTTGACGTTGGTAATTAGTCACAACTGATGAAGCAATTTCCGTACACTATTATTAACTAAAGTCCATGCTTCATGAAGATTTCCTTTCCTAAGAGTTTTTACCTAATGTCTTTCTTCAGTCATGTATTTTGTAGAGTGACCCTTAGTCTGGTGTTTTTCTCATAATCAGATTATGATTTGAGGTTTTGGGGAAGAAGATCACAGGAGTAAAGCATAATTCTAATCACATTATATCAAGGGTACATACTAGCAACATGACTTATCACTGTTGATATTAATATTGTTCACATGGCTGTAGTAGTGTTTAGCAAGTTTCTCCACAGTAAAATGACTCTTTCCCCCCATTCCATACTGTAATCTTTAGAAGGAAATGTATAGCCCACTCTTAAGAAGTGGGGAATTATCTTCCACTTCCTTAAGGGAGGAGTGTCTATATAACTTACTTTGAATTTTTCTGTAGGGGAAACTTGTCTATTCTCCCACAAGTATTTAATTAATCAACCTTTTTCTGTACAAATATAGTCTCAGAGATAATTATTTCATGCTTAGAGTGATAAGCCAATACTAGTTTATTTAGTTTGTTGCTAAAATTGTTCAGGTTTTTTTGCCTTTGGAAGCTCAATTATCTCCTATGGCCCTTGTATGCCTTTGGCATGCTTTTATCAATGTGGGTTTTTTGAGGGCAGGGAACTCTCTTGCTTTCTGGCACTGCAAGATGCTCCGGGATCATTTTGTGTATTTCTTCTACCAGTCATAGATTCAGATATTTTTCAAAGCAGTAGAACGGATATTCAGACAGAAATACATGAATTCAAATCCTGGCTTCACACTTACTTAACTATGACTTGGGGTAAATTATTTAGCATCTCTAAGATTCCATTCCCTCACTTGTGAAATGAGAACACTACTAATTTCCAATGGTTATTGTTAGTCTAAGAGAGAAAATAAATGTAAAATTCTTGTTCCTAACACTGTGTTTTAAAAAATTAATTCTCTTCTGTACCTTCTTTATCACAAGTTAGCAGAGCAAGTTAATTCTTCTTTGCTAGTAACCTCCTTGAATCACTACCTATCTATCTTCTACCAACTGAGGAAGCTTCCAATACCCCTGACTTGGAAAAGTCACTCTAGTTACTATTTATAATCTAGAAATGTCTCATTTTGTGAATAAACGAACACTTAAACATATACATATATACATACACACACAATGCACACACACTCATATTGTGTCACTTTGCATATGTGTGAGATATTTTTAAGCTAACATGTCTGTTCTTACTATGAAAAACATTTTATATGAAATGTATAATAGCAATAATTTTGAGATGCTACTATCTCAGATGGTTAATTTAGAGAAAAAAAAATTGTCAAAATGGGTGGTTACCATAACAACTGCATGCAAGATTTTTTTTTGCAATCATTTCATTATTATTTTAACATTTCAGTTTCCATGACAACCAAGCGCAGTTAGCATTATCTCTAAATATACTCCACAGGTATTTTTTTCTTCAATGAATCAAGACCTTTCATTTTATACTAAAGAGACCAAGGCTATCTGCATAATTTTAATGTAAAATCTATCAAAGACAACCCTCTTTCATAAAAAAGATGGGCAAACTCAAATAGAGTAACATAGTGGATATTGTTCACATTTTTCTTTTAATCAAGTTTATCAGGGAGTTCTAAGAAAATAGATCAGATATGACCAGAGGAAATCTGTCTAAATTTCTAGCACAGATTATGAGCCAAAGAAAGAAGTGTTTCGCTCAGAGAGTTGACCTCATCCTGTGTTGCTATTAGCTTGTATTTTTATCGCACATCTAACATTTTAGCCACTCAGTGACATGAAGTGCACAACTCTGGTCCCAGTGTAGTTCACTTATCCGCAAAGGCTTTTATATAAGTGAACCTATTTCTATAGAAGTTGAATTTGTAACTTCATTTTTTCCCTCTAATACTACTATTCCTACTGTTCTTTCTCTTTTATTGCTTCTTTCTTCTTTCTTATTTTCTATTCTCCTTTCATTACCTCTTTCCTTTCTTCTATTTCCTCCTTTCCTCTCTTGACCTGCCAGCCCCTATGTCTTATGGTAGTTAGTGATAATTGTAACAGTAGTAAGGTAGGTCAGGGATGAGGTGTTCAATAAAAACCTTTTTGGGGGTCAGAATGCTACTTGGGAAAAAAATCCCATCCAAAATTGTTTGCACATTTAAATACAAGTGCTTTAAGGGAAGAAAACTCTAAAGTGGTGCCTCAGTATCTAACCCCTTTCTTCCTTCATTTACAGAATTATTTAACATTAAGAGTCATCATGAGACGCAGACCCTGTAATGTACTAGTGAGTATACAAAAAGTATATGGCTCTAATTCAGCAATCGCAAAATACAGACAATTATTATTCTGCATCTATTTTTGTTCAGGTATGTCCTCAATAGATATACAAAAAATCAATATAAAAATGTCTCTAAATTATATATTTTTAAATATTCTGTAGTTGTTAATTTGCCTGGTGCCAGCTTAATGCTAATCAACATAGTAATACCACATAATACTATCATTTTCTGAGCCTTTGTAATATCAAGGTTAACATTAGGAGCCAAACAAACATGGCTCAATTCCATAGCTCAGTAATTTTTTTGCTGTTGTAAAAAATGGATGCAGCTTTATCTTTACAGCAAGGTCCTCAGTAATTCATATTTCACTTTGAGTGTTCCTTAGAAAAATATTTCCTATGGGACAGGTCTTACCCATTTACCTTGCTTTTACTTTTAATTTAAAAACATGGGTGGAAAATATTTAATTATCATAGAAAATACATAAACTTAGGAAACTGCAGAAAATGTATCAAACTTCAAAGTTGATATATTCTAGCAAGGATATTATTTCAGCTGCATAAAACAACTCAAAACAGCAGTTATTTAGGTAAGAAGCATTTTATACCATCATATAATAGTATGTTACAAAGACTGTACTACATGCAGTCAATTAAGGCTCCTGTTGCTTTGCCTTTCCTGGGATGTCATTGTTGTCCAATGTTTCAGAATGTCTTTCTACCATGTTTGCATTCCAAGCAACATGATGAAGGCAGGTTGGGAGAAAAGTATGACCCTCCTGTTTAGAACATGAGTTAAAAGTTCTATACTTCACTTCTGCTAAGAAACTGTTGTCCAGAACTTAGTCTCATAACCACACCTCCTGAGAGAGGCAGGGGCAGTAATAAATGGGTCTGGTTTGTCATATGACAGTTAACAATAAATGATTCTATTCTTACAAGGATATTGAGAGACAACTGCCTATCTCTGTCAATCTCCCATTCTCACTAGAAAGCGGTTTGTACATATGTCTAATTTCACCAAATCCAAAGGTGATGTATAGGAAACTGTGACAAGTATGGCTTGAAATTTTCTTTTTTTTTTTTTTTTTCTGAGACGGAGTTTCGCTCTTGTTACCCAGGCTGGAGTGCAATGGCGCGATCTCGGCTCACCGCAGCCTCCGCCTCCTGGGTTCAGGCAATTCTCCTGCCTCAGCCTCCTGAGTAGCTGGGACTACAGGCACGCGCCACCATGCCCAGCTAATTTTTTGTAGTTTTAGTAGAGACGGGGTTTCACCATGTTGACCAGGATGGTCTTGATCTCTTGACCTTGTGATCCACCCGCCTCGGCCTCCCAAAGTGCTGGGATTACAGGCTTGAGCCACTGCGCCGGGCCGGCTTGAAATTTTCTACTGCTTTGTAAGATAAAGCCTGAGTCACCCACTGCTGAGACATTTACTCCAAGAGAGTGCCCTCATGATCAACTGCTCAGGAATCAGTAATCTGCTCCTCACTTACCTGGTATGTCCCAGAAAAAAGACACCGTTTTGCTTTGTCCACCAAAGCTGTCATTTTTAAATGTTTGCTGCTCACTGTTTCAGGGAGCACCACTTTCCAGTTCTTTATAGCGTTCACAAAAGGGAAATATTTGTTTCCTCTTCCAAAGGTATTAACTGAGGTTACCATGGTCCTTATTAGATTTTCTTCATTTAAATATTTTCTTTTCTCCAACCTTCTCTTTGCCTCTCCCCCTTTTCCCCCTTTCCCCTTTATACCCTTTCTCTCTGTCTGTCACACAAACACACACACACACACACACACACACACACACACGGCCCTCTAGTTGTTAATGAGAGTAATTACAATTTTCATTTTTACATTGTTAAATGACTGTAGATGATGGAGGGTCGGTGGAAAGAATCATTAGCCATTGTAATTCAACAAGCTTGGCATGAGTCCTAGAATTGCCCACAAGTGAAATGTTGAGTAATGAGAATTTAATTTTCTCCATTCCCATTCTCTTTTGTACATTCTTAGTAATCCTAAACATTATTTCAGCCCATTTGCTGCCAGGTGAGAAGGTATGAGAGTGATAGCTTAAAGGATGTACATATTTATAAATTCCTTAAACTTAAACAAATATGGACTCATAAATTAGAAAAATTGGTCAGCAATACATACCATAGAAAAATATCAAGGCTTAACCACGGCTGTGATTTTGCCCACCAAAGTATAAAGGAAGAACTCCAACCACTTTAAGCCTTTCCTATCACAATCAAGAAGCTTTGATTTAGTACTTGAAATGGTAATGAAAGGTCCTTACATTGGCAGTGTCTGCTGGGAAAGTTACTTTTCCACATATTTTTCCAGAGAAACCAGGCTGGAACTACGGAAGTACAGATTACTTTCAATATCAAAGTCACTTTTAGGCTTCTATACATAGCTTCCAGAAAGTGATTTCATTTAAACAATATCTACTTGGAATATTTTTAGTATGTCCAAGAAAACGTGATATCAAATTCTGAAAGAAAAATGTAATTTTCCCACAAGACATAATTTATAAATATATAACTCACATTTTAAACCAATGAAATGCTTAAATAATTCACCAAATTTACCACAAACAGTCTAAGAAACAGGCCAATATGATAACACAAATAAGGTGGAAGGTTGGATTGTCTATAGGCAAAACTGGAGTCACAGATTAAAGTGCCCCTGACTTCATGTGAAAGTACAATTGAAATAGCATTCAAAGGAATGAGACAAACAAGAGCAAGCATGTAATCTCAGGTAAAGTCTTATTTTGACCTGATCCATACAGGACTCTGGACTCAATAGTTCTCACACTAGAAGTCATGAAACTAGAGAGTGAGTTTTACCAATGCCAAGTATATTTCTTATATATTGGGCAACCAGGGAAATGACTGTTGGATGGGTCCATATCCCTAGTGGTCTTACAGTAGGACAAGCAGGGGCAATAAGTATACTATCTGACTCACCTATGCCTACTTTATCAGGGGAATGTCGACAAGAGTGCCTTGGGTTCCTGAGTCTCAGAGTCGACTAAGACTCTATCCAGTAATCCTTGAAATGGCGAATTAGTCCTTTTTTCTCTATGTATGGTTTTCAAAGTAAATAGCGGTAGGTCTTTAAGGGAAGGGTAAAGTGAATCATTACTGTATATGCTTGCCTGTTATTCTGTGGTCGTTCTTCATGGGTTTTGGCCAGCCCATCAGTTAATACTTTCTGGATGTAAGGGAAGTTTTTGAAAACTAGTCCAGGCATAGCAACTTTCACAGGGTGCTGACCTCAGCCTCTTTCCTTCTGTTGATCCAAGTTTGAATACTTTTGATTTTAAGAATTAAGCAATATCCTCAATTGACTACCCAATCTATTTTTTTCCTCTAGATCTACTCTGCTTTATTATCCATATCTACAGATCCTTGTAGCTGCTACTTCAGCCTTCCTTCCCATAATGGCAAGTATGTCCACCATGTTTTAGATATTTTAGAGTTGATAAATGGCCTCCGTTATTAAATTAAATGCCCAAGCATCTACTACCATCAGCCTTGGCCTACAGAGATAGGCATGACCCAGCTTTTTATTGATGTCAGCACCTCTCACCAGTGTACTATGTGTTGAATCAATAAATGGATCATCCCTGGAGCCTTTCTCAGTTATACAGTGAGCTGCTAGGTCTCCCAGTCTTATGTGGAAGATATCATGCACGCTTCTTTGAGCCTTTTGATTTCATCCTCCGCTATCTGCCATGGTAGTTCTGAAATCCCTTTTTGAAGCCTCTGTTGAGTCTCACCGCAACAAATTAAAACTGGCCCCCAGGTACCTTTTCAGGTGCTAATTCTATGACACAGAAGAGTTTTCCCATATTGACAAACTCTTCCTTACTAGCTTTATTTTCTCCCCTCTTGACCCAGTACCCTCATGTGTGACATCTACAAGTGCAATTACTATTGGTGACTAAGTTACATTTTTACTGAATCAGCACTAAGCATCTTAGGTATGAGGGCTATGCTCAACATAACTATAATAGCTTATAAAATCATAGCAGATAAAATCACTGTTGCTGTGAGGTTTTTGGGGTGTGTTCTCAAAAGCCTATTCAGAGTTTATTTTGATTAAAAATTAATTTTGTTTTTAACAGTTACACATTCAAAACTCTATTTTTAAATCTTTTAACTTTAGCATACAGATCTTATTTTTCTATTAAGACACTTAGCAAATTTAAATAATTGCTTTCTAGGGGACTTTGAATAATGCTTGGCTTATTTTATAAATTTTATTAAACACTCTCAAATATCAAACATTTTAACCACATTTATAAACTTAATCACGGAAATTCCTATTCTGCCTGACTTAGCAAACAAAACTTTTCAGATAATAGTACTAAATTATTCTCATAAATTAAATAAACTTTGTAAGTACTGTGAATACAGAGTTATTTTAGCTATTCCAAAACTGTGCATAAACCTAGTAAGATATTAACTTATAATAAATTTATATCAATTACTCAATTTTACACATTAAATTGGACTTATAAGGTTATCATATTAATATATCAATTTCTGTTAAAATGTAGAAGCACATGAAATAGCAAATATCTACTAGATATCTTTTTAAAATTAAAATAGTAATGCTAATTTTTTGTTTGTTTGTCTTGTTTTTTTGAGACAGAGTCTCACTCCCTCACCAGGCACCAGGCTGGAGTACAGTGGCGCAACCTCAGCTCACTGCAACCTCTGCCCCCCTGGTTCAAGCAATTCTCCTGCCTCAGCCTCCCTAGTAGCTGGGACTACAGGCGCGTGCCACCATGCCTAACTAATTTTTTTGTATTTTAGTAGAGACGGGGTTTCACCTTGTTGGCCAGGATGGTTTGATCTCTTGACCTCATGATCCAACTGCCTTGACCTCCCAAAGTGCTGGGATTACAGGCATGAGCCACCGTGCCCAGCCATAATGTTAATGTTTTTGTCTTCTTGTTTTGCACTTAATTCTAAATATCTTGGAGTAAAATACATACATACTTAGTAAGGAAGAAAATTATCATCTCACTTAACTGGGGTTATGTAATGTTTTGAAGACAAGACAGCACTGTCACCTTCCAGGGATATTTGTCTCAAAGCGTGGACAATCAGACTCAGGCCTTGTTAACAGTCACTGTATCATTGGCTTTGACATTTCAAAACTGTTTAGTCATGTAGGTTACAGAGCCTACTTATTCTCAACTCTCCAGGTTGAATACTTCATTAAAATTTGCATTTCTGAGGAGTTTAAACAGATCTAAATGTTTTCCTGCCTAATTCTAGTAGCCTTATAATTTGATGAAATCATAGGTTATGTTTTTCTTTAAGTTAAATACCATGATTGAGTCTTAGAAGCCTCCATTCCTGTGTGCTTAAGACTATACAATTCTTTTGTATATTTGAAATAATTCCCAGTAAATTTGAATATTCCATAGTTTATCTGACTGTGGACACAATTCACAAAGTTCCTTTATGGACAAATAAAAGTTATAATGTACCATTTCATACGAAAAAAAAATCAGTTTTTGATTTTCTGAAAATTTTGCTCCTACAAATTTGTCTAACCATCCATCCATTTAATCATCCACTGAATATTTACCAATGTCCTCACTGCCTTTTCTGAGGAGGAAATCAAGTAACTGAGAATGTATTGCCTCATGTGGAAGAGAAACAAGTCAGAGAAGAAGCAGTGCTGCTTATTTCATCTACACAATGAGAATAATGATGAATAGAAAACTTTTTTGTACAAGGCTGAGGATACAGTCAACTTTGAACAAACGGCAGTGTAGGTACACTAGAGCACTACAGTTAGGACTGGACTCTGTGTAATGGAGGTATATTCCAGGAAAATAAGTATGAGGATCACCTCCTCATTTCATGAACACTCAGGAATATGTTGAGATTGCTTGTTACTTGCTTGGTGATTGAGATGAGTATAAAACATTGCAGATTCAATCTTCGCCTTTTTAAAAATGATAGTGGAGCCTAGAGCATCATGAAATTCAGATATGGCCTGAAACAAAAGCAGTGTTCATTAAAAAATGCCCACTGAGTATCCACTACTCGACCATAACTCAGCACTGTTCTGGATGCTGAGAATACTAAAGTGGAATGAAACATTTTTGTTTTCATTGGTTAAAGAAAATGTGGTATGTATCTATGAAGAAATATTACTCAGCCATAAAAAAGAAAAAAAAAACTATTTTGGGTAGCAGCTTGGATGGCCATTATCTTAAATGAAATAAGTCAGAAATAGAAAGTCAAATATCAATGTGCTCTCGGAGTGGAAGCTAAATAATGTGTAAACATGGATATAGAGTGTGGCATAACAGACAATGGAGACTTGAAAAGGTGGCAGAGTGAAAGGGGCGTGAGGAATGAGGTACAATGCAAACTATTCAGGTGATGCTTAAAATAAAAGCCCAGACTTCACCACTATGCAACATATCTATTAAAACTGTAGTTTTAGCCCCTACATTTATGCCCCCCAAAAGTGAACAAAACAGGCAGAACAAATTCCTGCTGCCATAAACTTACAGTCTGGTGTCTACAGTCTCACGCTGCCAGAACAGAAGAGGGAGCCAGGAGAATTAAAAAACAAAAAACATCAAAAGTGAAAAGGAAATTTCTCATGCTTAGCATAATCCCCACTCTACATGAGAGGAATCAACAGTAGACATGTGTTTCTATGGTAACTCTGGACCACCTAGGAGAATCCTATGTTGTTTCCTGTTTTGTTTTACTTTAGAAATCCCAATTAATTTCTACACATTTTCCACTGAAGAAAATTTATGAGAGTTTCACTGGGCACCTTTTCATTATTCCATCATGACAGTCACAGACCAGTATCTAATATAAGGGAAAAATAATTAGACTATATGACATAAATTATTACTACATTATAACCTACACTGAATTGCACCTTATGATAAAGGTTGATTTCAAAATCTGCTGCATTGTGAGGCATCTTGAACAGATCTCTGTGAATTTTACATTTTCCCTAAAGACTTACTTGAATGATTAAAGTCATCTGATGAAAGGTGACTTGAACTGTGTCATATTTAATTATTTAATGTTCCTTGAGGTTTATTCCCATGGATTAAGAGTATTATAGTCTTGCCTAGAGTCAAGCCTTTCTCAGGTCATCTTTATTCAATTTTGTTGATAAGTAGAGTGTTGCTATAGTTCTTACCAGCTTGATGGCAGACTTGTGTGGCTCATCCATAGAGCTTGCCTGTCTGTGTTTTCCTGGAGAATTCAGTTTGTATGTTATGGATATCATGTATAATATATTTTTCTTTTTAATTTATATATTTATTATTTATTGCTTTTTCTTAGATGATTTTAAATTTCAAATTTTATTCAGTGAAAAAACTTTGCTGCAAAGCTTTATCACAAACTCCACAAGCAAGATTTTTCCTGCCACTTCAGAGTTAAACATTTTCCCAACTAGCAGTGTTAACAGCAGTATTATAGCTCTGCAATCTAGGCAGGTAGTTTAATTTGTGAAGTTTAAATTCTATCAGTGAATCAAACTAGAGAAACAGTTTGTCAATGTTCATAGCAGCATTACTTGAAATCTCCAAAAACTGGATATAAGACAAATGTTCATCAACAAGTGAATAAACAAAATGCTGTATATGCAGACAAGGAAACACAACAGGAAAGAAATAGTGATATAAACAACACCCTGAACAAATTGCACAAGCATTATGCTGAGTCAAAGAAGAAAGAGAAAAACAGAGTACAGTCATGTACCACATAATGTTTCACTCAATGATAAACCAACTATATATATGACAGTGATCTCCTACCATATGGAGCTAACAAATTCCTATCACCTAGTGATTTCTTAACTGTTGTAACATTGTAGGCTAATGCATTACTCACCTGTTTGTGGTGATGCTGGGGTAAACAAACCTACTGTGCTGTCAATCATATAAAAGTATACGAATACAATTATGTAGTACAGTTCATAGTACTTGACAATGATAATAAACTACTTTGTTACTGACATATATTTACTTTTGTCGTAGTACATTTTGTGTTAATATAAAGGAATACCTGCAGCGGGGTCATTTATGAAGAAAAAAGGCTTATTTGGTTCACCTTTCTGCAGGCTGTACAAGAAGCATGGCACTGGCATCTCTCTGACTTCCAGTGAGGGCCTCAGTCTGCTTCTACTTATGGTAGAAGGTGAAGGGGTCCCAGATGTACAGAGCTCACATGGTAAGAGAGGAAGCAAGAGACAGAAGAGGGAGGTGCCAGGCTCTTTTTAACAACCAGCTATCTGGGAACTGATAGAGTAAAAACTCACTCACCCTTACAGAACCCCGAGGGAAGGCATTAATCTATGAATGAGATGTCTGTCCCCATGACTCAAACACTTCTCATAAGGCCCCACCCCAACAGTGGAATCGACATGAGATTTGGTAGGGGCAGACAAATCATAGCTGCTATAATTTTTGTTATACTAGAATATACTTCTTCTGCTATACAAAATAAAATGAAGTTAACTGTAAAACAGCCTCAGGTAGGTCCTTTAGAAGGTATTCCAGAAGAAGGCATTGTCATCAAAGGAGATCATGACTCCATGCATGTCACTGCCTCTGAACACCTTCCAGGGGGACAAGATGTAGAGATGAATGACAAATGAAAATATGGGAAGGTGATGAAGAATAGAATTTGTTTTCCTAAATTTCCTATCTATCTATCTACAGTATCTATCTATCTATCTATCTATCTATCTATTTATTGAGACAGAGTCTTACTCTGTCATCCAGGCTGGAGTGCAGGGCACTATTGCAGCTCACTGCAATCTCCACTTCCTGGGTTCAAGCTATGAACCCAGCCTCAGCTGCGTTCTCCTGCCTCAGCCTCCTAACTGAGATTACAGGTGCATGCCCCCATGCCCTGTTATATTTTATATTTTTAGTAGGGATGGGGTTACATCATGTAGACCAGGCTGGTCTTACACTCCTGACCTCAAGTAATCCATTCACTTCGGCCTCCCAAAGTGCTGGGATTACAGGTGTGAGCCACTGTGCCCAGCCTTAAATTTCCAATTCCTCGCTTTTAAATTTCCAATTCCTGAGCCACTGTACCCAGCCTTAAATTTCCAATTCCTGGAATTTTCCAATTCCAATGCCACCCCATCCCTGGCTTCTACAGTGCTCATGATACTAACCATGCTTTCCAAGAGAAGAGAGCAAACGATGCTAGATTTCCCCATAGCTTGGTGTGCCAACAATAGCCAACAACAACCCCTTCCCAACAGCCACAGTTTGAAATAATCACTGCAGCATTTGCCCCACTAACATATTAGGTAGCTCCAGCAAAGTTAGCATTTTGAATGGCAATTTGTAGAAAATACAAAAGTTAGTCACATGAAGAAATTAGAGGCTCCTGTCAGAGCCTAAAGCAGAGTGAGGGTTACATTGCCATCAGAGATCCAAAACAAATTCAAATCTCTTGGGCAATTCTCTAAGGGCAAATGCTGCACCTGGAAAATTTTCGTAGCTCTCATACCAAAGGGAGTGTTTGAGAGAGGGCATAGTATGGCCGGGTGCGGTAGCTCACATCTATAATCCCAGCATTTCAGGAGGCCAAGGCGAGTGGATCACGAGGTCAAGAGATCGAGACCAACCCTGGTCAACATGGTGAAATCCCATCTCTACTAAAAACACAAAAATTAGCCAGGCATAGTGGTGCACACCTGTAGTCCCAGCTACTCAGGAGTCTGAGGCAGGAGAATCACTTGAACCTAGGAGGCAGAGGTTGCAGTGAGCCAAGATCATGCCACTACATTCCAGCCTGGCAACAGAACAAGACTCCGTCTCAAAAAATAGTAAAAGAAGGCAAAGTCACTTACTGTGCAGCTATAACCTTCCTACAGCTCATATACACAGATGTAACAAATGTCCTAAATGTCCTCTAGGTTAAAATAATTGAATATCTTCTCATTAAGATATGTGCTGTTTGAATTGCTGGCCTGCTTTAACAAAATAACTCAGTGTTTTTTTGCCTGTTCTCGATGCCAGTGTTCATCCCAAATACACATGACTTGCTCTTTCATCTCCTTTAGGTTCTTGTTAAAATACAGCATTCTCAGCAAAACATTTCTGACCTCATATTTAACACTGAATCATACCAAAATCTACACTCCTACCCCACACATGCACACGCATGCACACACATGCACACACACACCATATTCACTATGCCCCTTCTGTTTTATATCTTGTTGATGATATGAAAAATTTAGTATTTTACTGATTTATTTATCTTGTCTTTCCCCTTCCTTCCACCAACTTCCACAGGATTATTTTCTAACTTGTTTTATTCTGCATTCCTAAGACCTGGAAGAGTTCCTGATATACAGTAGGCATTAATTCAATATTAATGAATAAATGAATATTATACAGAAAGAAACAGGATAGATCTCCAATACATAGATTAGAGCTCAATTATTTAACAGACTGGTAAAAGTAAGCAGGAAAAATTTTCCTTACATTTTGATAGGATTTGATTCTCCATGAAACTCAATGAACAGAGCATCTCAAATTATACACCCTAATAACTGCAATGATAATTTTCCAAACAATTCCAGTTATTGTTGTATGATATCTTGACATGTGTTACTTACTAAAAAGGTATCTTTGGACAAATACATTTATATATATATATAAATGTGTAAAATTTATATATATAATATATAATATTTATTTCCTAGAAAAACATAAAACACAATATTTGAGAACTCTAAGAAACCCTATAATAAAATCAAATATAAACACATCAAAATGAGTTTTAATTTTGTGTAATACTTTTCCAAATTTACTGGAAAACAGTGTCCCTTCTACTTCAAAAAATCTGTTAAAATCTCATTGGAGAGTCAGTGGAGTATAATTCAGGAAATTCTGGCATATTTAGCCTTTTCTTCATCTCTGAGGGAAAAAAAAAACCTATATCATTCACTGAAGGCTCAGAAGGCATAATACCAATCATGTTATTCTGAAGAGAGTTGCTTAACAATTAAATTTGGCCAAACAAGATGTGAATCATAATAATGGATCAAACAGAGAAGACAAGTATTTTATAGAAACAGTATGAGCTATGGATTTATGCTTAAGATTAGCAAGGAAATTATATAGACTTAGGGCTAAGTTCATGTGAATTCGGGGACAATTAATCCTACATTTGGTATGATAGAAATGCCTATCATGCAAAGCAAAATTAATTACGAATTATGAATTAGAACATAACATTTAAAAAATAAGATGAAGTAAAAGAATATTTTTAAAAATTTGGGCTAAATCTTTCTAAGCAGAATACTATGGCTAGAAGACTAATAAAAGGAAGTCACAGGTGTATGTCCATTATGCCTAAATAATATACATGAAAAAGTCACAAAAACAAAATGTGAAGAGAAACATCAAATTTTCAAAATATTTATAACAAATACAACAAAGGGTTATGTCTTTAACTTAGGATTTTTACAATGTAATAAGAATAAATACCAAAACTCTTGATTCCTTGATATTCCTCATGAAAGAAACACAAGTATGCATTAAGCTTTTGAAAAGAGACTTAAATTCTTTTAATCAGCATCCATCAATTTGTGAAAATTAACAAGTTCAATCAGTCTTAGATTCAGCAAGTGTTTAGGCACTCGCTGAAAATAGGCACTCCCACATATAACACTGCTAGGAGTGTCTCTCTCCCAATAAGGATTGGAGTTGAAACTATTGCACTCCTAGAAATTTATCCAAAAGACAGGGCTAGAAATATGCAAAATGACATTTCATTATTCAGTGAAGCCTTTCATTTAAACTGTGAAAATAACTACTTACAGTTAAAATGTGAGATGATTTGTAGCATAGTTAAAAGAATATAAGCTTTGGAATCAGGACCCAGCTGTATTGAGTACTAAGATCTTGGACAGTGTCTCAACTTCCTTATGTCTTAGTATCTTCTGTGACATAAAAAAGATCCTAATAGTAGACATCACATTAGCTTCCCCAAGAGTTAAACTACTTAATGTATGTAAAATTCTTTTTCTTTTGCTGTAGCATAACAGATACACAAATAGTCATGTGTACACACACACACACACACGCACACACGATATATATATTCAATTGAATATTACATAGCTCTTTTAAAAAATGACGCAAATCATGGTTTGACATGTAAAATGTTCGTGATACATTGATAAGTCAAAAACAATTAGGTCCACTATATACTATATTATATCTCATATTTATATCACATGCCCAGCTATATATTATATATCATAAAAATACATATCAAACTATTAGCAATGATTATCTCAGGGTAAGCAGGGAGGTGGTATGGCAAGGAAAAGGAATAGGCAAAAAAGAATTTCCTTTTCTACTTTATATATTTTATAATGTTTAAATATTTTGCAACAAGTGTGTATTGCTTTCATAAACTAGCTATAACAACAAAAATCCCTATTGTAAAAAAAGATTAAAGCCGAAGAAGCCTGTTTGATGTATCTTCATATCACTCTGAAGCTTCCCCTGTGAAAGCAGGACACATTATTGATGTTGTTCAACTTCTACATTTCAGAGTTTTAAAAAAATGTTTTACAGAGTTTACCCCTGTACTCAAAGTTAGGTATGCCTGGGTTTCATAGATCCCCACCTATTAATCTTTTTGTTAAAAGAAAATTCTCAATAATTTATTTTCAATCCTGAGAGTCGAATTCCCCATGACTTCATTTAATACCATTACAGGATTAGAGTGAGATTTCATAATGAACTCAGAGGATGCCATTTAAAAATCATTTTTTAAACTCTTCTGAATTTGAAAATAAAATTCTGAGTTGAGACACAAAGAGAAAGCTAATCTCAAAGTTAGAGGTTAATCCTAGGATTTTGCATTTTAATAATTTTGTATATAATTTCATCATTTGAAAGGAAAGACTTAAATACTGTTCCCAGATTTGTTTAAATAATTTCTCACTGCAGCAATTCATTGAAATTTAATTACAACCTAGATAGTGATCCTCCTGCCAGGCTTTGAAAACTAGTATAGGCTCATCCAATGTTCATTTTAAATTGGCATGCAACTCTAAGATTATCTGCACCAATGATGGGGGTGGGGAAAGATGCCAGATTGCACGAAGAAAGACACCTGGTCATTTTGTTACACCTAAAAGAGTAGCTCTATGAAAACATCTTGTGGGGATAATTTTCTAGCTGAAAAGAAAGAGTGACATTAATTGATTCTGGAGCTAGATCATTTCTGGAGTTCAGAAAATCAGAAACCTGGTACCTTCACAAATATTTTTTTGAGAAATTTTTTTAATTCAGTGAAACCTCCCATATTGACTTATTTATAATAGAGCATGATTCAAAGCAAATACTATATTGAAAATATACCCTTGAAATATTTTTGAATTAAAAAATTGCTATTTCATATCTGAAGAAATGGCCTATTGTACTCTACCAAACAAAATAAATAATTTGAAGCCACTAAACTAATGTATTTTAGAATTCCTTAACAACAAGATTTAATAAGAATTTACTAACTCTCCTTCAATTCATTCTCTGTCTTCTAAATATAATGCAAACACTTGATTAAAATACTATATATATTAGCCCTTTGCAGAGAGTCAGAACGTATACAAAATCTTCTCAAGTGTGTGTCAGTGCCTCTCTGATCCTAACCACCAGGATCTCACACTTGGACTTCTGCAATGTCTTCTTCAATACTTACTTCCCGTGGTTTATTCTCAAAATGAATCCTTTAAAATTTAAATTGCATCGTGATACTCTCCTGCACAAAATCTCCCAATGACTCCTCCTTCCCCATCACACTTAGTATAAATCCAAAGACTACATATGGCCTGTATAATCTGGCCTGTCTAGCACTCTCTTCTTCCTTTGCAATTCCTTGGAGGCATTGCTTTGCATCATGGAACTCTAACATACCACAATACTCTTTGATGCATGGAAAAGTCAACTCATAGGTATCTCTTGTGCTTACTCTCCTCTTCATCTAGTTATTTGCTTAAATGTCATCACAAAAGAGAGGCCTCTTCAGACCACTCTATAAAAGTGAGACCCACTATCATTCTTACCTTGATGTTATGTCTGATTGTATATTACATAATCGCGTTAGAGGGTTTTTTGTTTTTGTTTTTTTTTTTGCTATTTTTGGTCTCTCACTATAAGAATATAAGCTTTATAGAGTGTGACTTTTGACTGTTTTCAAACACATCCTAGGTGCCCAATATATAGCTGCTGAATAAATTAATAAAGATTTGAAAAAAAATAACTCAATGTTATTTTCCAGTATCTGACCCTAATATCGTTAACATTTTTTCAAACCCTTTTATCCAACATAATCAATCTATTTTATAACTTGTTCATATTCTAAAATGAAACTCAATGTTAGCTATTGGAAGGTTACAAATATTAGCATATGTAAGTTTAAATATCTTTAATGGGATAATATTTGAGAGATTATCTGATGAATTTTCCTTTTCAAGTAATTCCCATTAACCCATAAATATTCTATCTATATAGGAAGCAGCAGTATGTCCAAGGGTTATATCCCATGGAAAGAAAAATGTAGTAAAATATTAGAAGTTCATTTTAATGTTTAAGTTTAATACGTAACAATTGAAACTCATAGTAGAGAAAATCAATTAGCAAAAAGGCTATTTTGGTCTTGGGATCCTGGTTCTCATGTATTCTGTTGCCCTGAATATACGGAGACATGTCATGATAATGATGTCTTTTCAAATCATTTGGGTATATGCAGGATGATATAAAAGCAAAGGTCACCAAGCCCATAGGAATTAGAACCTCTAGTGAGATAAGGAAGAAGGGTGGAGAGAGAGAAAGGAAGAAGTCAGAGTGAATCCAATATGAACTCTCATGAGTGGTGCATAAAGGGGGCTTTCTGCCTGTCCCAACCATGGGTGAGCATTAGGGTGGGGGTGGAAAGGAGAACCATATACCCCAGAAATAAGGGTATCTATCCTGAAATGTAAGATGCTTATGACTTTAATTTTCCAGAGGAAATTCTAGCGGGTGGCATATATTTTTGAAAAAATCCCACTACAAAGAAATGAAGTGGGTCACAAAGGTCCTACATGATGTAGTGTGGTATAGAATGGAGGAAACACAGGTTTGTTTATGTGACTGAGTGGTACAAAATGTGGCACATGGACTTTGAGAACTGGCCTGTTTTCATTCTGGTAAATAGTAGACATTAATTTTAATGCAGCCAAATTTAATTGATATTTTCTGTTATGGTTAGTTCTTTTGAAGTTTATTTAAAAAACCATTTTCTAATCCAAGGCCCTAGGGCATTTACTCTATTATTTTCTGGAAGTATTGTTGTTTTCCTTTGCATATTAAGATCTATGATGTAATTAGAATTGAATTTTTTGAATGGTACAAGATAGTAGTCTAATTTAATCTTATTTACCTAGATTTCTCTGTTTCTTTTTCATTTTTGTCTGTATTTTTCATTCGGTATGCATTTTCCTTACAGATGTTATCATTTTATGTTAACTGTTCCAGTATCATTTATTATATTAATTTGAAATAACCAACATGCTTAAAATATTCAGTATTTTGTCAAGGGAAGAGACTACCCTTGAAATATATATGAAACAAGAGTGAATATAATGTATTATCTGCTATTTAAAGATGTATGCTGCTTGCAGAAACCAGATCTCCGAACGAAGCAAGTACTTCAACTTATGTAAGACTTTGAGTTAAGTGTAGAGTTAAGTGATTGGCTGAATTTCAGAGTTTCAACGAAAGCTAATCTGTTGTTGATTAACTTATTCCAGCCATGATAATTTTGAAGGAGAACCACTGCATGAAATTTAGGAACAGATTTGTGTTTTGGCCCTGTGGATAGGTCTTTATTGTTTGTATCAGTTGCATATAGGAACTTTTTATACTTACTTCCAAAGCTATGGGTTTATAGCTACCTCTTACTATAGGTTTTATATTTGTCCTGCTTGATCTAAGTTTCCCTTTCCCCTCTCCCTTAGATTATATTTGATTGACCGAGAAATTTCATTATTCCCTTTATCACCTTTGTTAGTTTGGAAGATATAAATATAAATATAGGTGTGTGTGTACATATATATCTTATGCACATGCATATGTATATATATTTATGCATATATATACTGTCAATGGTTACTCTTAGATTACAAAATTCCTCTTTAAATGATCAATTTTAATGTCATAGCAAAAAGCATACAACATTTTAACTATGTTTACCTTACTTGTCTTTGAGATTTGTAGCTATGTGTCTTAAATCTATATGTATATTTTACATGCTATCATGCTATAACTATTCTATCATACAATTAATATTCAGTCTAATTTACTCACATAGTTGCCGGTCTCATGAAGGTTTATAATCTGCCAAACCTTTGACTTTCCTTTTGCAATAAGGACATCTTATTTAGTGTGAACTTACTGCTGATAAATTCTCTGTTTTATGTTTTGTTTTGGACTGAAAACATCTTGGTTACATCTTCATTATTGATGCAACTTTTTTTCTAAGTATAAAATCTAGGTTGAATTTCCTGTGTGTGTGTGTGTGTGTGTGTGTGTGTGTGTGTGTGTGTGTGAGAGAGAGAGAGAGAGAGAGAGAGAGAGAGAGTTTGGTTGGTTTTTGGCTTTTTTACCTGTTTCTATCAAGAAGTCAGAAATCAGCCTAATTTTGCTTCATTTTAGTGTAATCACTCAATTCTCTCACTAAATTTAATATATTTTCTCTTTTCTTGATTTTCTGCAGTTTAGTTGTGAAGGGTTCAAAAGTAGATTTCTTTGCACTTTTCTTATTTGGGTTCATAAAGCTTCTTGAATCTCTGGCTTCACGCATTATTTTAAAAACACAGTCATTCCTTAAATATCCCTTTTTTTCCATTCTCATTTCTTTTTTTCTGAGGCTTAATTACACCAAATTAAAATTTATCATTGCATCTTTTGTCATCTTTTTATTGTGTTTTTCATTTTTCATTTTTTGTCTGTGGTTTTCATTCTGGATGTGTTTTCCTTACAGATGTTATCATTTTGCTAATTCTATGTTCATTTGTCCGCAACTCATTTTAAGACATTTCCATTGAGACCTAATTATTGATGAATTTTTTAATATCTTATGTATCTTAAAGTATTGTGCTAAATATCTATTGCCCTTTTTCAATTCTGCCATCTTCTTTTTAAAAATAGTTGACATTGAAATTCCGTTTTTTCTTTTCTCTCTTTGAACATGTAAGCATAGCTATATTAAAGTCCCTCTCAAAAAAAATTCTTAATCCTCTAAAAGTCTTTTTCTATTTTCTATTGGTTCTCTTGATTTTTATTCACATTGTATCATAACATTGTGTATTTAGTTATTCTTTATTGCATGCCAGACATTAAAAATTGCTTTTACAAATAATTTCAGGATTAGAAAGGTGGTATATTTTTCTGGAAAAAAATTTTATTTGTTTTGTCCAGGTTCCTTGGAATATCAGAAATCTGAGATCACTGTAATGCAATTTCAAGTGTTAGATGATTCAGTGCTAGTTATATTCCCTGTAATGGGTATTCTATTTCTCAATCATCCTAATTCCTAGGAAGTAGAACTTTAGTGTCTCAAATGAAATAGTGGAGAGTTTATCAGACCCCTCCTACCATTGAGAAGCTCAAGACTTCGGCTTTTGTTCAGTTACCCCCACAAAACTGTCGAATATTCGTTTGGCTTCTTGATCACTCATTTGGGAATTGAAAAATGTCCCTAGAGGAACGGTGTCTCTAGAGTCCAGGCTCACCACCATCTATTTTGCTATTCTCTCTGGTTTTGGTCAAGGACTTCTCTACTGCCAACTCTCTAAGACTTCAAGGTAACAATTTGTTTGTTACTATACTTGTCTAGCTTATCTATTTGTACTACACATTCAAAATTACTCAGTTTTCCATTACTAAAAATAAAAGGTGCTAGGTTTAAATGAGACAAACATAGAAGCAGATGCCAGATTTCAGATTAATGAGATGCGATGAGACGAAGGACTCCAAGTAATGTATATCTCAGTTGATACCAAGTTCCTCTGATAAGCAGTAAAAGTTAGTCCCTCAATATTCCCCGAACAATATCCTGATACACTATAAATCCTTAGAAAAAAATAAGCGAGAAAGGGATATCTTTTAAGTGATATAAATCTCTATTATCTAAGGTTATATGAATTGATTAATATTATTATAGGATATTATTTAAAACAAAAATAAAATTAGTCATTTAGATCACAAGTAAACATATCTGGGCCCTAATCTATGCCTGTAACATAGTCATCTATATTAAACCTTAGGTGTAACCTCTGTTGTTACCTAGAATTGAACATGGTGTTCATAAAATGTTTAATTTCTTTTCAGATGATTTTCTAACAAGTTTAACTCTATATAAAGTTAGAAAATGACAAGTCCTTAACATAATAAAGTTTGCAATAATCACAGGTTCTAGTTATTGAATCTTCTACATGTCAAGAATTGTACTAAGATGTTTTAGATACATTAGAGAGGTTGTATAGTCCCCTGCCAAGGTTCAAATCCTAGCTCTGTCTCTTGCAACTTATGTGACCTTATTAAAGTTATTTAATCTCTGTATATCTCAGTTTCCTTAACCTGTAAAATTGAAATAATAATAGCACCTACTTCAAAACACTGATTTAACAACTGGAAGTTATAAATTATCCAATGAATGTCAGCTACTGTTAGCTCTAAAAATAAATCTTTTAGATTGATATTATTTTTATTCTTAAGGGAGTAGACAGAAGAATGATAAGTGACTTGTCTAAAGTTACAAAATAAGCAGCAAAACCCAGAAATAAGCCTGTGTTTGTCAGGTTCTGAAATTTATTGTATATTTACTTCACTATAATAATCCTGTCTTTATCTCACCATATGGCCTGATTTTTTTTTATTTAACTGAGATAAAGACAAAAAACATTGAATATGTAAAATTCCTTCCCTCAACAGCCAAATCTCTATATAATTTTATCCTTTCCCCTTGTCTGTTTATTTTTTTTTTTGGCTAAATCATACGTCTTACTTTTTACTTTTCTTCTCCATTGGATTCTTCTTACCCATAAATATACTTGTCTTCTTCATTCCAAAACAATAAAATATACATAAACTCTAATTTCTTTATGAATTTCGAATTTCTTTATTCTCTCTTTTTCATATCCAGTCTTTTAAAAATTTAATATTATTCATGCCCCAAAGAACCTATCCACTAGTAACTAGTTTTTGATTTAGCCTCCATTATTGCTATTGAATGAAAACTGCTCTCTAAGACTGAATTTCCAAGTCGGCTATTGTTGCTCCATCATCTACCCTTGACCTTTCTGCAAGGGTTTTTATTTTTGGTTTTGGTTTGTGTTGTTTTTGAGATGGAGTTTCACTCTTGTCGCCCAGTCTGGAGTGAGGTGGGTACGATTTTAGCTCACTGCAACCTCTGCCTCCCAAGTTCAAGCGATTCTCCTGCCTCAGCCTCCCTAGTAGCTGGGATTGCAGGCACCCACCATCCTGCCTGGCTAATTTTTGTAGTTTTAGTAGAGACAGGGTTTCACCATGTTGGCCAGGCTGGTTTTGAACTTCTGACTTCAGGTGATCCGCCCACATCAGCCTCTCAAAGTGCTGGGATTACAGGTTTCAACCACCACTCCCAGCCCCTGGAAGGTTTTATAGTTCATATTCCCTCTTGATCATACCATTACTTTTTGTGGCCCTAAAGAATCCAAGATCTCCACATATGTCAATTATTTATCCATGATTAATTTTAAAAATCTAATAATTCCCATACTGTAACTTCTCCCATCTCTCTGAACTGAGCATTTTTTCTCTCTGAATTTGTGGTTACATCCACTTATAAAACTTGACCAAGCCCATTCAAAAGTGGGCAAAGGATATGAACAGATACTTTACAAAAGAAGACATACATGAGGCCAACAAACATATGAAAAAATGCTCATCATCACTGGTCATCAGGGAAATGCAAATCAAAACAACATTGAGATACCATCTCACGCCAGTTAGAATGGCAATCATTAAAAAATCTGGAGACAACAGATGCTGGAGAGGATGTGGAGAAATAGGAACACTTTTACACTGTTGGTGGGAGTGTAAATTAGTTCAACCATTGTGGAAGACAGTGTGGCGATTCCTCAAGGACCTAGAAATAGAAATTCCATTTGACCCAGCAATCTCATTACTGGGTATATATCCAAAGGATTGTAAATCGTTCTATTATAAGGACACGTGCACATGAATGTTCATTGCAGCAGTGTTTACAATAGCAAAGACCTGGAACCAACCCAAATGCCCATCGACGATAGACTGGACAGGGCAAATATGGCACATATACACCATGGAATATTATGCAGCCATCAAAAACGATGAGTTTGTGTCCTTTGTAGGGACATGGATGAACCTGGAAACCATCATTCTCAGCAAACTGACAGAAGAGCAGAAGATCAAACACCGCATGTTCTCACTCATAGGCGGGTGTTGAACAATGAGAACACATGGACACAGGGAGGGGAGCACTGCACACTGGGGTCAGTTGGGGGGAAATAGGGGAGGGATGGTGGAGGGTGGGGAGCTGGGGAGAGATAGCAAGGGGAGAGATGCCAGATGTAGGTGATGGGGAGGAAGGCAGCAAATCACACTGCCACGTGTGTACCTATGCAACAATCTTGCATGTTCTTCACATGTACCCCAAAACCTAAAATGCAATAAAATAAATAAATGGGAAAAAAAAAAACTTGACCGTCAATTATGTTTCTAAAATCTTATCTTTAGGCATACAGTTCTAACCAAATCTGGGCAGATTTTGAACTTCTTAAAAGATTTTTCAATTGTATGTGCCTCCAACCTCAACATAAATGGCCTCAGTGTGCAAGCTGTGATTAAGAACTGGGAGAAGAATCTAGGCTTTTTCCAACAACCTTCATTCTCACTTGTCAAACTTTCTTCTACTCTGTTAGTGTGCTGAAATTGAGAAACATACTGCCTAGACCTAAGTAAAAGTGCATTATCTAAATGAGAATGCTTTAAAGACCATAAGGATACTTCATGATTTTTAATTTATGTTTGTAAATTTGCCAAGTTTGAAGACACTTCCTCTTCCTATTCTGAATCAGGATTGAAGAAAAATAGCTATTATATATATATCATTCTATATGATGATTTTCCATGACTTATCCATCATCAAGTTTACCCTTTTTTTTCCTACCTCCACCGTGGTATGCTGTTAGATATTAGACAACAAGCTCTCCATGGATAGGGTGAGGCCGGGGGCCCTGACTTGTACAATATTCCTATTTCTGTGGTCTACATACTCCCTCCAAAGCCTATTGAAAGAAAACGATGTGAAATCACTGATCACAGACTTAGAAATGAAGACAACCAGCTTTCGTGAGCCAACACAAGCCAGCTCCTGTACAGCACTGACCCCCAGGAAGCAAGTTCTATGCCTTCATATTTTCCTTTTAGGTATTTGTTTCCAGGAAATCAGAAAATTTCATAGCAGTTAAATTGTTATAATTTTGTATAACAATAAAAATGTCTCCAAATAATAGTTGTTTCGGGAAGGAAACAATGGGGTTCTTGATCATCAATTAATTGTTCAGAAATATTTTGTAAGTGTTTATTATGGGGCAAGGTAGAAATACATGTAAGAAAGACAAGATATTGCTACAAAGAGCTTATATTCTTGTTGGGGGTGACAGACAACAAACAAATAACGACAATAAAAATAAACAATATAGCTTCTCATATAAACTTGGCTAGGTATGAAAGAGTTGTGAAATTGGAGTGTAAAAGTAGTTAATAGCTAATATAATCACGTTTTTCTTCTATTTTCTCTACTCTAAAGCTTTGATTTAGTAAAGACACAGTCTTCTAACTTACTATGTGTAATTAGGAAAATAGCTCATCGTACTGGTTCTATGAGCTTTGATGCCATTTTCAGAACTTTCAGAATTCAACTGACCAAAATATAAATGGTTGAATTTAGTGGCAAAGTAAATATGTATATTCCTCCTCTTCCTCCTTTTGCAGTGCAGAGGGAAAAGAATGTTGTTAAAGGCAGAAGACCATTGACCTTTAATATTGAAAGGAAATGAAGATATGAAAAGTCACTTATTTTATAGTTTGAGGGCACCTTAGGCTTTTTTTTGCCTTTTACAAATTACTTCTAAAAATATTTGCAGAAATATCCATTATGCCATTGACAAGACTTGAATTAATACTAGAATCATTATTTATCATTGAACGACATTAAGCAATTATGTTGAAACAACTGCCAATTAGCTTTCACCTAATAACATCCCAGATAAATGATTACACTCTTTAATTCTTGATGTAATTACTATATACAAATAGTGAAATAGTTACTTATCCAAATGAAAAGCATTCATAAATATATTAGGAATCACAGGCATGGGTTATGTTTGCATTCTGTATTTCACAGACATTTTTCATTACGGCTTAAGGGGAGTATGATGATATTTTCTTATTAGCTACATTTTGCACAGCTCTCCTTCAACTTCAAGATCTTTTTCAGGCAACAGGCTTGGGAATATAAGTGCATGCATTATTATTTTTATTACTTCATTATTCATTTATATAGCACCGTTCTACCTCAAGGATCTCAAGGTGATTTACAAACATTAATTGCCAAATACTCATAGCATTCCTCTGAGATATGTATACCTGAAGTTGTGCTAATTAAAAATTATCATCAAATCCCTATAATACATGCACACACACTCACACACATACAAAAACTTAGTTATAGCATCACTCCTTTTAGGGTCTAGAAATTTACCTGTTTGAGAGTAAGTAACAGGAAAACAATGGCAGCAAACCATCTGGCCTGCAGGGCAGTGGGGTCCATGAGAATCTGTTCCTTCTCTTTGAAGTGATTCACCTCTGGAAAAACAAAAATGAGAGACTATGAAGGTAAGTCTACAAAAATTTTGATAATATCAATACAATTCTAACTTCAGGCTGGCAGCCTTCTGGGATGAAAGGAAAATTCCATCTCAGTTATTACTGAAGTTCCTCTCTGTTCTAGCATTAAATTCTAATATCAAAGACTCACGTGACATTCAAAGGATGAATTTCTAATATCTGGTCTCTCTAGGATACCCTTGGCTTCCTCACTGTTGTTGGTTCACTGCAATCCAGTGACCCTCTGCTTCTACAGTGTGACTAGCACACTGCCTCTTTGATCTCGCTAAGAAGTCAGTGTCTCTAAGTTCTGGACACTTCATTGGAGTTCTTCCATAAGGAATATCAACAAAGCTAAAATTTTATTTTAGAAAAAAAGAAGTAAATTTGATGAACCTCTAGTGATATGTAATCAAGATTTTAAGAAACACAGTAAGATCAAATTACATGATATCAAGAATAAAAAAGAAACATCACCTATACATCAGACATTTAAAAAGGTAACAGAATACAATTTTCTTGATAACTAAAATTTCAGATGAAATATAAAAAGTCTTAGAAAATATAATTTATAAAACAAAACGAAAATAGAAAAACCTATATATTCCTTTAATTAGTAAAGACATTGACTTGATAATTCCAGGGAAGTGAAATTAGTGAAGCAGTTCACCTGCTTCTGAGTTATCAGTTACTAAATATATCATTCATTTCCCTGGCTTTTTTCTCTTCTGTAAATAAGAGAGTTGAACTATATTATTGTTTCACAAACAAAACTCCAGACTAATCATTTTCACTAGCAAATTCTGCAAAATACGTAAGGAATAAATGACGCCAATGCTACATATGCTTCTCCAAAACTTAGAGAAAGTGGGTACAGTCTGACTTTTTATAAGGACATAATAATCTTGATAACAAAACACAAAAATAACAGTACAAGAAAGAAAAATCATAGGTTCATTTCACTAATGAACAGAAAAGCAAAAAACTAAATAATATAGTAACTATATTAAAACTATTTTAATATGAAATATATCATAAACAAGTAAGATTTATTTCAGAAATGAAATGTTGATTGAACATTAGACACTCATTGTACTCTACCCTTTTAACAGAGTAAAGAAGAAAAATCATAAGCTTATCTCAATATACAGAGAAAAAGTTTCATGAAATTTAACATCAATCCATGATTCAAAAAGAAAATCCTAGCAAACTAAGAATGGAAGGAATATTTTCGTTAATGTCATACTTTCTCTGAGATTAGAAACAAGATACATATACACCATGGAATACTATGCAGCAATAAAAAAGAACGAGATCATGTTCTTTGTAGGGACACTCTGGAGGCCATTATCCTTAGCAAACACAGAAAACCAAATACTGCGTTTAGCTTGCTTTTAAGCAGGAGCTAAATGATGAGAATACATGGACACATACAGGGAATAACACATGCTGGGGCCCATTGGAGAGTGGAGGGTGGGAGGAGGGAGATGATCAGGAAAAATAACTAATGGGTACTAGGTTTAATACCTGGGTGATGAAATAATCTGTATAACAAACCCCATGACACAAGTTTACCTATGTAACAAACATGCATATCCCTGAACTCAAAATTAAAGTTTTTTTAAAAAAAGAAACAAGATACAGATATTTATTCTCACCACTTGAATTCAATACTTTTTTTAAAAAAAGGTAGGTTGAGCATGGTGACTCAGCTCTGTAATCCCAAACTTTGGGAGGCCAAGGCAGGTGAACTGCTTGAGCTCAGGAGTTCGAGACCAAAGTGGGCAACATGGTGAGACTCCCTCTCTACCAAAAATACAAAACAATTAGCTAGGCATGGTGGTGTGCACCTGTGGTTCAAGCTACTAGGAAGGCTGAGGTGGGAGAATTGCTTGAGCTGGCGGGGCAGCGGTTACAGTGAGCCAAGACAGCACCACTGCACTCCAGCCTGGGTGACAGAACAAGACCCTATCTCAAATACACACACACACACACACACACACACACACACTCTCTCTCTCTCTCTCTCGCTCGCTCTCTCTCTCTCTCTCTTTCTCTCTCTCTCTCTCTCTCAATGAATATACACTAATTAACACACACACACCAAAGGTCAGGATAGCAGTAGTTCAGGGAGGTAGAAAGACATAAATTAAAAGTCAGTAAGATTGGTCATATTTATTTTAAAACTTCATCTCTTTCATGTAACAGCAGTAAGGATAATTTAATGCCTATGATTATATCAACCAATACATTTTAATGCATTTAGAAGATAATCATATAGCAACCCAAGGAACTGAATTTCAGGCAGCAGGGATAGAGACAAAGAAAGAATAAAAAACAATACAAAAAATCTTAACTGACTGGCAGAATTCTAATCAGATGTAGGTGAATTCTGTGTGGCAGGTGCCCTGTGGCTAGCACTTTTACCAGTGGGATGCTTTCATGGATTTTTCATTTCCCTCTACCTGTTGGGAAGCCCATTGAGAGAGGGACCTTCTTAAGCCTTGTCATAAATGGTTACCTATCTTAGTAACCATTTTCCATCAGAAAAATCACAAACCTGAGAAAAAGAGCAACCTGACTCCACCAAACCCTACAAGTTCAGCTCCCTCTCAGTTTGCAGCTTCCTTTCTTTCTGGAGCCATGAGAAAGTTATTTGATCTCCATGGGCCTCAGTTTTCTCATCTTTAAAACAGGAATATCAATTGTTCCTAATTTGGAGGCTGCTGTGAGGGCAACAATTAATATGTGGAAAGCATTTAGAATATCGCTTGGTATGTAATAAATGTTCAGTAGGTGTTGGTATGTAATAAGTGTTCAGTAGGTGTTAGCTATCATGATGATAAGCATTTATACCCATGACAAAACTGGACTTACCCTTTGGTCCCTAAACAACAATTATATCAGATTATAATCAATATATTGAGTTATTTGTTCTTGTATGGCAGGCCGAGTAGAACGTCAAGCAATCCAGGTTGAATCAAGCCAAACACAGGACATTCCCTTCTCATTTCTTGCTTCCCCATAGATTCTCAAGCCTGAAGGCCTTACCTGCTGATTTTCCATTTTATGCCCTCCCATGGGAGGTGAAGAGCTTTTCAAACAAAAGTTCTCTCACTCCCTTTCTTTCTACCGCTCACATGTTCTCATTTGCACAGACATATGAATTTCCACAAATTTCTGCATGACAGAATTTACAGACAGAAGCTGTTCAGGTATATCAAGAAAAGAAAATCTCCACACACATTTGCAAAACCATTTTAGAGCCACAGTTATGCCTTGGTCACCCATGGGATTTATTTTACTAATTTTGATTTAGAATTTCAGTCTAAAGAGCTGCATTTTAAAAATATGTTTTCTTATGGAAAATTGGGAAGTACATCCATCTCTGCATTATAAGATGAACCCTCAAGGATATATTCAGATGCGAATTTTTTCCATCGAAACAAAGAGACTATCTACTCCAAAAGTATATTTTATTACCAACCCCTTGTAAAGCAAAAAGTGTTTTCAGCTTATGAATAACAATAATTACACACAACAAAACTTTAGCTTGCCCCAAGTCTCAATCAGGACTGTAAAGTGAGAAAGCTCAATAAGATCTTCTTCAGGATCTCTTTTTGACAATTGTTATGAACCCACTTTCCCACTTTTCAAATATTTTTCCCAAATTATTAGGCTATGAAAAATAAGCTGAAGAACTAGGGCATCCATTCTTTGAGATTCTTTTTTTCTTTCTTCCTGAGATGGAGTCTCACTCTGTCAAACCTAGGCTGGAATACACTGGTGCAATCTCAGCTCACTGCAAACTCCATCTCCTGGGTTCAAGCAATTCTCCTGCCTCAGCCTCCTGAGTAGCGAGGATTAAAGGTGTGCACCACCACACATGGCTAATTTTTGTATTTTTATTAGAGACAGGGTTTCATCATGTTGGCTAAGCTGGTCTAGAACTCCTGACCTTATGAATTGCCCACCTAGGCCTCCCAAAGTGCTGGGATTACAGGCATGAACCACCATGCCCGGCCAAGATTCTTACTAATTGTGAATCCTTGAAGAAATGAACAGGAATAATTGGTTGAGGAGCCCAGTGTGGTAGCCCCTTATACAGAAAAAAAGGGAAGCAGGTCACTTCTGTTACACTAATGGCCACTGTGCTCCTGGTGTGGGTGGCATCAGGTGTCAACCTGGAGACTCTGGAGAAGAAGAAAGGGTAGAAGATGAACTGTTACCTGAAACGAGCATTCCAAGGTAAATGCCCAAATTTGGTGCCAGTAGAGAAAAGTGGTAGACTTACATTAGTCCAGGAGTTTCTCCAGGTATGTTGAATTGTTCACTAAGGTGGCAGGCAGTTGTTACCTATGTGCTCAGTAGCCACTTCAGTTAAGTTTCAGATTAAGCAAGACAAAGTTGTCCTGCTGGCTCTGTGGTTCTAATATAACTTTGCAGGGAGATCAGTCAAGTTAGATATGATGATACAGGAGAATGGGTCCTAATTAAAACTAGCACTATTGTTCATGTGCCTTTCTCACTGGTATTCCCTGAAACTTTTTCAAGGTGAATTTGCCAACCCCAGGAAAAATAGAAAATAAAGATTATCTCAAAATTGGGAAAAAAAAAAAATTTGCAAAAACAAAAAAGACCTCCCTTTAGCTACCTTACACATTCTAGAGAGACTCCCAGGGAATATTCACTTCCAAAATGCTTTCTTCTCTTTTTGTATCTGACCGTCACAACGTACTGTTAATTCCTAGAACTATAAATATTTTTCCAGGTGCATGGCTTTTACAAATTGATAATTATTCTAACATTGCTGAAGTTTTATCATGAAATTGTAGATAAAAGTATTCATATAAAAATAAATTGTATAAATGATAGAAAACATATTAATGTATATTATGTCTATATACAGATATAATCTCTCTTGTGCAGCACATGGTGGCTGATGTATATCTTGAAGGCTGTATTTGGCTCAGGTTGAAGACAAAATCCAGTCAGTAGAAAAGTGTCTTGGAGATACTGCCAAGCCTCATTTGGCAACAATAATGATGTGTGACAGCACTTAATGAAATATCGTATCTTTTCAATTAAAATTTCATATACTGGAGGTTTACTTAAATTATACCAAATAATTTTTAACTCTAGAGCTCATTGAGGCATCAGAGGATGAACTACGTGCTATATTGAAGCATTCATATGAACACTTCATCATTATTTTTCATCATTAAAAAAACACTTTTTCCCTCAAATAATAAATAGAGAGAAATGAGTGTTCTGTAAAACAACATCTATTTTTATTTTAAATGATTTATCCATTTCTGAAGAGCCAAAGAAATTTAAACTTCATCAAAAGTGCTATTCATGCTTTCCAAACCAGAATTAATAGGCTGTCATTTTACTTAGGCCGTTCTTTCATTTCTTTGATTATGGAACATCGGTTTTCTGATTTGTTTCTTCCAGTGTGAGCAGCTGATTGTATACTGTGGTTAGCTGATTATTTGTCTGGAAGTCACTATCAGTGCATTGTGGGAAGTTTCAGTCTAGAATCCTTGTCAGTGGTTCTGTCTGAGAATCAGAAAAGGGACAAAATATATTCAGCACCTTTTTTTGGTCACAATTATAAAAGCAGCAGATGTGCATGTTTTATGAAAGATTGATTAAACGCTTCAAGCAATCCTCTTAGATGGAATTGGTAGATGCCAGATTGTCATTATGAGACTATCCAGAAAAGGAAAAGCCATTTTTAGATTAAAAGAGTGCTTCGTATTTATTTTTATGTCAGTGCATGTGTACATATGACAAACTAATGGCCCTAGGAATTATCAAATTAGCAGATTTTGCATCTGCTGATTTTTCTATTTCTCAATCTCATAGTTAATGTATATAACTGCCTCCTCATTAGGAGTTCTTAGCAAATAATATCACCATTTAGTTGGGTAGCTTTTTATGCTTAGCAAAATTCTTCAACATCTATGCTTTATTATTTTATCTTTAAAATGCCTTTGGTCCAATTAGGCTGATATTATTTTACCAACAAAGAACCTGAACCTGAAAGACAGTACACGATTTACCTTCTGTGTAGACCGTCTTTTTAAAAGCTAAGGTTAAACAGAGTTCCCTCATTCCTAGTACAGTGATCTTTTCACTCTACCATATGGCCCCCACAAATGATATTTTTTCACGAATTGTGCAACTGATCCTCAAAACAAAAGGAGGGACAAAAACAATTGTTCATTTTGCAGCATTTGATAAGGAAAACTTGGTGTGAAAACAGCTCCATATACTACAGTAACCAGCAAATATATGGATTATGGTAAGAAAAAGTATCAAAAATAACTAACTGGTTGCTAGTAGTCTATCAGCCAGCTGATAGATTAGCCAGCTGACTAACTGAGATCACATTCACAAACGGGCTTGAAGGAGACCAGGCTGGAAGGCAGCAAATGACCTTTCTCTTTGGCTTCATTATCCAGGGCATTTATGAAGCTAGCATTGTCCCTCACCCTCCATTTCTCCTTTTACTTCCCCTACATGTCTTCTGACTCCTTGTCTCCCCCGGCCATCTTCCAGCACCATACTGATATGGTTTGGCTGTGTCCCCACATAAAACTCATCTTGAATTGTAGCTCCCACAATTCCCATGTGTCATGGGAAGAATCTTGTGGGAGATAATTGAATCACAGGGGTGGGTCTATTCCATGCTGTTCTCATGACAGTGAATAAGTCTCACAAGACCTGATGGTTTTATAAAGGGGGGTTTCCCTGCACAACCTCTCTTCTCTTGTCTGTTGCCATGCCAGACATGCCTTTCACCTTCTGCCATGACTGTGAGGTTTACCCAGCCATATGGAACTGTGAGTCCAGTACTTTTTCTTTTGCGAATTGCATAGTCTCAGCTATGTCTTTATGAGCAGCATGAAAATAGGCTAATACACATAGTTATAAAGAACACTGAAGAAGGGTAGAGTACGTGCTTTCCTACTCAGTCACAGAATGTTTTCTCCTTACTAAGAAATAACAGACATCAGCAACAACTTAAACCAGTGCACTTTAATCATGGCAGTGCCCTTTGACATATATTATCTCACTTAATCATGAGATCTTTGTGAAATAGGCCAAGATAAAAGCCACCTTTGAGAGGCACAGACTACTGAGGTTCAGAAAGGGGAAGAGATCTCTTCAAGGTCCCACTGCTCATGAGAGGCAGGTCAGGAATCATAATTCAAACACTTTGGCTCTAAATTCAGCACTCTTTGAACCACATCTGTAAAAGGAGAGAACCCAGAAACTTCCTTTGAACTTTTGTTTTTTTGCTTCTTCTGTCATCTTGAAAGAGGTGACTATGAACTGAATGCCCCAGGGGGATTACATAAAGTGGTACTAGCCTCTCTCTGATGAACACAGAGAGTAATGCCAGGACCCTTTGGACATTTTCTCATTTCTCAATGAAATTAGTGATATGTAGGCTTTTTCCATTAGGGAAATACAAGCAACAGGACATATGAGTCAGGAAACAGATTTTGTACTGCCTGAAGCTTATACAACTTGGGTATCCCCTTTTCTTTTTAAGAAAAATAATATAAAATTATAAATACAAATTTAGGTATTAAAGGAAATGCTTAATTAGAATGATTCAAGAAATCTCAAACCAATTACAAATGTTTAAAAAACTATAAAATCCAGAAAACTAATATGTTATTATTTATTTATTAACCAACACATATCTAAAATACTGTTTTCCTATGTCATTAACTGAACAGCCTTTGATGGCCCCTTCATATGACAAGGATTTTGTCATATAATTTTCAATAAAGAAAGGAAAAAGATTATTCTGTCTTTCCTCCAGCATGTTTTTCTTTCCTACTCACAAATTTGGATTATATAACTTTTACAAATGTTTAATGTAACTCTGGCCTCCATCTGTGTCATGGTGGGTTGGCATAATGTGCAAGAAAGTTATCATGGGAAGACATTACTATACCAGTAGAGGTTAAACAGAGGTCGCTCAGTGCTCCCAAGAGGATGTACTCAACAATACCAGCTAGGAATCACCTTTCCAGGTAACCACCTAACCAGAACTGGTAGTGCAGAAAACACACACAGTCATGCTGGAAAATATCCATGCTATCAAACTATAAGAGAAGCAGTAGCTTATAAGTTTTCTTCCTAGCCTGGAAAAGTGTGGCAGAGTTTTTTCCCACATGCACAGAGCAAAAACGAATCTGTTCCCAGAAGCAGTTCTGACTGATCCTCCTTTTCATGTATTCATTCATTCAACAAACACACACACACAGAGGGGAACAGTGTTGGGGAGTGACTTCCATGTGCCAGGCACTAAGCTACACACTGGAAAGGTAAGCCCTGTTCTGTCTGTACCACCTTAGAGCTCACCTTTCACTGCTTAAAAGAGAATGTATATTCTCCAGTGGATATAAAATTCTGGGGTAGAAAAAAGTGAATTCCCTGGGAAACACTTAGCAATTGTTTTCTCAGTGGTTTTACGGAATTCCTGAATTTTGACTCTATGTTGAAGTAGCTGGAACACTACTCAGTCTCATCATCACAGGGATTAGTTCCATGTAGACACATTTCATGTGCTGACATTTGGTATCCTACGTTCCTATAATCCAAATGAAGTCTTTGAAGCAATCATGGCAGTAGCCATATAACATTACGATAGCAATTTAAGCCAGAAAAGAAATATCTCCTCATATGAACTCCCTGAGATGGGGCTCAGCAGAGTGAGTTATTTATTTATTTTATTTTATTAGTTATTTATTTAGAGACAAAGTCTATGTCGCCCAGGCTGGAGTGTTGTGGCACAATCTTGGCTTGGTGCAACCTCCACCTCCTGGGTTCAAGTGATTCTCCTGTCTCCACCTCCTGAGTAGCTGGGATTACAGGCATGTGCCACCACACCTGGCTAATTTTTTTATTTTTAGTAGAGACAGGGTTTCACCATGTTGGCCAGGCTGATCTCGAACTCCTGATCTCAGGTGATCAGCCCGTCTCAGCCTCCCAAAATGCTGGGATTACAGGCATGAGTACCACGCCCAGCCCCTATTATTTTAAATTCATACCATAACAAAAAAATTTAGATGCCAGAAATCCCTTCATAATGTAGGCAATCACCCACATGATATGTCACATTTTAGGACACATTTCCATCACTACTCATTGTGTTTGTCACAAACACTTGATATTATAAACAAGACCTTCATTTTAAGAACTTCATATTCTGACAGCTAATTATACCCCAAAGTTATAATTCTTTGTGAAATCATGATTTATTCCTATGAAAATATGACTATGACTTCAGGTGAAGGAATAAACAGGAGAAACAGCAGAAACTTTTAAAAGCATCTTTTTTTCATGCAAATCTCTCTAGCAATAAAGAGAATTTAGAAAATAGCAAAGGCATGATGAACTAGTAGAATTATGACTAAATATATTACTTCTAAAATTTTCTCAGCACCAGGTGCTTGAAAGCGCATAGCTTATTTAAGAAGTCTACAAGTGCTACCTCTGTGTGCCTTTTTGTTCCACTTTGATTGGGGTTACTTTTAATATTTCACAAAATATGTATCTTAATTTTTAAATTTCACTCTTTCTGTAAATATTTTTAGCTTTTCTCAACTAATTTTATCCAAATGGGTGAGATTTCTAAAGGACATATTTATGTCAGCAGCTTTCAGGATGAATTCTACAAATTGCCTTGTAGGTTACTGACTTTCTAACATTGTATATTTAAAATAGTTTTTCAAAAGTGTTAGTTTAGAACTTTATATACACTACACTTATTTGCTGAGAGTGGTAGATGCACTGTGATTAATTTCTTCAACCCAAATTCTTTTGCCCAAATTCCTTTGTTTCCATTGTTATTATACCCAATGATATGTTTCTTTTAAGTTCCTATCGTTGATCCTATTTTATAACTATTGATGTACTCAACTTCTTGATCCTTTCTCTTTTCTGGCGTCACTGACATGCCTCTCCCCTGGCTCTTGCTCTGCATCTCCGATCACTCCTTCTTGAGTCTCTCTCCTAGGCTTCCACACATCATCCAGCACCTAAATGAGGCAATTCCACAAGCCTCCAATACTGACTTTTTGCTTGTATTTCTCTGAATCATGTCTCTGTGCTTACCCCCAATCTGAGGCATTCAATGCCACCCCTTATCAAAGTCTTCCAGATTAGATTCTTCCAACTTCACTTTCTAATCAGCCCATAAAACTTCTCTATGTGGACATCCTCCTTGTGGATCACATCACATCACACTCAACAAGCAAGAAAAATGTTTTTCTAAACTTTAGACCTTTTCTTTAGCTGCTAGTGGCCTCCATATTCTTTTAATCTCAATGAGAAACCTTGCAGTTATTTTTAAATTTTCTCTGTGCCTCATCATCTGAATCCAGTTTGTCACTGTATCAAAACATTTCAACATTTAAAATGTCTTCTTTCTCTTTATTCCCACATCATTCTCCTAACTGGAGGCCTCATCACCGTCCAGGACAGAGCTCCCAGCTGACCTTGCTCTGATCTCCTTGCCTCAACATTACTCATTCTTCCAAACAAAAATGGATTGATGATCCCCAAATAGCCCATTAAGCATGCCAGTCCCTGTTTCAAGAGTATGATATTCTCCATATTTTCCATGCCATACTTCTAAACTAATAGCCTTCTCATCTTGTTTATCTAACTTGATTTCCAACTAATTCCCACAATGTGGTTTATAATCTAGTAGTCCCTCTTTCCCAAATGTGTTTTCTACTAAACTCTCTATTAGTACCTTTGTTCATGCCGCTTCACTCTTCAGAAAGTCATCATTCTTGTCTCCACCTCCTCAAATGCCATTCCTCCTTTCAAGTCCACCAAAGTTCCCTACTTCTATAAAGTTCACCAACTCCCATCTCTAATCTATCACGGTGAAGTTCTAAGCCACTTACCACAATACTAACAAGTGGCTGAGGCTGCCTGGATGACTCCTTTAGGCCAGGTCTCATGGAGTTGCTGTGCCCTAGTGTATTCACCATCATTCTAGCTGCGATAGCCACATTTCACTTTTAGAAACTCAAATTATTCTGAACACCCAGGTATCGTCAGGCCCTTGGTAGTAGAAAAGAGAGTGAGAGAGAGAGAGAATGAGTAGGCTGGATTAGTTCTAACTCAAGACCAACAACACACAGCCATATGAATTCAAGAAAGTTATTCAAACTTGCCTAAATCTTCAATTCTTCATGGTTAAAACGGGGGTATTAATATCAACTTTCTCTAACATAGTACACTGTTAGGGAAATTAAATAAGGCAATTTATGTAGAAGAACACTATAAAGCATTATACAGACTTATTACTAATTGATGATAACAAAATTCATGAGATACTTAGTTTTAAGCCATAAAGTTAAATTAATAATTTATAAAGAGGAATAAAGATTTCTGCTGACTGGAGAGATATGTGTGCTCTAGAGGTAAAACCTGGATAAAAGGATCTAAGGAATTGAGTGAATAATTATAAGGTTTTATAAAAATAAATCTTAGGGGAACTGAGCAGTGTTGAGTGATAGTTTGTAGTAATACATCATCTTTTAAGAAGGTAGTGGGTAGGTGATAGACACAGGAGTCCTGAGCTCCTTTCTACAGATATCCAACCCAATAGTGGCATGAGAATTTGTGTTAGCTTTGAGAACAGAAGATGGTTATATTTTCTATATCTGTGTATTCCCCATTCAGTGGGAGACAACTTATACCTTATCACTAACAATTAACCCATGAAGATAATCTGGCTTGTCATATTTTCAAGTCTCTCAGCATCATACTATCTCTGAGAACAAATTGCTTCCTTTTATGTGTTATTTGTAGAATGGGGAACTTTATTTGTAGAATGTGGAAACCCAGACTGCCTGAAATCATATACTAGCTCGGTCACTTACTAGTCGGTTAGCTTGAGCAAGTTAATTCACACACCTCTATAACTTAATTTTCCCATCTGTAAAATGGAAATAATAATGTACTTAAAACATACGTTGCATTGAGGATTAAGTGAGCTAATGAATAGAATATAAGTACTCAATAATTTCTTTGTTGCTTTAGCACATATTTCATCATGCATAGTGTTGTCACCATTTATTTGCATGTCTGTCAATTCTGCCAGACTGTAAACATTCTTCCAGATACATATTCCGCCTTACTCCTCTTTGTTAACTTCTCAGCACCTTCCATAATGTTTTGTTCACTGAAAGGGTACAATATATTCAATGAATAAATTCAGGGCTGTCTCCTGCAGGTGTTTTGCTTTGTCAACTAATATTTGATAATGAAAGCTTTCTAAGCCCTCCTGGAAGGCCAAAGTTATGTTTGATGCTTTTTGTTTTACATCTCCTAAATAACAGGCACTTAACTGTTGATGATTGATTGTACACAAAATAGTTTCTATGAAACCTGAAAATAAAGTTTGTTGGTTCATTGTTATTTCAGGTTTCATGAAACCTGAAAATAAAGTTTGTTGGTTCAGGATTTTTATCCCATATTCCCTTTTACCATATGCCCTCAACTCCTCACAACTTTAGCATCAGAGTAGCAATGACTACAACAGTGCCAATTATATGCAAAGCCAACTGCAGAAGCAATGCAAATCTCATCACAGAAACAGGCACTTCTGAGATAATAAAATATTAATTGACACTTTACTATACTTTGGAAGAAACTGAATAGCACAAAGAATTAAGAAAGACACACTGCAACATGACAGAAAACAAAAGCTATGAGAGCAAGACCATTGATGCACTGTGTAAAAAACCTGCAAATTTGAAAGGATGTTACTCACTGATACTTCATTTTCTTCAAAAACATAAAACGAATTCTTTCCTCCACCAATATAATGGGTAACTATTGATGGTATCACCCTGCAATACTGTCACAAGATTATTCTTTTGACAATTTTGAGTCAACTTATTTTGTGCCACTTTATTCTGTAAAGAATGATTTATATTCGTAGGTTAGATAATTGAATTAAATCTGAATTTTTAATCACCTACAATGAAGTGCTATCTCTGAATATCTAGAAGAAATGATTCACTCTATTTGCCCTCTACTGTATTTTACAGCTATAAACTATATTGTTTTTAATAACTAATTTACATATGTATTCCACAAAATATAGCACATCTTCAATTAGGTTATAAGCTAATATAGGTGAAAGTCCTGTGTTAATTTTCCCCTGTAAGCACTTAGGACCATGTCTGGCATATAGTATTTAATAAAAAGTTGTGAAATAACTTAATGAATGAATAAAGAAACAAATATATGTTCATTGAATGCCAAGGTTCTGGGAGTTTCAAATAAAATATAAGAACTAGTGTTTGCCTCTAAGGGGTTTATAATAAAGTTGAATACAAATTATACTCAGTTCAAAGACAATAATATAAGACCTAAGGCTGTGACTTCTAGTTGTAACAGTACCTGATACTGGAGTTGTCCTACCACAAACAAATATAAAATTGAGCAAAATCACAGACATAAGGAAGCCCCATGTTATTCTTAGTTCTATCCACAGAGGTAATTTCCCAAAAATAGCACAGATAAATGGAGCCCAAACAGGGCATAATGGTCTGCTAAACTAAGGAGACAAATATAAGAGTTTGAGTTGCAGAGGCTGCAGACATCTTCATGGGAGGAAACTAGAGACAACTGATGTCAATTGAGGTGGGTTTTAAAACTCTGTGTGGAAGTTCCTCATGAGTCCTGAGCAAAAGTCTGGATATGCATACACAGGGTGAGACTACATGATGTTTATTAGTAAATGACGACCATGGGGTTAAGAGTAGAATAGAGTTAATAGGAGAATTTTGAATATTGTAGCAGCCAGAGTAAACAGACATTGTTCACACCATCACTATCCAAGTAAAACACAAAAAACTACACCTTTGAATATTTCACTTAGAATTGAAAACTATGCTGCAGAGTAAAAGCTACACTAGATCCACCATCACAATACCGAAAATGAGCATTGAGAAAATTCACCGAAAACAAAGTTTGCCGTTTAAATTATAAAATGTATAGAGGAACTTTTAAAATATGTTGAGCTTCCAATGATTCATGCTAGCAAAACTAAAAATACACACATTCAGGGTGATCATCCTGTAAAATAAATTCTTGATTAAAAAAAGAACCATCATTCTTCAAAAAAACAATAGAACGCAATTACACAATTTCTTTTTAATGTATTATCTACATACACTAAACAATAACCATTACTAGGGATGCAAAAAAAAAAAAAAGAAAAATGAGAATCATAATTTTTAAAAAACAAATCAGACAAAGTACTAACTTAAGATAATTGAGATGTTGGATTTAGCAAACATTCTCTATCTCCATGTATATGTATGTATGTATATACACACACACACACACACACAAACACACACATACATATGCCTTTGAATACATATTTCAAAGATTTAAAAGAAAATTATATTTAATTTGCTTGAAAGTATTAAAAGATATCTTAATGCATGAACATATTCAACATCTCAGTAAAACAATGGAAATTATAAGAACAAACATTCTAAATTTTAAAAGTATAAAAATAAATGAAAAACTGAGTATATGGACTTGCAGATTGGAAATGGCAAAACGAAGGAAGAGTGAACTTGAAGATGGATCAATAGAAATTAACAAATTCAAGGCAGAGAAAGATAAAAGTGATTTAATAAAATGAGAAGAGCCTCCGTGATCTGTTAAATAATATCGAGCCATTTAACATGTATAAAACTGCACTCACAGAAAAAGAGGAGATTGGGACTAGGACAGGAAAAATATCTGAAGGCAAAACAGTCAAAAATTTCACTAATTTTATGGCAAACAATAACTTGAATATATAAGAAGAGAATCCCATACAGAATCAATACAAAGAAAATTGCACCTACATAGGACATACGCAAATGGTGATATGGGGCTCTCATTTTCTTTTTTGGTTATGTCCTTTCCTAATCCATAACCAGGTGCATCACCCTGGTATTAGCGTGATGCTGGCTTCATAGAATGAATTAGGGACGGTTCTTTTACCTGCCTACCATTCTTCTTTGAATGTCTGGTAGAATTCTGCAGTGAATCCCTCTGGGCCTAGACTTTTTTTTGTTCCTCACTTTTAAATTACCATTCCAATCCATTTGTTACTTAGTCTCTTCAGGGTATCTAATTCTTCCTGATTTAAGCTAGGAGGGTTATATTTTTCCAGGAATTTATCCAGCTCTTCTGGATTTTCCAGTTTATATGTGTAACGGTATTAGTAGCAACCTTGAATGATCTTTTGTATTTTAGTGGTGTCAGCTGTAATACCTCCCATTTTGTTTCTTAATGAGGTAATGTGGATTTTCTCTCTTTTCTTGGTTAATCTTGCTAATGGTCTGTTAATTTTATTTATCTATTCAAAGAACCAGCTTTACGTTTCATTTATCTTTTGTATTTTTTTGTTTGTTTGTTTCAATTTCATTTTGTTCTGCTCTGATGTTGGTTATTTCCTTTATTCTGCTGGGTTTGGGTTTGGGTTTGGTTTTTTTCTTGTTTCTCTGGTTGCTAGAGGGGCCATCTTCGAATGTCAGTTCGTGCTCTTTCAGTCTTCTTGATGTAGGTGTTTAGGGCTATGAACTTTCCTCTTAACGCGGCCTTTTCTGTATTCCAGAGGTTTTGATAGGTTGTGTCATTATTGTCATTCTTTTCAAATCACTTTTTAATTTCCATCTTGATTTCGTTTTTGCCCAAATGATCATTCAGGAGCAGGTTATTTAATATCCATGTATTTGCATGCTTTTGAAAGCTCCTTTTGGGGTTGATTTCCAGTTTTATTCTACCGTGATATGAGAGAGTGCTTTATATAATTTTAATTTTCTTAAATGTATTAAGGCTCATTTTGTGTCCTATCAAATGGTCTATCTTGGAGACAGTTTCATGTACGGTTGAATAGAATGTATATTCTGCAGTTGTTGGATGAAATATTCTGTATACGTATACTAAGTCCATTTGTTCCAAGGTATAGTTTAAATCCACTGTTTCTCTGTTGACTTTCTTTCATGATGGCCTGCCCAGTGCTGTCAGTAGACTATTGAAGTCCCGTACTATTATTGTATTGCTGTCTACCTCATTTCTTTGGTGGATTAGTAATTGTTTTATAAATTTTGGCGCTCCAGTGTTACGTGCATATATGTTTAGGATTGTGATATTTTCCTGTTGGACAAGGCCTTTTACCATTATATAATATTCCTCGTTGTCTCCTTTAACTGTTGTTGCTTTAAAGTTTGTTTGGGCTGATATAAGGCTAGCTACCCCTGCTGGCTTTTGGTGTCTATTTGCATGAAATTCCTTTTTCACCCCTTTAAGTCTGTGAGTGCTTATGTGTTAGGTGAATCTCCTGAAGGCAACAGATGGTTGGTTGGTGAGTTCTTATCCATTCTGCAGTTCTGTATCTTTTAGGTGGAGCATTTAGGTTACTTACATTCAATGTTAGTGTTGAAATGTGAGATACCATTGCATTCATTGTGCTCTTTGTTGCCTGTGTACCTTTTTATTTTTTGTTTTTGTTTTTTAAATTGTATTTTTTTTAATTGGTCTTCTGTGATTTATGCTTTAAAGAGGTTCTGTTTTGATGTGTTTCCAGGATTTGTTTCAAGATTTAAAGTTCCTTTTAGCAGTTCTTATAGTGGTGGCTTGAATTATCTCAGCATTTGTTTTTCTGAAAAAGACAGTATCTTTCCTTCATATATAATGCCTAGTTTCACTGGATACAAAATTCTTGACTGACAATCAGCTTGTTTGAGGAGGCTGAAGATAGGGCCCCAATCCCTTCTAGTTTGCAGGGTTTCTGCTGAGAAATCTGCTGTTAATCTGATAGGTTTTCCTTTAGAGGTTACCTGGTGCTTTTGTCTCACAGCTCTTAAGGTTCTTTCCTTTGTCCTAACTTTAGATAACCTAATGGCAATGTGCCTAGGCAATGACCTTTTTGTGATGAATTTCCCAGGTGTTCTTTGTGTTTCTTATATTTGGATGTCTAGGTCTCTAGCAAGGCCAGGGAAGTTTTTCTTAATTATTTTTCTTGATTATTAGAAAAATCTAAGCTTTTAGATGTCTCTTCTTCTTCAGGAACACCAATTATTCTTATGTTGGTTGCTTAATGTAATCTCAGACTTCTTGGAGGCTTTGTTCATATTTTATTTTTTCTTTGTCTTTGTTGGATTGGGTTAATTCAAAAAACCTTGTCTTCAAGTTCTGAATTTCTTTCTTCTACTTGTTCAATTCTATTGCTGAGACCTTCCAGAGCATTTTGCATTTTTATAAGTATGTCCAATGTTACCTGAAGTTTTGATTGTTTTTCCTTTATGCTTTTTCCTTGAAAATTTCTTTTTTCACTTTTTGTATCATTTTTTGGATTTCCCTGCATTGGGCATCGCCTTTCTCTGATGCCTCCCTGATTAGCTTAGTAACTAAACTCCTGAATTCTTTTTCAGGTAAATCAGGGATTTCTTCTCAGTTTGGGTCCATTGCTGTGAGCTAGTGTGATTTGGGGGGTTTGTTAAAGAGCCTTATTTTGACATATTACCAAAGTTGGTTTTCTGGTTCATTTTCATTTGGGCAGGCTCTGTCAGAGGGAAGGTCTGGTGCTGAAGGCTGATTTTCATATTCTTCTGTCCCATGGGATGTTCCCTTGATATAGTACTCTCCTTATTTTCCTAAGGAAATGGCTTTCTGTGAACCGAGCTGCAGTGATTGTTATCTCACTTCTGGGTCTAGCCATCCAACTCTGGACTGGTTCTCAGAGTTGTCTGCACAGAGTCCTGTGATATGAACTGTCTATAGGTCTCTCAGCCATGGATATCAGCACTTGCTCTGGTAGAGATGGCTGCAGGGGGTGAAATGGACTCTGTGAGGGTTACTAGCTAACATAATTAGCTTCTTCTAATTATGTTAAAAATCACTTTGGTAGTTTGACAGGAATAGTGTTGAATTGCTTTGGGCAGTATGGCCATTTTGATTCTTCCTATCCATGAGCATGGATTCTAGGGATCTAGGTCTATTTCTGTGCTGGCTGGCCTCCTGCCAGGAGGTGGCAATTTCCAGAGAGTGTCAGCTATGGTAATATGAAGAGGAACTGATGGTGGGTGGAGCCCTAGATTGCCCAAGAGTATATGCCCTTTGTCTTCCGCTAACAGGATGGGTAGGGAAGGACCATCAGGTGGGGGGCAGGGCTAGCTGCATCTAAGCTCAGACTCTCTCTGGGTGGATCTTGCTGCAGCAGCTATGGGGGATGGGGGTGATGTTCTCAGGTTAGTAGAGTTATGTACCTAGGAGGATTATGGCTGCCTCTGCTGAGTCATGCAGGTTGTCAAGAAAGTGGAGGAAAGCCAGCAGTCACAGGCCTCACCCAGCTCCTATGGAATCTGAAGGGCAGGTCTCACTACCACCATGCCACCCCACCCAGCAGCACCGAGTCTGTTTCCAGGCAGTGGATGAGGAGGGCTTGAAAACTTGCTCTGGGCTACCCACCTCCCATCTGCAAAGAATAGGGCTTTGGTTCTTCCTCTACCTGTGGAGTCTGCATGCTGGATTGGCCCCTTTCTCGAGTTCTGGCCAGGAGACTTCCCACAGGGTTCAAACTGTTACAAAGTTCAGCTGGAGATGTTCTTCTCCCTGTGGCACTTTCTCCTGTACCTCTGGCCGCCCTCCTAAAGGATCCCTATGGTGCCAGGCAGCAATGGCCTGCTGAGGGATGCAGTGAGCTACCAAACCTTCCCTGCTGCTTCCTCTACCCCTATATTTCACTTGGCTCTCTAAATTGACTCAGTTCCCCATAAGTTCAGAAACTTCTCCTGCAAACTAGACCTTCAGTTTTCATGGGGGTGGGTGTGTGATCAGGAGCAGAGGATCTCCCTTTCCCAATTCTGCAGTTGGGACACTCACAGTATTTGGGTTGTCTCCCTGGTCCTGCAGGAGCAGTCTGCTTCCTTCAGAGGGTCTGTGGGTCCTCTTGGGATTCCTAGGTTCAATATTTTTGAATGGAAGATATAGCACAGGAGGAGAGTGGTCAATATAACTTCAGGAGGTAAGGAGACTTCTTCAGATCACCTTGCTCCACATGAAAGCATTTGGGATTAATTATTTCATATGAAGTTTAGAATAGCTTCTTCTAATTATGTTAAAAATCACCTTGGTAGTTTGGTAGGAATAGTGTTGAATTGCTTTGGGCAGTATGGCCATTTCAACAATATTGATTCTTCCTATCCATGAGCATGGAATCTAAGAATCTAGGTTACATGCTCCTTATGAGAATCTAACTAATGCCTGATGATCCGAAGTGGAGCAGTTTCATCCATAAACCATTCCCCCCACCAAACCCCTCTGTCCGTGAAAACACTGTCTTCCATGAAACTAGTCCCTGGAGCCAAAAACGTTGTGGACCACTATTCTGGAATATAATAAGTTCCATGAGAACAGCACTCTTTTTCACCAGTGATTCTCCAAAGTCTTTTGTGAATGAATGAGTGGGTCAGAAAAGCCTGTCTCCAATACTAATTAGCTGTGTGAACTTAGAAAAGTTACTTAAATTTTATAAGTCTAAGAATCACCATTCCTTTAACGGAGATAAACTACCACTATGCAGGGTTTTATGAGAATTTAATTGGAGAATGAAGGTATTTAAAAGACCCAATATAACGCCAACCCTGAATAAGCAAAGAATAAATGGTAGTTCTCACCAGCTGGATGCAGCAAATGCATTCTGGCATCTTAAAAGATGACAAATTTTAGCTTTCTTCCATTTATAGTACAGGATATATATTTTCCCCATAATTCCGAAGGCTTTTCTTATCAGAGTTCCCATCCATATATTCACTTTAGGTTCTAGGAGAGCCCATGTGGAAAATTACCAGCAAAGTTCTAGGGCATAAGGCTCCGTGTTTCATTTGTTTGATTTTTAAAACAGGCTAAGCTCACATGCTCTATCTGTAGAACAACCCATTTATAGAGCTTATGGTTGTTGTGATTCCTTGAGGCAAACTGACTATAACCTTGTTTAAGAGAAAATGAAAAAAAATAGTTTCACCTTTTGTGTCAGCTCAAGTTATTGAGGTTTTGGTTGTAACATGATTTCAAGTATATAAAAATTCAATCTGAAGGGAAGGTGTTACAACATAGTTGGTGAATGCACCATAAACGGATGAAACACATCACATGTTCCATGACCAGGTGAACAATTTCAGCTTCCCAGGCCAAGTCATGCAAACCTGGGTAACATGCATAATTCCCACCATATAGAAAAGTGAGTTCACAGAACCACTCTACCGGACACTGGAATACATCATTTGTTCACACTCTGTATTATAAATATACTTTTTAACATCAGGAAACAACTTGGAAGACTGAGGAGAAAATCTCATTTTATTACAGCTTTACTATTTTAAAATATTTATTCAGCACATACAAGTTGTCCTTAGGTCTGTGAAAACAGATTTTATATGGCCACAAGTCATTTAAGGAATTTTATGCAGAAGTCTAGGTAGCTCCCCAGTGAGTCTCACCTCTCCTATTCTAACCTGTTTTCCACACTTCTAGTAGAATATGCCCAAAATGCAATATTTTTCCTGCCAGTTCTTTCCATAGGCATTTATTGGGTTCCCCACATCTATGGTTTGAAGCCGAAAGGTCTAGGGTTGACATTCAAAGGCCTGAACTCTTGATTATCTTTCTAATCATATCTCTTACTACTCCCTTATGAATACTCTCACTTCTTGCTAAATATAATTATAATTGGTGCTTTTCTATCCCTGGACCCCACTCACCTCATTTACCCTTCTAGATGGACCATTTACACTCTTTTTCTGTCCAAATCTTTGTAAAATTAGAGTCTACCTTGAGAATATCTTGGATTTCTTTTTGTATTTTATTTCCACTCTTTGTAACACAATGTGTTTTAGATAAGGCTGTTGTCGTACCTGTGACATAATTTCTGCTCATTCATTTTAATCGTTCCATACATTTCTGCTAGGCACCAGGTGCTATGCTAGGTGGTGGAGCTTCAGTTCTGACCAGAAACAGACTAGATAGTTCATCTCGTGGTATTTTAGTTAGGGGGCCTTCAGATATTATCTACATGTCAGAAACAAATGTAAAATTATAACTGTGACAATAAATTCGAGACACAAAAGCTATGAGACTCTATTATAGTAAATTTGAACGAGTTAAGATGATTAGGAAAGGCTTGACTAAGGAAATGGCAACGGGAATAATGAAATCAGAAAATGTCTTCAAGGTTACTGGAAAAAGAGGGTGAGAAAGAGAGTCCCGTCAGTGACCTGTGTTGGAAGGGAACAGGACAAGAGACTGAAAAAAAAGTCAGGGCTGAGAGAGAGAAGGGTGGCTTGGAAAAAGATGAACCTGGAAATTTGGGTAGTGCCAAACTATGAGTGACATTCTAGATCTGTGATTCTCAAATGTTTTAGTGTCAAGAAGCCTTCACACTCTTAAAAGTTACCAAGAACTTCAAGAAGCTTTTGCTTATGTGCACTATATCTAATTTTTACTTTATTTATCTATTTATTTATTTATTTATTTTTTGAAACAGAGTCTCACTCCGTCACCCAGGCTGGAGTGCAGTGGCACGATCTTGGCTTACTCCCAGGTTCAAGTGATTCTCCTGCCTCAGCCTCCCAAGTAGCTGGGATTATAGGAGCCCACCACCACACCTGGCTAATTTTTGTATTTTTAGTAGAGATGGGGTTTCACCATGTTGTAACAGGCTGGTCTCAACTTCCTGATCTCAGGTGATCTGCCCACTTCGGGCTTCCAAAGTGCTGCGATTACAGGTAAGAGCCACTGGGCCTATGTGTGCTATATCTAACTATAATTACAGTGGTATAAATATTCTAAACTGAGAATATTCTAAAGAATTTGTCTTATTTCATTTGTGTGCTGCTGTAAAGAAATTACCACAGATTGAGTAATTTCATAAACAATATAAATGTATTTCTCACAGTTCTGAAGGCTGGGAAGTCTAAGATCAAGGCACCAGTAAGTTCAGTGTCTGTTGAAGGCTCAATCTCTGCTTCCAAAATGGTACTTTGAATGTTGCATCCTCCAGAGAAGACGACCACTGCGTCCTCACATAGTGGAAGGGACGAAAAGGATACAAACCCAATTCCTCAAGGCCTATATGTTTTTTGTTTTGTTTTTGAGACGGAGCCTTGCTCTGTCACCAGGCTGGAGTGCAGTGGCGCGATCTCAGCTCACTGCAACCTCCGCCTACCAGGTTCAAGCGATTCTCCTGACTCAGCCTCCTGAGTAGCTGGAATTACAGGTGTGTGCCACCACGCCCGGCTAATTTTTGTATTTTTAGTACAGACGGGGTTCACCATGTTGGTGAGGCTGGTCCTCAAGACCTTTTATAACCTCCACCCTCATAACTTAATCACCTTCCAAAAATCTACCTCTTGTTATTATCTTTGGCCATTAAGTTTCAACAAATAAATTTTGGAAATACATTCAGAACATAAAAGTAGTTACTAATTCATTTTAAATAATAAAAATAAATTTATTACGTTAACATAAATGTCATAAATTTAGAAATAACTAAGAATTTCAAAACAAAAAATAGTAAGGATAGTGATATTGTTTTGTTTTTGCAAATCTTTTAAATATTTCCCCTAATAGAAGACACCTGGATTCTCACATCTGTTTCTGCATTCATTCTGTTGTAATATCACAGGTCATGTTGCTGTGAAAAAAAAACTCCATTTTATTGAGAGAGATGAAAGGGAAAAAGTCCTAGTAGTATTAGAAAAACAGTTTCAACTTTATGGAAGCCCTGAATAGGGCCCCAAATGACACTTTGAGAATAGCTGTTCTGCATCATGTTAGCAGATTTATGTCCAATGCTATGTAAGGGAAGGATGGCAAGAAAGTAAGAGAAGATGTACAAAATAAATACAGTGTTTCACATTTATAGAGAGGTTGGAAGATTCCAGTTGAGAGAGTTAATGGACAAAACTTGATGATATAGGAAAGGGAGAAAAAATTGGAAAGGATCAATCCCAGTTCTATGGTTTTTACTACTAAGCAGATAATTGTGTTTATCATAGAAATAGGAAATGAAAAATAAAACAGTTTTAGGGAGCATGATCATAAGTTTAATTTGGTCAACTTGAGGCCAAAGTGCCTTTGGGACATCTCAAAACATATGACAGCTAAGCAAGTGGCCATATATTTCCAGAGCACAGAATGGAGATGGGAACCATGTGCCTTTGGTGATTAATAAAGTTATTGATGGGTAAAATTTGCCTAGCAGGACATACACTGAAAGGAGAGTATAAAACAAAACTTTGATGAATTTCTAGATTCACTGTGTGAATTCAGAAGGGTTCATCTGTGATGCAAAAGGAGACAAGATAGCCACAGAGATAGAAGGAAAATTAGGGGAGTATTCTGTTAGGGAGTAACCAAGAGAGTGAGATTCCTGAGAAAGAGAGCACCCAAGTTAATTTTTGTTGTTGAACCAGTGAACCAAGCATCTAATAATATGAGAATGAGACTAAATTCAAATATAAACAATTGTGTAGAAACTGACTGTTTGGAAACTAGAAATAAATCATAGGTAACACTGCATAGCCATTACATGAAGTTAGTTAATCTAAGTAAGAGAGATTATAGATGCTATACTCATTTACTTGATCTTTCAAATAAGTCATAGGGGAAAAGTTATATGAAAATGATTCATCCATTATTAAGAGTAGCGGATTTTTCAGAGCTTTACAGAATCTAAGTGCATGGCCATTGCATTTCTACTTATAAAGCTGATACGTGTTAAGGTCTTAAATGTGTCTAGAAATTATGATTCAAGGCAAGCTAGAATGTTTCCCTCCTGAAATTTTTTAGTAATAAAACTATCTCAGAAAGCAAATGTTTCAGATTCTATGTAAGATGTTTGCTATGGGAATTAATAAATTTAATGTAAATTTTAGCCTACAACATTGATGAGAAAGGGCAGGCAGAAAAAGAAGAAAAACAAAAGTTGGGGAAGCAAACAGCTGAGACTTTCCTCTCTACATGGCAAAGGAAAACCATAGGGTAATGCAGGAGCTGACTTGAAGCAGCCAATATTTTAGCACATCAATTATGTGCCAAATACTATAACAGTTACCTCAGATAAAAATATAAAAGGGAGAATATTTATACTCTGGAGATAGGCATTTGTGAATATATAATTTCAAAATGATGCGCTTAGTGCCATGTTTTTCTTATTTTTTCTATTTCCATTGCTTGAAAGAAAAGGGGCAAGGAGTTTAAATTCTCTGTGATAACAAGGGTATTGAAAAGGCAATGGAAAAACCTTTCCTGGAATTTGAAGAAATTAAGCAGCAGCCAAGAATTCAAATTATAGGAAGTTGCAGTAAGCCTTACTTAGATCCAATAGAAATGACATCTATTCTTTAGAGAAATCTATGTACTTTGGCAAAATAATATGTCAGCAAAAGCAGAAACATGGAAGGAAATATTGCCTATAGTTTTGACTTGGGTTAATTGACAACCACACAGGCAAACTAGACCAAATAGTCTATTGCCTATAGCTGTAACCAAAAAAATGGAGGCTGCTATTAAAAGAAGCCAGAGGTATTTGTTACTATCTTGCCTAGGAAGTTATTCTAGATAACTTCAAATAATATTTGAGATAAGTCACTGAAAGTAAAACCCAAGTTAGCTTACATTCTGGTTGTGGAAATAACATTTGTACAAAATATATTACTTTGGCCATAGAATCTTTATTTTCTCATACCTGCCTTAAGTTACTTTATAGAGTACTTGTTGAGAAATATATTTTTGTGAAAAGGTTATTTATTAATTTTAAAAGCTTTTTTGACTGTATGTGATGCAATGTGCTAATTATAGAATTGAAAACAACTCAAACGTGGTGTGGATTTATTCATCTCTTTGACCTCTTTACAAGAAATTAATGCAGGTAACCTTTAACAGGATAGCAGAATGTTCTAACAAATATGTATTACCTCGAATCTTGTTAACATGTTCAATATCAGAAATTAAGCAGGAATAAAATCAGAGTGTATGTCAGAGGTATTCCTATTATGTGTCCCTTTGGACATTTGCTATGGATCAGGAAAAAATGTAATTTTTACCAACTTACTTTTGGTGGTCAGTTGCCAAGACTTAACCCACTCCTATGACCTTACAGTACAGGACAAGTATGGGAGAGGAGCTTACTAAATGTGTGTGGAATTTAGTTGATTTTAAAAAAGAGAGAGAGAAAGATATATGAACACAAGCTTTTACCTAAAATTTTCACTCCAAATTTGACCCATGATGCAGTGACAGTAAACCCATCATGGACTCAGCCTAGTGTGGGTAGGTAAACATGCTTAAAAACAATAGGCTAAGATAAAAGAGATAATGGCAATATGTCCAAAGTGCTGCCGTAACAAATATGAGAGCTACAAAATGACCTAGAAAGAGGATAACGCAAAAAAGAAATGTTTAAGCTGTGTTTTAAACACTGATAGACATTTGCCAAGAAAAGAAAAAAGTGAGCAAGGCAAGCTAGGTAGGGAAAGAAGATAATCAAAGACACAGTAAGGCAAAAGAATATGGTACATTTATGGATTGATAATCATCTGGCATTGCTCACGTAAGATGTTTTTTGGATTGGGACTGATAGAACTTGAGCCTCAAAAAGGCTGAATGAAAAACACCAGATGGTGAAGATCCTTGGATGCCATATAAAGGCATTTGGATTTTATGCCATACATTTGTGGAAGAAAGATTTTAATATCCATTTCCTGTTTTATAAACTCTATCATTTATAAACGTTTCATTTATAAAAATAAACACAAATGAACAAGGAATAGAATACCCACATCACATTTAATGCCTTCCTCAATCCTGAAGGGGGTGGAGAAGAAAACAGAGTGTGAGAGTCAAGCAATGCTGAGGAAGTAGCATTGGATCATCCCATCCTTAGATACCTACCCAGCAAAACTTATAAGCTGCATTCCCGCAGGAGGTAAGGCGAGTCTTCTCTAACCACATTCTACCCATGTTATTTGTTCTACTCATCCAATATTATCTATGAGTCATCATCACAGGGTTCAATTTATTTATTTATCCTTTACAAGTTGTTTGACAGGACTCCCACCTTAAACTATTCCTTACCCTACATACTTTTTGTAAGATCTCATCCTCTCTTATGGTTTAACTAAGACCCTTATGCCAATGACCCCCAGATACATATCTTTAATCCTGACATCTCACACTGGGCTTTTCTACATGGCTGTCTCCTCATCTCAAACTCAGAATGCTAAAATCATGGTATTAGAAAGGATTTGAAACATCTTTCTTTCCTATGCCTACATTTTGCCAATGAGAAACAAAACCTGGAGATGTTGATTGCTCCCTCCAAGTTTTTCTTTCTGTTCAGTGTCTGAAATAAGGATAGAACCCAAATGCCCTGATTCATATTTCTCCTTCCCTCCATTATGTAATTTGACATATGCATTGACTCCAGTGAGACTCTGTGGTATGGGAAAAGCACTGATCTAAATACCTTAAAAAATATAAAGATGAGTAAGATACTCCCAGCAGCCTATAATCAAGTAAAGAGAATAAATATATACTATAACACAAGGCAAAATATAAATCCCCCATGAGAGCGATAAAGAAAGAGCTATAGAGGTTTAAATGAAGGACACTGTATGTTGCTTTGTTTTTATATTTTTAAAGATATGATATGCATTTGTATGTTTCTTTATTAATTTAGCTATACTCCCAACCAAGTTTACTTTTCATATATCAAAGTTGGCATGCACATAGTTCCTAATCAAAGGAAAGTTAAAAATGAACTTTAGGATCATAGCTGGAGTTTTGTGTATTTTTCCCCAAAAAGGAGCATAAATTTATTAACTCTCTAAGTCTGGGGAAATACAGGGGTGGAGATGGATATAAAGGGGCAGTCAGTGAGTTGAGTGTGTTGAGTCTGGCATGTCGCAGAAACTGCACAGCGGATCATAAGACAGGCCATCAGAACTTCTTCCCACGCTGCTAAAACACTTTAGCATAGCCTTGTATTCAGAAAACAACCTGTTTGTTTATTTCAACTGTAGCAACCATGAGAGGGAATCAAGCTTTGAATTGCAGCATTCACAATAGTTCTTTCCGCCTTCTCTGAGACTTCCCTCAGTTAAGAAGTCATTAGGGAAGCAGAGCTCACTAAAGTGCAATGCATATCACTAGGAACCTTTTCAATTTAAGGTTGTAGAAAGAATATCTATTAGGAAAGATGTTACTGCATGAGATCCCTGAAGTCCTCTTATGGACTGTGAACGATGATAATTACGAAGAAGAGTTCAGAAAGATCCACTGAGAATTTAAATTTTAAAAAGAGTCTGACTGGCATTTTCCTAGGTTATACCCTCTGGCTCTGAAAAGAGAGGAAAATTATGACAATGAAAAAGCAACATCAACCTTCCCTGGATCCTCCATAGCTCTTGTACCTGCAAAATTCACAGCAGCATAAAATGATCATGGATTCATTTCCAGTGCAGTAGGAGAGCTAGGGAGAAAATCCCCTGAGTGACAGTGAAAAGCTGGAAAATAAACTTCAAAGGAAAACTTATAGGCAAGAACGCTGAAAAATTATCCCTCGTGACGTTGATATGTGCAATATATTTGTAAAAAGACACCACAAAATAAAGGACTAAAAACATGCAAGAGGTAGCCTGGTATAAAGCAGGGATTTTTTCAAACCTTAATCAGAGTTTAAATCACCTAGAGAAGTTGTTAAAATGCAGTTGTTAAAATGCAGCCTGGGATTCTGCATTTTTAACAAGTTTCCAGGTAATGCTGCAGATTCTGTGTATTAATGGACCACACTACAAATAGCCAGGGGAAGGAAAGGGGAATAGTGGCTACAGGTAAAGGGTACCACCTCCCTTCTTTTCACTGTATACACACGTCTATACCATAATCTGCAGCCAGAAACCTAACCTCACTGGGCCTCAATTTCTATAAAATGAGACACTAATTATAAAATAGAGTTTAGTTGAGAAATAATGTATATGAAAATACTTTAAGTATAAATAAACATATAAATACATTGTTATTGTTACTTGAATGAACAAAATTTTAAAATTGCTTATCTTAAAAGAAGAGCCACCAAGGGCAGTGATGGTTAGTATGTAAAAGCTTCCTCTTTTAGAAAATGAAATTAAATTGTTCTTTTTTCTCTGGAGAAAACAGCTTTGCATTTATACCAATGGTTCTCAAACCTTGCTGCTCATTAAAATCACCCGAAGAGCTTTTTTTTTTTTTTTTTTTTTTTATCTGCCTCAGCACTCCTCATCATGCCCTGTGAATTCTGATGCAATTGTTCTAAAGGGAGACTCAAGCACAAAGAGGTTTCCTAAAAAAAAAAAAAATCTAAAAGTAATTATGATAGGTAGTCAGTGTTGAGAACACAAGTTGAAAGGAATAATTGTTGAGCAGAGCCAATGGGGAATGTCAGGGAAAGTTGACTGGGCTTCTACAGAAATGGAAAAGGAGATATAAAGGTGTTTCCACATCTAATATTCTCCTTTCCACTGAAGAAAAACTGGTTTCTCCTTTGAAAAGATATTCAAAGAAAATGGGAGCAGCTGGTGAAGGTGATAATAAAACTTATCTCCCTGTTGGTTGTGAGGATCAAATGAGATAATGTCTCCAAAGGCACCTGAATATCTGTTTAAAGTGTCATAAAAACATGTAGTAGTGGCGTTAACAGAGTCATCAAATATTTCTTATTATAAGAAGAGAGTGAGTGCAACTGTTAACAAAGATTCCTTTAAAGCAGTCTCCTTCAGAATTCCCCTTTTAACACAACATCTTGTATACTGATAAAAATTAATAGAGGAATCTGTGTGGTATGAACTAAGTGGAGACTGTTTGTTGTCTGCATTGTGCTGTTGTTGGTTTTTTTTTTTTTAATGTTAAAGATTATTCAGTACTTTATTAAGTGCACTTGGAAATTTCAGTTCTGAAACAGTAAAAAGTTTATGGCAGCCACTTAAAAACAAAACAAAAAACCTTTAAGTCGCTGCAAACAAAAATAAAAATAAACCAGAGACAGACAGGTGTGGTACAGACAAATTTGTGTAACAAGTAATTGTTGAAAATAAAAATCCAGTAGAAGAGAAAGCATTTGCCCAAAGGAATGGTCTACAGAGGAGGTGAGGCAGCATTTCCTGTTCCCTACATTGGCACAAAAAGGTCATAGCACTTTGCCTAATGCTATCTAGGAAACCATGACAGGCTCTTATCCATAAAATGATCTTGGACATAAGTCTTTCAGCGGTGTCAGGGACTCTGCAGCATGGACAATGATTAGACTAGTGTTGAGACACAGTAGGATAAATCTCATTTGGGGAAAAACCACTGGAGGTGAGACATATGAATTGCTGAGGAGAAAGTGAGTGCTGGAGCTAACATTCCTAGTTGGGTGACTTGGAAATCACAGTTGTCCTTAAGAGTGCTATTTTAGAAGAGGGTTTGAGATAGGTGGGCTTCTAATTCCAGGGATCCAAGACATTAGTTACATAGTGGGAAAATGAGGACATCCAAGGACTTTAGCAGATAAGAAAAGGAGAGAGATGGGATTGAATTGAAAATGTAAGCAAGAGAGATCATCAGTGAAAATCTTAAAGGATTTAGATTATGTGGTTCAGGATATAAAGAGGTGGAATTATATCTGGAAGGAGAGAATTCTGAATAGAGATTGTGTAAACAGAGGAGTGATAAATAAATAAATAAATGTGTGTGTGTGTATGTGTGTAGAGTAAGTGGAAAGTCTGAAGTGGAAAGAAAGAAATCAGAGATAAATCATGGCATCTAGTCCCCTGCCTGCCCCCACTGAACTAAAGGAGGTGATAAAGTCATTTCTTAAAAATGGAATCAACAGAACAGTATGGGTCATTTAAGTAGAGTCACAAATGCATGTAACACAGAAAGTACTGCCTATAGGGTAAGCTAATTGCAGTCAGAAATCATATGTGGGTCCCTGGCTCTACATAAAATACCTTTCACTGAAAAGCTGCTTATTTCCCATTGCCTAATGAATAAGTGGTTGGGACTTATAGAGAAAGAAAGTGAGAAGTCTTAATTCAGGTAGCCTGATTATGTCACTCTTTTTCCTACAGAATCAAGTCTAAACTCTTCAGCATGGCTCACAGTGTCTCCCATGATCTGGCCACAACCTAACTTTTTAGCCTTCCTTTCTGCATCTTCTCCCACAGGTCCATTCTTCTGGCCCAGCTAAATTGTTCTCTATTCATGCAATAGGCTGTGGTTTAAATTTTTAAGACTCTGTGCATGCTGTTCACTCCATCTAGATGGCATTCCAAGTGGGATGTGGTATCATCTTATCTTGAATGCTTGCTACACCCCAACTCATCTTTTAAGCCTCTGACTAAATGTCTCCTCCTTTTAAAAACTTTGCTATTCTCATCACATAATTTTACTCTGATTTCTCTTGGATTTTTGGGGGGGTTTTTTTGGCATTTTATAAATAACCTTCTTTATAACATTTATTACATTGTATTTTACTGCTCTTCAGTATGTTCAAGTAGCTCAAGATCAAGGACCATCTTATATACAACCATAATCACCTGGGATCCATTACTAATGCTTGGAATATATTATACCCTCAAAACACTTTTACTATATGAATGAATTATCAGCATATTTAAACAACTGCCTTTTTCCAATGCTATTTTATTAAGATTTGAATCATTGATATGCCTAGTAAAATCATAATTTTAAATATATCACACATTTATGAGGACAAATCCTGCTATATTATATGCTAAAATGAGTAATGTTGGCTTTACCAACCATATCTAAAAGAAAATCAAGATATAATTGTTGGTTTAAAAAAGTATAAAATATACATATAACTTTGCCCAGAAGTTAAGTCAATTAAATTTAAAAGAGATAGAGACAGAAATGAGACGAGCAAAATAGCAAAGTAGGCAGCTCCAAATGCCCATTACTCCACATACACAACAAAACCCAGCAGAAACCATTAGAACTAACTTTCTCCAAACTCTAGAATAAAGTCCAAAGTTTACATCAACCAAGCAAACGCTGTTTCAAGAAAAAGCAACTTGAAAACAGAGCGAAAGCTCTGTGGTACTTCCACTTCTCCTTTCCTAGCCCCTAGCCAGCTCAATAGCCATCTTGAATATGGCAACCTGCATGTCCAATGTGGAAACCTGGAGCCTGATTCCAAAGGAAGAAAAATAGACCTTATTTGAAATATTATGCTCATCTATTCTAACCTGTATGGGGCTACCTGAAACACTAATTCAAGAAACTAGTCTCTATTTCACCTCTCATACTCATGGAAAAGTGGTAGCATTGCTTGAAAACATTGTAATGTGAATGAAAAACACATAGTCACCTCGGGAGAAAGGTTAGGATTGAAACATTCAATATATAGCCATGTTCATGCTTAAGGAAGAATTAATGCTCACAAAAGACCTGAGAAGATCCTAAGCTTTCATCTCTGGCTGATCTCTAGACTCAGTGCAAGTGAAGGGAAGTCTAAGGCAAAGTTGTAAATGGCCTAAGTGTTGAAGAAGTACCACAGCACAGAGGCAACCCACAAACAGTCTTTATCCATAAAGACTGGGATAAGCTTCCCTGAGGAAGCCCAGACATGGGACATACTTATCAAAGACATTAAATCAACTATCAAAAAGACAGAGGGATGTTTACACTTACAAAAACAGGTCAATATTTTAGCATTATTTCTAGAAAATAACATTGAATCTACATTTTGAATCACATTCTACATAAGCCAGTAGAAGTTCACAAGTTCTGTATCATTTTAACATAGAAGTGTTGGGAAGATCCAAGATGGCCAAATAGGAAGAGCTCAGGAGTGCAGTTCCCAGTGAGAACAATGCAGAAGGTGAGTGAACACTGCATTTCCAAATGAGTTATTACTGCCTACAGACTAAGAGATTCCTGGGCCGAAAAGCACCATGACTTTTCAGCATGGCTGTTTCAGCCGGCACAGCGGGTCTCCGCACACAAACTCACACAAATCTGGGTGGCCATTTCAACTGGTGCCTGGAATGCCTGGGAGACAGAGCTGCCCATTCAACTGAAAAGAGGGGGCTGAAACAGGGAGCCAGGTGATCTGGATCGGCAGGTCCCACCCCCACAAAGACCAGCAATCTGAAACACTCTGGATTGAGAGTTTCACAGCAAGTACCACTGGACATGGGAAGGTCAAGCTCTGTTGGGGGACAGGCATCTGCCACTACCGAGGCAGTCCGCCACTACCGAGGCAGTCTGCCATTACCATGCCAGTCCACCATTACCAAGGCAGTCTGCCATTACTGAGGCAGTCCACCATTAAAAAGGCAGACCGCCATTAAAAAGACAGACCGTCATTACCAAGGCAGTTCTAACTATACCTCTATAAACAAAATCACAAGGAAGTTCACACAGCAGCTGGGCAGAGCCCACGGCAGCTCAGCAATATCTCTGCTGGCAGACTGTGACTAGGCTACCTCCTTGCTGGGCAGGGCAGCTCTTCAAAAAGGCAGCAGCATGTCAGGAACTTATAAACAAAGACACACCTTCCCAGGACAGAGCACCTGGGAAAAAAGGTGGACTTAAACATACCTGCCCAGCAGCTCTGAAGGGACAACAGAGCTCACAGCTCAGCACTTGAGCTCCTATAAGTCACAGACTGTCTCCCTAAGCAGCTCCCTGACTCCCGTATATAGTCACCTCATAAAGGAGAGCTCAGGCTGACATATGACAGGTAAACTTCTAGAACAAAGATAACAGAAGAAGTAACTGGCAGCAACCTTTACTTTTCTGTAGCCGCCACAGGGGATCCCCAGGCAAGAAGGGTCTGGGGTGCACCTCCAGCAGTCCTACAGCAGAGGGGCCTGTTAGAAGGAAAACTGAAAAACAGAGAGAAATAACGTCAGCATCAACAAAAACGTCCACTAGAGACCCCATCCGAAAGTCACCAACTACAAAGACCACAGGTAGATAAATCCACAAAGATGGGAAGAAACCAGCACAAAAAGGATGAAAACACCAAACACCAGAATACCTCTCCTCCTCCAAGGGATCACAACTCATCACCAGCAAAGGAACAAAACTGGATAGAGAATGAGTCTGATGAATTGACAGAAACAGGCTTCAGAAGGTGGGTAATAACAAACTTCTCTGAGCAAAAAGAATGTGTTCTAACGCAATGCAAAAAAGGGTATTCAATTAGGAAAAGAGGGAGTCAAATTGTCTCTATTTGCAGACAACATGATTATGTATTTAGAAGACCCCATCGTCTCAGCCCAAAATCTCCTGAAACTGATAAGCAACTTCAGCAAAGTCTCAGGATACAAAATCAATGTGCAGAAATCACAAGCATTCCTATACACCAATAACAGACTTAAAGGCAGCCAAATCAAGAATGAATTGCCATTCACAATTGCTACAAAGAGAATAAAATATCTAGGAATACAACTAACAAAGGATGTAAAGGACCTCTTCAAGGAAAACTACAAACCACTGGTCAACGAAATAAAAGAGGACACAAACAGATGGAAAACCATTCCATGCTCATGGTTAGGAAGAATCAATATTGTGAAAAGGGCCATATTGCCCAAAGTAATTTATAGATTCAATGCTATCCCCATCAAGCTACTTATGATCCTCTTCACAGAACTGGAAAAAACCACCTTAAACTTCATATGGAACCAAAAGAGAGCTCGCATAGCCAAGTCAATTCTAAGCAGAAGAACAAAGCTGAAGGCATCACACTACCTGACTTCAAACTATCCTACAAGGCTACAGTAATCAAAACAGTATGGTACTGGTACCAAAACAGAGATATAGACCAATGGAACAGAACAGAGGCCTCGGAGGCAACGCCACACATCTACACCCATCTGATCTTTGACAAACTTGACAAAAACAAGCAATGGGGAAAGGATTCCATCTTTAATAATGGTGTTGGGAAAACTGGCTAGCCATGTGCAGAAAGCAGAAACTGGACCCCTTCCTGACACCTTACACTAAAATTAACTCCAGATGGATTAAAGACTTAAACATAAGGGCTAATACCATAAAAACCCTAGAAGAAAACCTAGGCAAAACCATTCAGGACACAGGCATAGGCAAGGACTTCATGACTAAAACACCAAAAGCTCTGGCAACAAAACCCAAAATAGACAATTGAGATCTAATTAAACTCCAGAGTTTCTGTACAGCCAAAGAAACAATCATTAGAGTGAACTGGCAACCAACAGAATGGGCAAAAATTTTTGCAATTTACCCATCTGACAAAGGGCTGATATCCAGTATCTACAAAGAACTAAAACAGATTTATAAGAAAAAAAACAAACCCATTCAAAAGCGGGTGAAGGACATGAACAGACACATCTCAAAAGAAGACATTTATGAGGCCAACAAACATATGAAAAAATGCTCATCATCACTGGTCATTAGAGAAAGGCAAATCAAAACCACATTGAGATACCATCTCAATCTGGAGACAAGAGATGCTGGAGCGGAAGTGGAGAAATAGGAACACTTTTACACTGTTGGTAGGAGTGTAAATTAGTTCAACCATTGTGGAAGACAGTGTGGCCATTCCTGAAGGACCCAGAAATAGAAATTCCATTTGACCCAGCAATCCCATTACTGGATATATAGCCAAAGGATTATAAATTGTGCTATTATAAAGACACATACACACATATGTTCATTGCAGCACTGTTTACAATAGCAAAGACCTGGACCCAAAATAGACAATTTGTTGGGTTTTTGGCAACAAAATACCCAAATGCCCATCGATGATGGACTGGACAAGGCAAATGTGGCACATATACACCATGGAATACTATGCAGCCATAAAAAACAATGAGTTTGTGTCTTTTATAGGGACATGGATGAATCTGGAAACCATCATTCTCAGCAAACTGATACAAGAACAGAAAATCAAACACTGCATGTTCTCACTCACAGGTGGGTAGTAAACAATGAGAATACAAGGACAGCATCACATACTGGGGTCTGTTGTGGGGGGACAGGGGAGGGGCAGCAGTGGGTAGGGAGGTGGGAGAGGGATAACAGAGGAAGAAATGTCAGATGTAGGTGAAGGGAGGATGGAGGCAGCAAACCACATTGCCATGTAGGTACCTATGCAACAATCCTGCATGTTTTGCACATGTACCCCAGAACCTAAAGTGTAATTATATATATATATACACATACACACACATATATGTGTGTATATATAATGTATGTGTGTGCATATATACAGATATATATATGTATGTGTGTGTGTGTGTATATTACACACACACACACACACACACACATATACACACATATATACACACACATAAAAATAGAAGTGTTAACCAAGTCTTGGGGGAAAAAATGTTTGAGATCGATGTTACCAGCTGAAGTGATCATCTCTTAAAAAAACTTCTAGCCTCATAACCCTTGAGAAATAGAAGCACCTTAAGAACTACCCTCATGTGTCTGCTTTGATGAGTATCAACTTACTTATAAAATATATCCCTGTGGTCTGAATAATGTCAATTGTAGAAAGTTTTGCTATAAGCCAATTCCAGTTTCACATACAAAGAGAAAAAAACCATTTTCTGAGTACTTAGTATGTGATAAGCAATGTGTCAAACACTTTATATGGAAATTTTCATAGCAACTCTCTGAAATAAGTGTAACTGTCATTCCCATTTTACTGATGAGAGAAAATAGGCTTTAAAAAGTTGAACAATCAACCAAAAATCTCAGAGACAGCCAGTGAGAGAGGAGAATTGAACACCAGTTGCCTCCTTACAGAGCTTACAAACACTTGTCTACCATGGTAGCGTCTCCCATATGCTATAGATGAAAGCCATCTAGGTCATTCACAGTATGTGTTTATTTTTATCCCATCTTTGTTAAGGTCAAGCTCAGCTTTCTTATATTTGATCATCCAGTAAAACCATATAAAGCCCATGATTTATAGCAATCCTCTGGATTTAATATGTAATACCTAACACAATTAATATTAGACAACTCAATAAAGATTAGAATTAGTAGCACAGATGTCTGCCAACTTAAGTATTTTTACTTATAAATGTGTGATTCCCTTACTACTCAAATAGAGTTTACCATATACCTATGTTCTCCACTTCTAAAATGAAAGAAAACACTAGAGTTAATCCTTTGCCTTCCATGTAAAAAGGAAAAGAACAAGACTTTCTATTTTGAACAAATTTCTAGTACTACATGCCGTTTAGATAGCTTGGATCAGCTAAAAATGGAAATGACCATTCAGTAATTGACATAAAAGATAAAAAAATATATGGCATATATATGCATATATGTAGCATAGTTACTGAAAAAGTAAAAAAGCAAAACTAAGTACTAAGAACAAATAATTGTTATACATAAATGGTTTGGAAAATTCTTGGCAACAAATTCTGTGGCAATAAATCCAATGTTTTCATTCTGAAACATTATCCTTGCCTTTCACCTTGGTGGCTTGAACATCCTATATGAGAGATTGGGTCACGATAGTTGTTGGGAGAAACAAAGAAGCAAGTGGGTACAAAGAGAGAGCAAAATTGAAGCACTGCTGAGGACACAAAATAGTATTTACTTTCTAAGTGGAAATTGGGCCCAACACAGGATGAGAGAAACCCTGCTGGAGAGAGTACACTGCAGACAAAAGTGAAGAACAGAGGTGGCTAATGGACAAAATGATTCACCTGATGCTGGATTTTTCTAGCAAACAACATTTCTAAATCGGGCATCTTTTGTTATGAGTATCAAGAGAATACAAAGACAGTTTAAATCCAACAAAAGAAATCATTGATTCAAAAAGAAGGGATGAAAACCCATTGATAATAATCCCCAGAGCAATTCAACCTCAAAAATATTTGGCAGCATACACTGACTGTGGCTCAGCTCCTTAGGGAATTTCATATCCAGACAAAGACTTGTCCTGGGATTTTATTATAATTTTAGCAAATTCTCCTTAATTATGATGACTTTTATTTAGTACTGAGGTCATATTTATAAAACTTTATCCTGGCTAAAAAACAACAGTCAGTGTACTGAAGAGCCATTCATATTTTTCAATCACAGTTTTAGAAGGTTTTTCTCACATCTGATATACAACTCAGGAATTTCCAAATGTGTCACATTGCTTTGGTTTTAGCTATCTTTGTTACCCAAGAGTATTTGGACAAAGTTTAAATAATCACCTGTTCTCAGTCCACTGAGTTATAGAAAAATCAGAATCTTTATAGTACTGATATGTTTTCAAGCTGATTTAGCACAGTTTATAATTTTAAGAGATTCAGCTGAACATTACCTCTTGCTTTCATCTAGACCTTTAGAATAGAATGTAAGCGGCTGGGCGTGGTGGTTCATGCCTGTAAAACCAGCACTTTGGGAGGCGAAGGTGGGCAGATCACAAGGTCAAGAGATCAAGACCATACTGGCCAACATGGTAAAACCCCATCTCTACTAAAATACCAAAATTAGCTGGGCGTGGTGGCACATGCCTGTGATCCCAGCTACTCAGGAGGCTGAGGCAGGAGAATTGCTTGAACTCCAGAGGCAGAGGTTGCAGTGAGCCGAGATCATAGCACTGCACTCCAGCCTGGTGCCTGGCGACAGAGCAAGACTCTGTCTCAAAAAAAAAAAAAAAAAGACTACAACGTAAGCTTTCAGGTTTTGAGAAACACAGTATGTGTAAATTCAAGTCATATCCCTCCCCTACCCATCCTTTCATCCATCAACCTTGAGCTAAAAAATAATTCATATTTTCCGTAGAGTAGTTGAGGGGTATGTAGAAAAACAAATCACTTACATAGAGATATTTACTGTATAACACAAGCAGAGAAAGAGTGCCATGGCTTCTGCAAAACTGTCTAGTTGTCATATTTAATTCCATTGTACAGTACACATAAGTGCATTCTATAACTCCAGGATATTGGTGAGACAGGCAGGCAAGCACCAAGGAAGGAGAAAGGAAAGAAGGAAATGTTTCTTCATTGCCCTAAAAAGAAAGAGTTGAGCCAACTCCACTCTATTCTGCAGATATTAACTTTCAAATTCCTTTTAGTTTTAAATTTGACTTTAGGCAGGACATTTTAATTTCCCCAAATCAGTCAATTTTTGTTTACTGGCACAAATCTTGGGGATATAAAATTCCCTATGGATAATTTGCTGTTCAAAGATGACTGCCAGCGCTCACTGTTGGTTGTCTATGTCTAGACTGTAGGAAGCTGAGACCAAGGGCTCTTCCTTCTTCTAGCTTGAGGGCACTGTACTAGGCTTCCAAAGTCCCCTATATGCAATGCAGCTGGCTTTCTGGACAATGTCATTAAATAAATGTCAAATTATTCAGTGCCTCAGTAATCCAACAATCTTTCCATTGATAAAACTGTTCTTATGAGATGGTGCAATGAATGGGTAAGAACCCTCCCCTGGAATACCAACTGAAGTAAAGGGTTAACTCAGTGGCTCTGAGGATGTTTAAACTCAGAATTCCAGAGAAAAGTCTGGCCTTTGGCTTCTGGTGGTGGTCACCTGCCAGAAGCCCTTGGAACATCCTGCCCAATAAAACCATCATGGTTTACCTGGCACCTTGGGTCACACCAATTAGTCTAGGCTAACAATGTGATTTATGGTGGGGACCATGGGCCACATCATATCAGTTTCATCTCTGAAGGGGCTGCAGACCAAATAATTAAGGTCAGCCGTGTGGACATTCTGTGCCAATGTGATCAACCCTCAATAAAAGCCCTACACACCAAGGACTGAATGAGCTCCCCTGGTTTACGATACTCCATATGTTGCCACATATTGTTTGGACTATAAAGCAGTGTCTGTACAACTCCACTGGGAGAGCATGATTGCAAGCTCGTGCCAATCTCTCCTGAACTCTCCCCTGTGTGCATTTCCCATTGCTGACTTTAATCTGTACCTTTCACTATAATAAACCACAACTGTGAGAATAACTGCTTTTCTGAGTTCTGTGAGTGTTTCTAGTAAATCTCCTGAGGGAGATCCTGGGGACTCCTGACCACACTATCCCACTACAGAGAGTCCAGCAGAGTCTCTTGGCCCTAGCACACTCCTTCAAGAGGACCCTTTTCAACCCTCAGCTCAGAAGTTCATCCAGTGAAATTTGTTTCTTACTCCATGCTATAGAATTCATTGACAGTAGGTAGAGAAACCATGAGTTATTAATTGCTACATCGCACACTGTTAAGACATCTACCAACAAAATGACAGGAATTCTATACCTTTTCATTTTTAATAATTTTGAACATTTTAATTTGAAAATGTGAACCTTTAATCAGATTCAATTGGATGTATTTTAGGATTCCAGTATCACTGAGTTACACGTATGATCCCTTTACTTGCTACCTAGTGCCAAATCCTCAGACCAATTGTTGGTTGAAAATGCATAAAAATATCAGGTAAACAAATAATTGAGAAAGAATATTTCTAATACTATAGTCAGAAAAGCTAAAGTAGTAAATAAATAAAAATGCATTGCAAAATCTAATGTTTATTTTTTGTTTATTCTAGTAATTTAGGATTTATGAAATTTTGAACTATACTATTGTCAGATTCTAAGAATTTATCATTGCCTATATGTAGTTTTTACACAAAAGGCCACCATGTAAAAACACAGATACATCTCAGTTCTCAGATGTAAGTTGTGTAAATTTACACATTTGCAATATTTAGTATGACCAAAGTTGTAACACATAAAGAACTTTGGCCACCCACCTGTGTCCATGTGCCAAAAATAATGTATACACATAATTTTTTTCAGGAGTGAGGTAGACAACTGCTACCAGGATAGGCCAAGGCCAATTTTTGAGGCCTCTGAAGCATGGCTGTGCCTCCAATCCTACCTCTTCTCTGTCCTAGCTCCTTGCTACCTAACACCATTGCACTCTCCCAGCCTTTCAAGTATTTGTTAATGCGCATTTGTGCATTGCACACATGCCAGTCTCAGTGTTCTTTAGGTATGGGTGACTATCATGCCCAGCACAGAGTTTGGGCACATTGGAGGCATTCAGCATGGGATAAACAAATAGCCCAGTATTCTTCATTTCTTCATTATGTAAACATGCCTTTCAGGGAGACATTTCCTTTTCAGTTCAGGGTTCAGGATTCGGATCAATCAACTACATATCTCCTTGCCCAGTTTTGACTTTTTAAAGCAGGATAAATACGTAAATTTTGTGGGTTCTATAAGGACCCAATCTTTTTGCATCTTATGTAGCAAAACAGACTGACCACATAATTTTTGAGTCAAGAATAAAGAAAAGAAAAGAAAGCAAAGAAAAGAAAAGAAAAAAAAGAAAAGGAACTCTTGCTTTCATCACAGTTTGGATGAGATATTTATTTAGTGAATGCCGGTGCAATAGATAACTGAGGTAATTTGCACCTAATAGAATAAAACCTGTTTTGCTTTTATTGGAAAGATTGCTGTTGGTGTTTTAAATAAGTCCTCCAGAAGAAATCTCTTCCTTGTTCCTGTGATACTGTTTCCTTTTTAAACTTTGTGACTGTGATACCTTAATATACTCTTTCCTAAATTAAAATTTCTCACAGTAGTTTATCTTTTTTTTTTTTTTTTTTTTTTTTTTGTGATGGAGTCTCACTCTGTTGCCCAGCCTGGACTGCACCGGCACAATCTTGGCTCTCAGCAACCTCCACCTCCCAAACTAAAGTGATCCTCCTGCCTCAGCCTCTCAAGTAGCTGGAACCACAGAAGCATGCCACCACACCCAGCTAATTTTTGTATTTTTGGTAGAGACAGAGTTTCACCATGTTGCCCATGCTGGTTTCAAATTCCTGAGGTCAAGCGATCCACCTGCCTTGGCCTCCTAAACAGCTGGGATTACAGGCGTGAGCCACTGCACCCAGCCACTAGTTTTTCCTTCTAACGGATTGTAAAATTCTTGAGAGTAGTAGTCTCATTTCTAAATGATCCTAGAACAGATATAACATCTAGGAGATGGTAGTTGCTCAATAAATATTGGTTAAATGTTCAAGTAAATGACTGGTTCCTAAAGGAACCCTGCTCCTTGGTTTTACTCTGTGTGCATGTGTGTGTGTGCATGTGGGTATGTGTGTTTTCTTTTTTCCCTGTATAAAACCTCAGCTTCAGTATTACTGAGAATCAAAGCTAAGCTATGGAATATGGAATATTCTACATCATGGTTCTTTGTGAATATATTAAACTATTGTCTCACACTACTCAACACAGTAAGTAAGTAGTCACTACCAGCAGGTACCAACAAAGATACCTTTCTGCAAATGCCAGCTGTCACCTCCCTGTTGGTCACCTTGTAATCACCTTGCAGTCTTTACTGACACCCAAACTTCTGGATCACAGCCTACCATCTGGACCTCTGTCCTCCTGCAAGTACATTCTCCATACTGAGCTGCTGCTTAGTGGTTAATTAGTAACACTGACTGGAACAAAATGTCCTACTCATGATTATTTAAATCCCAAGTGCTTTTTCCCCACAACAGCAATAATTGCCAAACGCCCTTCATTCCAAGCTTATCTAATTCTCAGTTTACCAATATGTTAATTACACATTAAGAATAAATGTTGTTAGACGTTTGGCCAGAGAAATAGTTTTTCTTTAAGTTTTCAGGGATTACATTTTAAAAAGGAGACATGGAAAGAGCAAACACAATCATTGAATGGCTAAGGTCACGGCTGGAATGTTCCAGACTTGCCAGCCGGGCCCAGCCAGCTGCCCCTGACTTTGTACACATCAGCAAGTTCCCCTCATAAAAGGTTTACAGCTCAAGCCAAGCTGGTTTCAGACAGAGTTAAACCAACACTGCAAAGAAGTGAAGGGAAAACAGTGTGAGACCAATTAAAACAAATTGGTAATGAAAGCAACAGCTGGATGTCAACATGTTCCACTCTGTTACTGGCATGTCAGTGGGGTGATTTTTAGAGAAACTTGTACTGTCAGAAGGAAAGGAGAGACCAGCGCCCTAACGGATCAGCACAGGCCTGTAACCCAAGAAATACATTCCTGTCTACTCGCCCCAGAAGGCCACCTGTACAGATGAAAACCCATGCAAAAAACTTTTCTCTCTTCTAAAGCCTCCAATTGAACTGTCACCACAGGGAATATCATCTCTTCCACCTTAATGCTGAGCTCAGACCTCATTTGGCAAACGATGCTGGGACAGAGGAGGACAGCTGTTGCAGCATGAAAGGCACCGGGAAGCCAGATGACCTGGGTTCTGGGTCCAGTGCCGTCATTACAGCCTTTGCCCTACAATATCCCAAAAACCTCATTTGTAAAGAGGGGACTATACTGTCTTTCCCTAGTATACCTGGAGGATTGGTTTCAGAACCTCTCTCAGACTTAAAATCCATGAGTGCTCAAGTTCCTTATATAAAATAGTATAGTGTTTGCATATAATACATGCACATCCTCCCATATACTTTAAAGTATCTCTAGGTCACTTATAGCACCTAGTACAATGCCAGGTAAATAGTTGTTAAAACTGTATTGCTTACATGTTCAGTAACACATGCAATTTTAAAAAATTTTTTCAATTCAGGGTTGGTTGAATACAAGGATGCAGAACCCATGAATAGGGAGGGCCAAATGCACTGCCTTCTTTTGCCTACTTTACATGGGTGTCACGAAGATGACATGAGAACTTATACATGCAGACAGTTTAAAAATTGAAAACATTACCCATCAAATAAAGATCTCTTCTTAACTGACTGGCTGGAGTATTTTTGAAAAACAGTTTCATAACTGTTGCAGAGCACGTAATGGCAAGTCTAGTATTGGACCACTTGCTTTTTCCCACAGCACAGGGTAAATCTAGGACCATAAGATTGCTGAGAAATGGTAGGTGAGAGGTAATATCCTATCTTGGTTGACTGTCTATGTGCTGGATCTTGTAATCATTTCATCAATAATAAGTCTCTGAATTAGGTATTATTCTACTTTGCAGATAAAGAAATTGAGGCTCAGAGAGGTTAAGCTGCACAAAGTCACACAGCTATTCATTTAAAGAGGCAGGACATAAATCATAATGCCTTTGCTTTTTTTTTTTTTTCTTTTATATAGGGTCTTGCTCAGTTGCCTAGGCTGGAGTGCAGTGGCACAGTCATAGCTCACTGCAGCCTTGAACTCTTGGACTCAAGGAATCCTCTTGAGTAGCTGGGACTATAGGTATGCACCACCACACTCAGCTGATTATTGTTATTTTTTTTGTAGACATGGGTCTCACCATATTACCCAAACTTAAAGCCTTTGCTTTTAACTACTATGCTACATCTCTGCTTTCGCTTTCCTCATTATAACAAAACAGGATGTTGAAAGGGAATAAAGCCCCAAAGGCCAATTGCAAAATAATATAGCATACTAACTCTGAACCTCTTACCAGGATCAAGCCTGGGATAATTTGGGTTTCCACTCAAGAAGACAGCTTTGAGGGAATACATAACCAGATACCACATGTGGAGCCAAGAAACTTAGGTGGCCAGTCCAAAGGAAACATCTCACCCCTTCCTAAAAAGTGGGTCCTTTCTGGAGAAATAGAGTATTCAATAAACTTAGGAAAGCATCCCATGAGACAGCAACATTTATGAGGAACCCAGAAAGCGGAACATGCCAGTTCAAAAGAGTGCTAGTCAACAAAAATGTTTTCTACCACATACTTCTCCATCTCCTTGTGGAAGTCAGAGACCCCTATTGAGAAGGAATAAATAAGAAGTAAAAGACAAGGGGATGGGGAAAAAGGAAAAATCATTGCATGACTGCAGGTCTCGACCAAAAAAGGGGGAGATTTCTGAATTTGGAATTAAGCAAGGAATTTTTATTACACTGGAGGATTTATTTTAATTACTGTTCTTGTGACTACCTGTAACCTAAGGATTTTTTTTTTAAACCTACCATATCTAGAAGGCTGGGAAAACTATGGAAACTTCCCACATTTTCATTAAATATAAGGAAAAAACTAGGCCCCTGAGGGAGTTTTGAGTTAAAGGGAAAAAAATTCAGTTGCATTACATATAGTTACACTTCCGTGGGGCTAGATGTGAATGAAAAATGTCTAAGGCTTAAGAAATAATTTTGTCAATGCAGACATACAGCACGGCTTGAAACAGATGTTTTAGGGGGTGAATATGTGGGAGAAGAAAAGATAGGATCAGGAAAAATTTTCTATACGTGTTAACATAACCCCAGTCTAGGGTCAGGTTCTCTGAAGTATGTGGACCTCCTTTATGGATGAGCCCCCAGCCTGTGGCTCTGATAAAACAGCCAGCCTGCCCAGTGCCCTTGAAAGGCCAAGTGCCCTTTGGATCCCTGTCTGCTTCTTCCTCTTTTGCCTTCTCCCTCCTGTCCTTTGGAGAGTTGTGCTTAGTTCTGTAGGCCGTCAAGGGTAAAATGAACCATGGAATGATTTCCCAGCCAAGAATAAGTTCTTACTGACCCTATAGTCATGCATCAGTGATTGCAATAACTACAGATTTACAGAATAAAAAGAAAACTCAGCACAAATAAAGCCTATGCCAGTTTAGTGGCAGGTGATTGTGAATTCAAGCAGCAGACTGGCCAACATTTGCTGGTCCCCTTACTCTGCCAGGAAATGAGAAGTGACATATTTACATCCAAATAGGAAGGAAACTGAATAAAATTCATTTACAGAAGGTGAAACTATAAATACATATGTATGTGTATGTGTGTGTATATATACATACATTTATATATATGCACATACATACATACGTACATTTATATACACACACACATATACACATCCTAGGCAACTTCAGTCATAGGTTAAAACAGAAGTAAAGGGAATTGGTCCAAAGGTATAATTTTGGTGCATAACTGTTCATTTCTCCCATATAGGCAGTTCTATCATCAAATAGTGATTACCAAACATAATTTTAATACTTTGTTGATATTATAAAGCTTAATGACTATCAAGAGACATCATCACCCTTAATAGTCAGCTTTCTACTATCCTTAGAACTGAAGCCCTGGCTGGAGCCAAGTTGCAGACATTTTCAATCCTCCTTCCAGATTTTCTTCAGAATCGGGCTTTCTTATTAATTTTTGATAGCACAGAATTAATAACTCTCCAGAGTAGGAATAAAAAATGACATCTAGCAGCACCTACAATGTGGGTATATCATTCATTGTTTACTTCTCACAAAAGCCCTATGAGGTATCTAATATTATCCCTATTGTGTAGATGAGAACATTGGTACTCAGAAAAGTTGTGTCATGCTTCGTAGGGGCCAAGCTGACATCAGCACACAGGACCCTTGAGTGCAATTGCAGGGCACTTACTACTAGCACCTTACAATGACTTTCCTCTGACAGGGTAACTCAAATACAGACCTAGCGAATGCTGAGTGCAGGAGCTAATGCAGTTGTTTATTGGTGACTCTAGCCTCTTCATCCTGAGCCCTCTGTCACCTCATTGCTTCTCCCTTCTCTTCAAGGGCAAATGCCCTTATCATCAAGTAATGCTTAAAGTGAGAATACTTGAAGTTGTTCCAGGCTGAGTTGGCTTCATGAATGGGCAACCTGTGCAGTCTCCCAGGGCCCTACATTCAAAAGGGCTCCGGACATGGTTTAATTCTGTGCTATAACTGTATTGGTCTGTTTTCATGCTGCTGATAGAGACATACCCAACACCGGGAAGAAACAGAGGTTTAATCAGACTTACAGTTCCACATGGCTGGGGAGGCCTCAGAATCATGCCAGGAGGCAAAAGGCATTTCTCACATGGTATCAGCAAGAGAAATAAGGAAGATAGAAAAGCAGAAACCCCTGATACAACTATCAGATATCATGAGACTTAAACACTATCAGCAGAACAGTATGGGGGAAACTGGCTTCATGATTCAAATTATCTCCCACCAGGTCCCTCCCACAACACATGGGAATTATGGGAGTACAATTCAAGTTAAGATTTGAGTGGGGACACAGCCAAACCATATCATTCTGCCCTTGGCCCCTCCAAACCTGATGTCCTCACATTTCAAAACCAATTATGCCTTCCAACAGTTCCCAAAATTCTTAACTCATTTCAGCATTAACTCAAAACTCCACAGTCCAAAGTCTCATCTGAGACAAGGTAAGTCCCTTCCACCTATGAGCCTGTAAAATCAAAAGCAAGTTAGTTACTTCCTAGATACAAGGAGGATGAAGGTATTGGGTAAATACACCCCTTCCAAATGGGAGAAACAAAGAGTTACAGGGCCCATGTATGTCAAAAATCCAGTGGGGTAATGAAATTTTAAAGCTCCAAAATGATCTCCTTTGACTCCAGGTCTCACATTCAGGTCAGGCTAATGCAAGAGATGGGTTCCCATGGTCTTGGACAGCTCCACCCCTGTGGCTTTGCAAGGTATATCCTCCCTTACGGCTGCTTTAACAGGCTGGCATTGAGTGTCTGCAGCTTTTCCAGGCAAACAGTGCAAGCTATTGGTGGATCTATCATTCTATGGTCTGGAGGATGGTGGACCTCTTCTAACAGCGCCACCAGACAGTGTCCTGGGAGGGACTCTGTGTGGGGTCTCCAACCCCACATGTCCCTTCCACATTGCCATCAGAGAGGTTCTCCATGAGCACTTTGCCCCTGCAGCAAACTTCTGCCTGGGCATCCAGGCATTTCCATACATCCTCTGAAATCTTGGCAGAGGTTCCCAAACCCCAGTTCTTGACTTCTGTGCACTCACAGGCTTAACACCACATGGAAGCTCCAGTGCTAAAGGGTTAAGGCTTGCACCCTCTGAAGCCACCACCTGAGCTCTATGTTGGCCCCTTTCAGTCATGGCTGCAGTGGCTGAGACACAGGGCACTGAGTCCCTAGGCTGCACACTGCATGCGGATCCTGGTTCTGGCCCACGAAACCATTTTCTCGTAGGCCTCTGGGCCTGTGACAGGAGGGGCTGCTGTGAAGACTTTTGACATGCCCTAGAGACACTTTCCCCATTATCTTGGGGAGTAACTTTCAGCTCCTCATTACTTATGCAAATTTCTGCAGATGGCTTGAATTTTTCCTCATAAAATGGTTTTTTCCTTTCTGTCACATTGTCAGGCTGCAAATTTTCTAAACTTCTATGCTCTGCCTCCTTTAACAGCACCCAAATCACATTTTTAATGTTTGCTGCTTAGAAATTTCTTCTGCCAGATCCCCTAAATTATCTGTTTCAAGTTCAAAGTTCTACAAATCTCTAGGGCAGGGGCAAAATGCCTCCAGTCTCTTTGCTAAAACATAACAAGAGACCTTTGCTCGAGTTCCCAACAAGTTTCTCATCTCTATCTGAGATGACCTCAGCCAGGACCTTATTGTCCATATCACTATCAGGTTTTTGGTCAAAACCATTCAACAAGCCCCTAGAAAGTTCCAAACTTCCCCACATTTATCTGTCTTCTTCTGAGCCCTCCAAACTATTCCAACCTCTACCTGTTACCCAGTTCCAAAGTCACTTCCACATTTTCGGGATCTTTTCAGCAACACCCCATTCTACTGGTACCATTTTCATGCTGCTGATAAAGACATACCTGGGACTGGGAGGAAAAAGAAGTTTAATTGGACTTACAGTTCCACATGGCTGGGCAAGCCTTGGAATAAGGGGAGGGGAAAGGCACTTCTTACACGGCAACAGGAAGAGAAAATGAGGAATATGCAAAAGCAGAAACCCCTGATAAAAAGATCAGATCTCTTAAGACTTATTCATTACCATGAGAACAGTCTCAGGGGAAAACTGCTCCCATGATTTAAATCATCTGCCAGCAGGTCCTTCCCACAACACATGGGAATTATAAGAGTATAATTCAAGATTACATTTGGGTGAGGACACAGCCAAACCATATCAGTAACCATCTTGAATTTGTTAATAGCTTTATTGTTGAACTAATATTCTGTAACTGAAGTCAAATAGAACAATGGATCATGGTCACAAGCAGGGGAGATAATGCATATCTGCCTGTTCCCTGCCACCAAATTTGCTTATAGCCCTGAAGATGCCCCATGAGCACAGAATTTTGATGAACTCACAATGCATAAGAATTGAACCAAACTTCAAACAAATGCTAAGTTCTGAACGTTTGTGTCTGTGCAAAATTCATATGTGGAAACTTAGTCCCGAACACGATGGCATTAAGAGTTGGGGCCATTAAAAGGTGATTTGGTCATGTGCATGAAGCCCTCATAAATAAATCTGCCCTTATACAAAAGAGCCAAGGGACCTTGATTGTCCCCTACCATGTGAGGACACAGTAAGGTGTTATCTATGAACGAGGAAACAGACCCTTACCAGATACTATACCTGCAGGCGCCTTGGACCTCCAGCCTCTAGAATTGAGAAATAAATTTTTGTTGTTTATAAACTATCCAGTCTATGGTATTTTGCTGTAGCATCCCAAACAGACTAAGACAGCAAATACAAGGTAAGCATGGACAAGGCAAGGGCACTCGTGTGGACTATGCTTTCTGTTAGAACCAGAACTTCCTTCAAGCCAGAAAGAAAACAGTGGGATTCTAAAAGGCACAATGACCAAGGAAACCTATCCTAGTCTTTCTCACTCCTGTTTCTTACCTATGTTTTGCTTCTTTACCTCTTGGTCGTTTCTTACACATCTGTAAACCAAGGATAGAAAATGTTGGTAGAATGTATATGTATCAAGTAAAATAAAAAGTTTTTTTTTGTGTGTAGTATTTCTTCTGTTTTGGTAAGAACAAAATATTTATGTACAAATTATATAATTTTGGTGATACCACATATAATTTAAATGCCTTTATATTTGCATTGTAATTGGCATTGCATAGTATAAAGATGAATGGTGACATTCCTGTTATTTAAAATGTAACTTTTCTAGTCAAGTGTGGGAACTCCAGCTTGCAAGAGTATGTGGTAATTACAGCATGTGACCTTTCCTTAGACAGGAGACCAAGGTGGAAAAAAAGACAAAATTCAACTTTTCCCTACTTCCAAGGACATTAAATTGTAAATTAAAAAACAACGTGACAAGTTATGGGAGAGTGAGACCACCGAAAAAAGAGAAAAACTTTTTATTTTAGTAACCGTCATGACTCTTTTTCTGGTTTTTTGAAAAAGGGTCCTCTCATCTTTGTTTTACACTGGGCCCAGAAGATTAAGTAGCTGGCCCAGACCTAGGGAAACATGCAATCTGCAATTTTCAAAATGCAGCCTCAGCTTTTGCACCCACTTGACCTTTTGTGGCTTGGGTGGAGCTGCTGTAAGATCTTAAGATCAACTCAGCCTACAATAACAGACAACTCAGAAAAGGAAGTTAAAAGTCATAACCTTAGGCATAGTGGGTTGGCATTCTGTTTCTGGAATAAAAACCTATTTTGCTGCAACCTGTGAAAACAGGAATATCCATCTGGGGAACAGATTACAGCTGAAAGATTTGAAATACACATATTTTCCCTCATGGTTTCAAGGTAAGGCAAATAAGGCTTGTAAAGCATGTTGGGATTTGGGCTACAAATACAATGACACTGTTTCAGGAAGAGTGGAAACTGGACTTTGGCATGTTCTCATGCAACAAATATAATGACATTGTAACAGAAGAGTTGAAACTGGTCTTCTGCATGTTCTCATGCAATGTACAGGGAGAGGATACTATATAATTCAGAGCATGAAACCAGAATGACTCAAGTTTGTGTATTTACTGCTCACAAGCAAAAATTAACGAGACATTTGAGGGTCACAACAATAATTTAAAAGAGAAAGAGAGTGCAAAATGGACAACCTATGCTAGATAAGGCCCAAATATTGGACCAGATAACTTCAGTTTTTAAAACACTCATTAAAAATACGTTAAAAGAGATAAGGGAAGGTATTAGTAACA